>NC_143506.1:33862307-34466346 GCF_051622355.1 Phaseolus vulgaris
ATATATATATATATATATCGTTTTTCAATTTAGCTGTATCTTAATTCGTGTTTGTATCTATGCCTGATAGATTCCAAATCTCTTTTTCCAAACATACGCTTAGGGATGTCAAAATAAAGTATAACCACTTTTCAACTCTTTATAATAATAAAATATTATTTTAAATTAAAATATTAATTTATTAGAATGTTAAGTAAATCTTTTTACAAAGGTGTTAATGTATGAGAATCCTTTCTCATATCTTTGATTAGATATGAACCGAAAGACTTAAGGGTACATAAACATCTTATCCTTTATTACTAAATTCTTAAATTCAATAACTATAAATTATTCTTTCAACGTTAAAATAATGTCCATTCAGAATATAGGCAGTTTTTTTAATAATTTAAAATCCACTTGTAATTGACACATGTGATACTTCAATTAATCTAAATTCGCGTTAGTTTCCTGCTGAAAATATACTCGGTACATCTGAAACCACCAAATTCCAGGTTACTTTAGGTGCATGTTGCTTTAATAAATACAAAATAAAGACCTTCATTGACTGCACATCTCTCTCCATCTGCCTGCAGGCAATAGATTTCACGCCGGTTTTTGGCTATGGGGTTATTTTTTTTTGTTTTTTATCAAAATGGGGTCCGTTTAAAAAAATTACAAATTTAGGTAAGCCGTATCAATTCGACACGACTTCATATGTACAAATCGTCCCAATTAGACACGACTTTGTCATGTCAACTTGGCACGACTTCTACCCTGTTATAATTTTTTTTAATTTTATTGTTTATATATTGAGTAGTAAGTTATGTAATGTTAAAAATTAATTTGATACATAATTTTCTAAGAGTGTTAGTTTTAAGAAACAAAAAATTGGATAATCGTGTATGGATCATGTTTGACGATAATGTAATACAATAACTTGATTATTTGATTAATTAAAAAATAAAGAAAATTGTTATCGAAGAAAATTATGACAAGATAGAAGTTGTGTTAAGTATGAGATGGTAGAGTCGTATCTAATTGGAACGATTTGTACATATGAAATCGTGTCGAATTGACACGACTTGCTTAAATTTATAATTTTTTTTAAAAAATCCCATTTTAGTAAAAAAAAAAAAAAATATAACCACATAGACAAAAACCCGATTTCACGCACGTCCATTTGACGAAATAGCTTAATAAAATATTTATTCAATAAGACTATATTCCCATGAATTTCTCCACATACTCATACCAAACACTGATAGAACTGGAAATGTCATCAGTCCAAATAAACTCTTTCAAAGGAGTTATCCGAAGCATAGTATGATGAAGTGTTTAAGGATTCCTGCTATGATTATAAAGTTCTATTATTCATAATTTGAAGTACGAAGCACATGTTTTTCGGTTCTACATTGTGCATCCATGATACACATAGCACGGTAAAGAAATGCTTGAAAAGAAGAACTAAGAGTAATCCTTGGGAGAATATGTAAAGTAAACTACACTCTTAGCATGACAATGGTAGCTGTTACACCTCTGATTTTTGCGTATACTTAAAAACACCTTTCTGAACATCAGAAGTGGGTGGTTCAGTTAGAACCTGGAGGGTACTTTGGGTGTGGTGGCTTCCCGTATGGTGGCTTGTAAACTGGTGGTTTCTCTACTGGGGGCTTGTGAACTGGGGGTTTGTAAACTGGTGGTTTTTCTACTGGAGGCTTGTGAACAGGTGGCTTGTAAACTGGTGGTGACTTATAAACAGGGGGCTTCTCATATTGAGACTCCTGCACTGGTGGCTTCCCATACGGTGGCTTGTGCACTGGTGGTTTCTCAACCGGTGGCTTGTGAACTGGTGGCTTGTAAACGGGTGGTTTCTCAACTGGTGGCTTGTGAACTGGTGGCTTGTAAAGTGGTGGTGACTTATAAAGGGGGGCCTTCTCATATTGAGACTCATGCACTGGTGGCTTCCCATAGGGTGGCTTGTACACTGGTGGTTTCTGAACTGGGGGCTTATACACTGGTGGTTTTTCTACTGGGGGCTTGTAAACTGGTGGTTTTTCTACTGGGGGCTTGTAAACTGGTGGCTTTTCTACTGGGGGCTTGTACACAGGTGGCTTCTGAATGGGAGGCTTGTAGACAGGAGGCTTGTCATAGTTAGCAAGCCCTTGAGGGGACAGAACCAGAGCTGCAAAGAGCAGAACTAGGAAGCTTAAGGAAGCCATGTTGTTGATGTTTTAGTTGTTGAATAACACAACCAATGCTTGTTATTTATACTAGTTAGGGGACTTATACTGCTAGATACATGTCTCAGTCTATTCTAGTTATTCTATGACGCACTATCTATATACCTGTCTGTACAGTCAATCTTTGGTATGGATTTTTCTATGAACGTGTAGATGCCTTTTGTCTTTTTTTGGTTGCAAAGTTGGAAATTAAAGGAGAACAATTACCTTTTTCACTTTTCAATGGGTTAGTCCAAATAATTGAGTAGTAGCTAGTTTCAGTTTTGCTTCTCCAATTCTTTAGTAATAAAGAAAAAAGTGTCTTCACATGAGACACTGAATTTAGATGTGTTTGGTTGGAAAAGTAAGAGTGGTGTATTATAAGGAAAACTACATCTAAAATGACTAAAAGAGAGTGTAGTACATAACTCTTGTTCTTCTTTTTTCAAGAAATAAACCCACCACGGGAATAACTATTGGAAAAGCAAGAAATGGGATCAATGCAACACTTCTAACACCAGTTGAAAACTAAGGCACATATATCTGCATAGTACCATGGCTGCAACCATATATTTGGTGAAAATATTATGTTGGCTACACTGAAATTAGTAACTTGTTGATTAGATTCACGAGGTTTGATTCTCTGTTAAAGTTGATTAGCAAATTTCATTATTTTCAACCATTTTGCTAGAAAAGTCTAAACACGAGATTGATAGCGGGAAATAGTGCGCATCATAAATAAAAAAAACAACCGCAGTGACCTAGCAAATACCCATGTATATATATAATGTCAAAAAGAATTTTTTTTTACCCATATATACCACCGACTCAATTATTATCCTTCTGAGAAATGTTTCTTTATACTCTCTTAAAAAATTACACTCACTTAACAATTAACTTTAATAATATAATAATATATATTAGAACTTTAGATTAAAAAATAAACAAATATTATTATAATATTATTATTGAGAGATGTCAAGTAAGTGTTTTTTAGTTCATTTAAAATCTAATTAAATATTCCTTATAACGTTATATCTTTTTTTCTAACTCGCAAGTAGCAAAATATGCTGTCACTAGATCAAAATCACCATTTTATGTGTAAATAATATTTTCTTTTCAAACAACCTATGTCGAATTGGCAGCAAAATAATAAATAAGCAAGTCATTTTTATATTGGGTTCTTCGGCACCAATTATAGGAAGTACATACAAATTTAGTTCGAATAATTAAAAAAACTATAAAACTACAAAAGAATCAATCTAAAAGAATATAAAAAAATTAAAATACTGAAAATTAAAAAAAAAATTGTCTGAATTTTTTTTTTTACTATTCAGTCGTTCAAAAATATCAAAATTTAAAAAGATTTTAGTTTTTTTGTCTTAAATATATCCAACTTTAAAAGAAATTTTAAAAAATATAAAATAAATAATGTTGTTTTAAATACAACTGTGATATTAACATTAGATTAAAAAAAACTCTAACTATGGGTGACAATGCGGTTTAAAATTTAGGGTTCATATAAAAATTTAAAATTTTATTATTAGAAATAAAAATATTAATTCACTTCTAATATATTGAAAATAAAAATTGGAGGAGGTAATTTTGTATTATTTATTAAGGTGTTTCTTCCTGTACTCTATCAAATTTCCTCCTACACCTCATCAATTTTAAATTTTAATTTCCACAACATAAAAGTGAATTTCAGAAATAAAAATTCAAAAGAGAAAAAAAAATCCAAAATAACCTTTTCAGAACAACTTTTACCTTAGAGAATCTAGAATTACTATTTTGACTTTTGAAATTCGATTTCTAGAATTAATGAGGAGCAACATGAAATTTAAGAGAGTGTAAGAAGAAACACCCTTTTTATTATTATGTGGGCTTGCAAGCTAGCCCGCCCGATCCTTGTCCCGTGCAGATTGTTGGTTATGCAAAATGGGTATAAGCGGATCAACGAGACAAAATAGTGACTATGTCAAGCGTTTTTTATAAGGAGCTGCGGGCCAATCCGAATGATCCATCATGCATTGTCACCCCTAACTCTAGGACATCCATTCTTATGTAAAAAAATGATGTAATTTTAAAATATTAATTTAAATTAATTAAGTTATATAAAATATTAAATTGTTCTTGACTAATTATTGTTAAAAAAAAATTTGTTAAAATATTTATTTAAATTCAACAAACCAACTCATGAATTTGTTCAGCGACAAATCTCTTACAAAAGATTCTTAGGATCGCTAGGTATGGAAAGCAGATGAAAATCTTGGCTTATACTGTTAGTTTGACATATAGATGTTTAAGGACGAAGGTAGAAGAGGATTTCAGGTTTTTATGAGTCCTTTTGGAGCATCAAGACTTTACCATCATCAAGAACCACTGCATGGAAAGTTCTGGCTGGTGGACTCCCAACAAGAGTTAATTTTGGAGAAAAGAGGATTAATCTTGGATAGCATTTTATGTGTTATGTGTGGGGAAGAAGAGGAAACAGGGAGCCATGTTTTCTTCAAATACAAAGTAGCCTGGAGGGTTTGGTGTTTGTGTTGTGAATGGGTGGGTGGGTGAGAAAACAACGTTATATTGTGATGCCAAAAACCACTTTTTTGCAGTTTAATCTTGTTTGGGCAACGCAAACGATGAATAAATCATGGGGTGTATGTGGATTGTAGTGGTTGGGGAAATTTGGAAGCAAATGAACCTAATCATTTTCAAGAATGTCAGGATGGATAGCTCTGAGATCTTTTCTCTGGCCCAACTCAAGGTGTGGTCATGGCTATCCAGTAAGGAAAACTTAGTTGATTACTTTTATGTCCAGTGTTGCATGGAGCCTAAGGAATGCTTGAAATCAATTAAAAAGAAAACATAAGATTGGGAAGGGGATGGAGTAATTGGACCTTTAACAGGTACACTAGTAAGCTACATAGGGAAATTTGAGGCCTGGGATGTGGTATTAATATCAGGGTAGTTGCAAGTTGTTTCTTTAGACTAAAGTTTATGCGTATTTCAGTCTAGTGGGGTTATTGCTATTAACGGTTCACCTATGTCAAAGTGGAGTTGTTTGTCTTTTGCAGGTTAAAGAAGACTAAAAGAATAGTTGTTGTCAATGGTGATTAAAGTTATTTTAATAAGTAATGGAGTGTTTGTTTCTTTTTTATCAGCAAATAATTAATTGAATTAAAGGGGACCAGTTCAGGGGTGACCCAACCCGTATACAAAACAGAAACAAAAAACAACTGCAGTTTGCTACCAAAGCATACCTACTGTAGTAGTAAGCCACAAATCCCCCAGCCCACTAGAGGTCCTCACCAGACTCAAACAAGCATAAAAAAGAAACCCAACAACTCCATGTTTGAGGTCCACACTGTTGGGTCTATTAGTGTCTAAGTTCAAAAGGGGATGGGTGAATTGAGCTTATAAAATTTTCGCAGGAACACACAATTTTCAGTATATCAGAGGCAAAAGAACATATTGTTTTTACATGAAACAGATTGATTCTTCAGAGCAGTCTAGCACAATTTGAATTTTTTCAAATTAGAATTGTAATCAACAAAGGGTTATAACAGAATTAGATTGGTTAGATTTTATGAGTATGAAGAATACAGCTATGCCAAGAAATCAACCAAATTCATTCAACACAAGGTTTTAAAGAGAATGAATCTTTCTCAGGTTTTAATGAGTAGATTATTTGTTCACAAACCAATTAAGACTTCGTATACAACTACCTTGTTTGTGATTAGAGACCTTTAACAGATCAGGAAAAACAGTTTCTATTAAACCCAGAATTAACAGATTCAATTTCAAAAGAATAGATTTAGTTCTTGACAAAATTAAGCAAAACCAGAAATGAGTGCTGGGATGAGAAGAAAAGGCACGCAAGTTTTTATACTGGTTCACTCATACAGAGCTACATCCAGTTTCACCTTACTCCAAGGTGGAATCCACTAAGAAACAGTATCAATCACTTACAACCACACCAGTTCTTGAACACTACAAGAACAACACAACCAATGCTGAAAAACCCTATTTCAGCACACCTTGCACTCCAAGAAACCCTATCAAGGAGTGACTAACACTTACACCCTTACAAATCAGAATAATGGAAATATTACACCTGAAGAGAAGATGCAAGAACTCAAAACTAGTAGTTCAATTTGCTGCAGAACTGCACCAGCACCTTCACCAAGATCAAAGGTTTCCTAGAACAAGCACACTTGAAGATCCCTTTGGAAAACCTTTCAAAAATCCTTTTCAATCCTTCTTCTCACATAGAAAGTATTTGATCTCTGTCAAAAACGTAATTGCTCAGCATCCTTTCATGTGAGAGAGGCTTTTCTTTATATAGAAAACAGTTTCTAACTTCTTTTCAAAAAATAGTTTAAAAACTGTTATGAAAACAACAGATTCAGTTTTGAACTTAACAGATTTATTTTGTGAAAACTGCCAACTCAGCTAACTGAAATAACTGTCTGATTTGTACCTTTGGTGCCCTAACTAACTTTCGAAAAACCTTTCAGCAGACCAAAGAATAAACCTGTTCTTTTACAGAGAAACAAATTTATTTTTGTGCAGTATCCTGATTTTAGGAGAAAACTCTAAAAAGCTTTTGAAAAAACTTTTAACCACTTCATGTGCTTGATCTAGGCTTGGTTAGGCATCTAGGATAGATCATGTAGCAAAAGGCAACCTTACACATACACAAGCCTACATACAAGATCATCTAAACCTATTACAAACTTCAAAACAGACTAGCTATTTTCTACATCAAACACACACTAACACTAGGTAGAGAAGAGGCTTCATCCATCTTCAACAATCTCCCCCTTTTTGATGGAGACAAAACCCCTTTGCACAACATGGCTTGATGATCAAAATCTGTATTATACTAACTGCCAAAACCTGCACAGTAATTTTTAGACATAAAACCAGAATTGAGCAGTTGTGAGTTTTGTGCTACCTTCATGTAGCTTGAGTCAGAACATCAACTTTTATGAGCTTTCTCTGTGAGCTGTTCTTCTCCCCCTTTGGATTCATCAAACAAAATAAAGCATGGGATAAAAACATACCAAAACATAGACATTCATCACAGTTCAAACTACAAAGCCAGTATTGAGTTCTATTACAAACCAAAATAAAACCAACTAAGAAACAGTGCAGAATAAAGACAAACAGATTAAACCCAGATTGTTCAACAACATATAAAAGATAAAGACTTAGAAATAGGATCACTTGTTGTTGTAGTAAAGCTCAGCTAGCTGCACTTGAACTCCTTCAAGTTGGTCATCCAAGTGTTGAAACCTGGCGTAAGTCATTTCATAGTGTGCCTTCTGTTCATATGTGAGTGTGTCCAGCCTGCTTAGTACTTGTCTTTCAAACATGGACAGAGGTTCACCTCTGTACTCAGGTTCCTCATATGCAACCATTGCATTTTGACTTGTAGCAGCAACATCTTCATGTCCAGCAGAGTGCACTGGTGATTCATCCATGTGCTGCACTCCATCAGCATTTTCTTCTTCTTCATTTGCTGGATCAGCTGCTTCATTTTCAGCTCTGTTTGCAGCATTCCTTCTAAATACCCAGCTATCATCCTCCTTTTGAAACCCCATCTTCAAGAGAGTAGAGTTGTCTATTTCACTAGCTGCCTTAATGGTGTCATTTCTCTCATTTGTAGTGTCAACTTCAAAATAATCGATTAGCTTTGACACAAAAATAGCATATGGAAAACTATAGTCTGGTAACCTTGTGGATTTGAGCATATGCTCCACCATTGTACTCACCCAATTTACCTTGAGTTGGTTCATGATACAGTACAGTAGAATCAAGTCCTCTTCATGAAGGGTAGCATGATTACTTCCTCTTGGAGTAAGTTGCCAAGCAATTATGTAGGCTAGAAGTCTTGGAATGATTGTGAGATTTCCAGCATGGAATCTAGCTACAGGTTCAGTAGGGTTTCTAACACAACTTCTGTAAAACTGCATCTTCTTGAATCCTTGAATTCCAGCAGTGTTCCCTTTGCTAACCTTCATTCCAGAGTACTTGATTCCTCCCACATTGCTCCATATTTCCCTTGTAATTTTCAGCTTCACACCTTTCACATGGGAGACCAAATTTTTGCCATCTTGAACCAAGTTGCTGTAGAATACTTTCACCAAGTCTGGATAGACATTTCCAGTCATCTCTAAGAAGTTCTTCAGCTTTTGATGCTTGAGCAAGGTTTTTGCTTCAGTCAGATTTTCTTCCCTTAACCAAGAGAATTCTAGCACTTTGGGCGCATTGACTTGTTTTCTGCTTGTCTCATGGATGAACCTTGTCATTACTTCAGAATCTCCAGCAAACCATTTCTCCAGAATACCTTGGTTGCTGCTGGATTGCTCTTTGGATTTCTTCTTTTTGTGTGATGAGGATGCCATGCTCAATCTGTTGTTACCTGCACCTGTTTATTAATATACAATTCCAGCTAGGAAAAAAAATTGCAGTTCAGATTATCACTCAAAACAGAAACGAAACCTGTAGTGAAGCAGATGTGAACCTGGACAGCTTATAGCACAGATGAGAAGGTGTGAGAGAAAAAATTGATTTGTGCTAGGTTTATATAGAGCCTTTAAATCAAATTTCAAAAGATCACAAACTTTAAAAGAAAATCAGTTTAAATCAGATTTCAGGAATTATTGATTATCAGAAAAAATCAATTTGATATGCTTCAGATTTTATTCCTGTGGTGCAGAAGATGCAGGTGTTGATTTGCGCAAGAATATGTTGGAACCATATTTTATTTTGATAAATCAAATCTGTTGCACTTACACACAATCCAATCAGTTAGGATACCCATAAGCTAATTGGCATAGGCCTGCTGGTTAATAATCGTAAAAGCGGTCAAGGATAAAGTGAGAGAGAGAAAAGTAAATCTTTCTCTTTCCTAGTCACAACTGTGATTCTGAAACAGGGAACAAAACATGTTAAACTATAAAATAACAGATTGAAATTTTTACTGCAGAGGACAATTTAAGCTAATGATACCCAATTCATTTAGAAGAAAATAAAACCTGTCTTTAGCAAGAAGTTTAGTGAATAGATCAGCCAATTGAAATTCAGTGCTAATGAATTTTATATCACAAGTTCCATTAGCTATATGTTCTCTTAGAAAGTGATGTCTAATTTCAATATGTTTAGTTCTTGAGTGCATGACAGGATTCTTAGACAGATTTATGGCACTAGTATTATCACAATTTATAGGTATCTTGTTTAACAAAATTCCAAAATCACTTAGCTGCTGCCTTAGCCATAAGGTTTGAGCACAACAACTTCCAGCAGCTATGTATTCTGCCTCTGCTGTAGAGAGAGCAACACAAGCTTGTTTCTTGCAATGCCAAGAGATTAGGCTTGATCCAAGCATGTGACAAGTCTCACTTGTGCTTTTTCTGTCAACCTTGCAACCTGCAAAGTCAGAGTCTGAAAAACCAGTTAAATTTAAAGATACATTGTTAGGATACCATAATCCAACATCCTTAGATCCTTGCAAGTATTTCAGAATTCTCTTTGCTGCATTGTAGTGTGATTCCTTTGGAGCAGATTGATATCTAGCACATAAGCACACAGCAAACATAATGTCAGGCCTGCTGGCAGTTAAGTATAATAAGGAACCAATTAAACCCCTATACTTAGTTTGAACCAATAGGAGTGCTGATTGCTTTGCATTGATCCATATCAAACCTCTTAAGCAGCTCCTTGCAGTATTTTTCTTGGCTTATGAAAATTCCATCCTTGAGTTGTTTAACTTGTAGTCCAAGGAAGAAATTCATTTCTCCTAACGTTGACATCTCAAACTCACTTTTCATTGTTTTCACAAAGTCTTCACACATCTCTTCATTTGTGGATCCAAAGATAATATCATCTACATAGACTTGCACAAGTATAATGTCTTCTCTTTTCTTCTTTATAAAGAGAGTTTTATCAGAATTGCCACGGCTATATCTTTGAGAGAGCAGAAATTCACTTAGCCTCTCATACCATTGCCTAGGTGCTTGCTTCAATCCATATAAGGCCTTCTTAAGCATGTACACATGTTCTGGATTTTTGTGATATTCAAACCCTGGAGGCTGAGATACAAACACCTCTTCATTGATTTAACCATT
Source organism: Phaseolus vulgaris (assembly GCF_051622355.1). Classification (NCBI taxonomy): domain Eukaryota; kingdom Viridiplantae; phylum Streptophyta; class Magnoliopsida; order Fabales; family Fabaceae; genus Phaseolus; species Phaseolus vulgaris. The sequence continues at coordinate 33,872,638 of NC_143506.1, forward strand.
TAGGAATGCACTCTTGACATCCATTTGAAACAACTTGAAACCTTGTATGCTGGAAAATGCTAGAAGTAATCTGACAGCTTCAAGACGTGCTACTGGTGCATAGGTTTCACCAAAATCAATTCCCTCTTCTTGGTTATAACCTTTAGCAACCAGCCTTGCTTTATTTCTAGTGATAGCCCCATGTTCATCCATCTTGTTCCTGTACACCCACTTGGTTCCTATGATGTTCATCTCATGCTCTCTTGGAACCAAAGTCCATACTTCATTGTATTCAAACTGGTTCAGTTCTTCCTGCATTGCTGTGATCCAATTCTTGCATTGCTTAATGAGTAGATTATTTGTTCACAAACCAATTAAGACTTCGTATACAACTACCTTGTTTGTGATTAGAGACCTTTAACAGATCAGGAAAAACAATTTCTATTAAACCCAGAATTAACAGATTCAATTTCAAAAGAACAGATTTAGTTCTTGACAGAATTAAGCAAAACCAGAAATGAGTGTTGGTGATGAGAATCAAATAAAGGAGGCTTTTATTAATGAAGGGAGAGGTCATTCACCTACACATTTGAAGTTCTTCCTTCTAGTCTTTTCAAAATTAAAAGAAGACATAAAATAAAGAGAGGATCAAGCCTAAAGCCAAAGAAGTCTACAAGTTTTCAAGAATAGGCTTCATTTAAATATCTCACTTTATAGTTTCTTTTATAAATTTGTAAATAATATAGAATGTTTAAATACATAGTTTTTAGGAAAGGTGCTTAGAGGGAAACCTTAGATACCTCTTTTGTAAAAGCATCTTTAGGCATTAGTTTAGAATTTTCTAGAAGGTGACTCTTCATGCTTCACTTTAGGTGCTAGAAGTGAGTAGCATGCAAGGGACTTTTGGTTAGCTTGTTTTGTAAGCTTCATGACCAGCCCTTGCTCCTATAAAAGGAGGGCTTAGGTCCTTCATAATGCAGATTTGGAATTTGTAGTAAAGAAACTCTCCCAATTTGGTGATTGAGTGAGTGAGATTTGATTTCTCCTCTTCCTAGTCTCATCTTGAGAGCCTTGGTTCTCTCAAGTGGCGGCAATTCACACTTATCTTGGAGCAATCACACTTCAAGTGGCGTGTTCATCAATCAAGTTCTTCATCCACATAAGTTTCCTCTCTTCTCCATTTAGTTCTTCCATTTCCATGTCCATATGAACTCTAAAACAAGTGTAGTTTCTTTTATTCGGTTCATCTTCCTTTTCTTGCACTTTTGTTCGGTTCTTTTCAATTTCTTACTGTTTTAATTCAGTTCAGTAGCTCCTTTTCATGTTTTGTTTGGTTCAATTGCTTTCTTTAGAGTTTCAATCGGTTCATTTACTTTTCCTCTCATTTTAATCAGTTCAATTTGACAATAATTGGAACTTCCATATGAGTTTGTGTTTTGGCACTAGTTTTGGTGAGTTCTTGTTCATAGAACCTTGATCCAATTCTATGATAAAGTGCCTATCTCATAACCAACTCAAGATGATTCCTAAGAATGTCAAGAATCATTCTAATTGTGCTAGTGGAATCACATCAGCTGGGATGAGAAGAAAAGGCACGCAAGTTTTTATACTGGTTCACTCATACAGAGCTACATCCAGTTTCACCTTACTCCAAGGTGGAATCCACTAAGAAACGGTATCAATCACTTACAACCACACCAGTTCTTGAACACTACAAGAACAACACAACCAATGCTGAAAAACCCTATTTCAGCACACCTTGCACTCCAAGAAACCCTATCAAGGAGTGACTAACACTTACACCCTTACAAATCAGAATAAAGAAAAGATTACACCTGAAGAGAAGATGCAAGAACTCAAAACCAGTAGTTCAATTTGCTGCAGAACTGCACCAGCACCTTCACCAAGATCAAAGGTTTCCTAGAACAAGCACACTTGAATATCCCTTTGGAAAACCTTTCAAAAATCCTTTTCAATCCTTCTTCTCACATAGAAAGTATTTGATCTCTGTCAAAAACGTAATTGCTCAGCATCCTTTCATGTGAGAGAGGCTTTTCTTTATATAGAAAACAGTTTCTAACTTCTTTTCAAAAAACAGTTGAAAAGCTGTTATGCTCAGCATCCTGTTCTTTTACAGAGAAACAAATTTATTTTTGTGCAGTATCCTAATTTTAGGAGAAAACCCTAAAAAGCTTTTGAAAAAACTTTTAACCACTTCATGTGTTTGACCTATGCTTGGTTAGGCATCTAGGATAGATCATGTAGCAAAAGGCAACCTTACACATACACAAGCCTACATACAAGATCATCTAAACCTATTACAAACTTCAAAACAGACTAGCTATTTTCTACATCAAACACACATTAACACTAGGTAGAGAAGAGGCTTCATCCATCTTCAACACACACCACACCAACAATGCAACCTAACATAGGTGAAAAAAACTTGTTGCACTTGATTGCCTCTTGCTGGAAGCACCAACCAGCAACTCTTTCCCAACCTAACTTTGGCATCACATTAGGTGTGCCATTCGGAGCTCCATACATAGGCCAACAATCCACTACAGTTGATAAGAATCTACCCTGCATCTACCGCACCAAACAGACCAAAAAAGACCCCTTGAATGATGCATTGAAAGCCAAGTTAAAACCTCAAGAGCGTAGATGAATCCTCCTACATTTGTTGGCCCCTTACAGTAAACCAGTGAGCTTCACCTACAACCAACCAGCAACTACCACCACACAAAAAACTAGCAAACCAGCACTGACAGTGCATCATATGTGAAATGCGAGGCTCCATTCAAAGGTAAACCAACCTCTTCGGAGTTGAAAACCATCTGATTTAATTAACATCACTACAAACAACCACTCCAGACATCATATTAGCATGGGTTTTAAATCCAGAAACCATCTGATTTGATTCTACCTTGCCTTTTCGTGTCAAAAACCAGAAAAAACCTCTTCAAACATCAGTATCATCCAATAAATGAGACCTCCTTGGAGCTTGTTTCATAGGCCATAATAAACCCCTTGAGTAAGATGTTAGAATCCAAACTAAGGTGTCAAAAATAGAGGTCTGCATTGCCACTGATGTCCCTTGTTGAGGTGCTAGACATTGGACATTTCCTGCTACCTCAACCATTGAGTTAGACGTTCCATGAAAAAACTCCATAAAAAAACTTCTATGGTTGTAGCAAGCTCCATGATAAGATTTGAAAAAGTATTCCTTCTTCATTTTCCTTCACATGAGCACCAGGACACCTTGCACTGCCTGCACCTCCTTTTCCTATCAATTCCTTTGACAACTCAGCTCTCTTAGCATACCTGCAACAACACAGGCAGCACCCAAAAACTGGTTTAGCTACAGAGAAGTTGATAAATTCCCTTACAAATGTTTAAGCATAACTCATAGACCAAGGTTATTAGCCTTAAACATCTTTAACCTACACTCCACCATCCAGCATCCAAGACCAAGCCACATAAGCTATGCATATTGCAAATAGCTTTTACACCAAAAGCGTATGGAATGCTCCATCCAAGACAACTTTGTGCATTCAGTAACCTGTAATAATTGAGTCACCCCTGCTTGCAGGGTCTGCATCGGATCTGCTACTCCACACACCTCCTTCACAGACATACCACTTCTTGCTTCCTTCCTCCTCCAAGGCAAAACAACACTGCCCTTTTTCCTCCTCCAAGGAAACTTGGCTCCACCTAATGCCACTTACTTATAGCTACTAATGCAGGACATTGGATTCAAAACCCAATCTGCAAAAGAGTAGTTAAATTTATGTGCCTTATGGTTCATCTATAACCACGATTTAAGTTAGGCCTTTTGGAACACTTCTGCATCTGCAACTCCTTGGTTGAACACAACTGAGTTTCTATGCTCCCACATACACCGGACTATAGCTGCCCATACCCCTTTCCAAACCAAGTTTTGTTTATTACTACTTTGGATCAGGTGAAAGCTCTCAAAGTGAGTTATAAGATCTTTATGTTGGACAAATAAGATTCCAATCCATTTAAAGCACAAGAACCAAACGCACAAGGCATTTGCATTCCAGGAAGAGGTGTTGACAAGACTCTTCCTTGGTTTGACATAAGGCACAAACAATAGTGTTCAACATCACCCCTTTCCTACTCAAACACTCTCTTGTTGGCATTCTACCCAACAATACCCTCCAGGTTGTAATCGTCACATTTGGGAATGCCTTAATCTTCCATAGGTACTTGAACGCATCAATTTGAGGGCCCCTTTCAGACTTGGCTAGGCATTCATATGCAAAATTAACCGTAAAGCATCCGGATTCATCACATCTCCACACCTGGGCATCCTTCTCTTCCTTAATTATAATGGCCCTGGAAATGTGCATACCAAGCTCTATTTTCATCGGGGTTTCCCACTCAAATCTACCACACCTCCACCTCAAGGTCCATCGCCACGCCGATTCTTCCCACACACCTACCTCTTCCACCTTTTGACCCTGATTCAACGGCAGAGAGTACAATCTGGGGAACAAAGTTTTGAGAGTAGAATTTTCAACTCACACATCCTCCCATAATCTTGCTTTGTCTCCACTCCCTAATTTCCAACTGACTTCTTCTTGAAACCACCCATCTCCTCTTCCCTCCTTACAAACCTTCAATAAATCTCTCCACCACCAGGATTGGAGTTTCACTGATGTTTGAGAGGTATCGAGTTCCAGACCATACTTTGAGTCCAAACACTCCTTCCACCTCCCTTTCTCGTTAGAGATACAGCGCCATCTCCACTTAGGCAAGAGCGCAACATTAAACTTTCGAATGTCTCTGAGGCCCAACCTTCATTCCTTTCTTGGTTTACATAAGATTTTCCAACTAACCCATGAGATCGGTCTCTTCTCCTTTCTCCATCCCCACAAAAACATCCTTTGGATATTGATAATGCTTTTGCATACCAACTCCGGTGCTTTAAACATAGACAGGTAGTAAAGCGGTATGGCAGTGATAACATATTTGATTAAACATATTCTTCATGCCATAGATAAGAATCTCCCTTTCCACACATTGAGCCTGGATTTCAGCTTGTTCTTCCTTGGATTTCCCCCCACTTCTAGGCCCAAGTAGGTAAACGGAATACCCATATGAGCACAGTTCAAGGTCTTTGTATAGCAGTCAATATTGCTTATAAGGACATTAATGTCTGCTAACTTTGACTTATGGAAGTTAATCAGGCCTGAGGCTAACTCAAAATCCCTTAGGATAGCTTTTAGACTCATTACATTGGTAAAGGAATCCTCACATAAAAATAAGGTATCATCTGCAAACTGAAGGATGCACAGTTCAACCTCCTTTCTTCCGAATTTTAGGCTAGATAACATATTGGTCTTCACAACTTGTCTTACTAGCCCGACAAGGCATTTGGCAACCACTATAAAGAGGAAAGGGGCTAAGGGATCGCCCTATCTCAACCCTCTCGACGGTTTAAATTCCTTCGTAGGACTCCCATTGACTAGCATTGACATAGTAGCACTTTCTAGGCATCCTTGGATCCACATAATCCACCTATGTGAAACCCCATCCTATGTAGCATGTCATAAAGGAACTCCCATCTGACTGAGTCATATGCCTTTTCAAAATCCACTTTTAAGCACAATCCACTCCTCTTACCCTTCCTTAGATCCTCTACCACCTCATTAACCATAAGCACGCTATCTAGAATCCTTCTGTCCTATAGGAATACCGATTGACTGTCATCAATGGAGTGTTTGTTCTTGTATTACTTTTTTTGTTATATCTTTAGTGTCTCGGAGTAGATCAAAGGTGGGTATAATTTCCTTCGAGTCATGTTGTCACGAACTTTTTGTTTATCTATGTAGTTTTGATTAAGGTTTGTGGATGACAAAGTTCATTCATGATATCAGATTTCTTGTACGTGCCTCCACTTAGGTTTTTGTGCATTTATGAAACAGACTTGTTTTTGTGATTGATATATTCCATTTGTATAGGGTAAAAGATTGATCTTGATCTTTCCTGCATAAGGGTTGAGACACCCTTAAAGTGTTTCATATCTATTTCATTTTTTCATTGCTGAAAAAAAAATACACAAAATTTCAAACCTTGTTCCTTTCATTTTTTAATTTTTTTTTTTTTGATAAAGAATAAATAAATTAAATGAATAATTTATGAATGCTTCAACACGTATAAAAATTAATAATTGGCGTGTCTCTCAATCTACGTAACCATGAATCTCACCCGTATAACAATCATACAAACTTAAATATAATGGAATTATGTAACAAGTTGTAAGCACAATATGGTCACACTTTAGTACATACCAAAGAGAGACCTTCATTAACCACTGTTCTTCGGACACTGCCTAACAGAAATTTCATGCACCCCCGTAATTTTACGATTAAGAATTAAACAGCTGAGACAGTTAATATCATTAAAAGACTTTTCTATTCATAACTTGAAGCACTAATATTTGATCCCATTTTACATTTCATGCATACTCTTTGGCCAGAGACGGTAGAAAAAAAAAAGCTTGAAACGAGGAAACTAAGAGTAAACTTTTCTTTGTCAGCAGATGTATATTATGAGAGCATGAGAATGGAAGTAATAGCTATGCCTCTTATTTATTAAACACTTAGTACGTGTCTTATGATCATGCATCAGAAACGGGTGTCATCAGTGGGAGGATACTTTGGATAAGGTGGTTTCCCATATGGTGGGTTGTTAACTGGTGGCCCATAAACTGGTGGTTTCGGAGGCTGTGGGTTGAAAACTGGTCCCCTCGGAGGATTCTCATGTTGAGACTCATGCACAGGTGGCTTCTTGTACACTGGTGGTTTCTCAACTGGGGGCTTGTGAACCGGTGGCTTGTAAACTGGTGGTTTTTCTACTGGTGGCTTGTGGAGAGGTAGTTTTTCTGGTGGTGGCTTGTGGACAGGTGGTTCCTCTGGTGGTGGCTTGTGGACAGGAGGTTTATCTGCTGGGGGCTTGTCATAGTTAGCAAGCCCTTGAGGGGACAGGAGCAGAGCTGCAAGAAGCAGAACTAGGGAGCTTAAGGAAGCCATGTTCTTCATGTTTTAGGTACTGAATAACACAACAGTGCTTGGCTTTTATAGTAGTTGGAAGCCTTAATGATAAGTGCATGGCTGAATGTACTAGTTATTTCTATGATGCGGTGGATAGTTAGCACCTTTGGGAAGTGTTGAATTGGTATGATTATGTATAGGAGATGGTGTCTTGTTGTAGTTGCAAAGTTTGAAGTTAAAGGGGAACAGTGAGAAGTACATTGGGAACATATTTCTGATTTTCAACGCACCGACGAGGTTGTCCCCTTTAGTTTTGGGATAATTTGAGTTGCCTCACCGAATAATTGAATAGCATGGGAGAGTAGTAGCTACTGTGTCAGGTGTTGACTCACTGGTTACTAACAAAGAAATCGAGTCTTCACATGGGAGACTCAATTTATATATGCCAAATTAGGAGAATTTTCCGCAAGTGTTACGGTATTGGGAAATATTTTCTTCAATAACACCCTTTCTCTTTTAATTCCCCAAATAGCATTGAAATTAGATCTTGTGAAAATGCGGTTATGATGAAATCAAATTTTACCTATAATTTTTTTTTTACGATTAGAACCGGAGAAATCCTAAAAGCTTTAATATCTAGTTTTCGTCAATGTTCAAAATATATTAAGGGCAAAAGATCATTAACAGGTAATTCATTTTTAATCACGATTTATACGTTAATTTCGATCCAACAGAAACAAAGTTCATTACAAATATATAAGTAAGCACAATTTCTCAAAAAGGTATGTCATTATTACACTGAATACCAAACACCTACTTAAGTCTCAAATCATCTTTTGCACGTGTCATCCCAATCCAGAGCAAATGAAGGAAGAAGAGCTTGAGTGAAGGTGAGGAAAGAAGAGTGTATCGGTCGAGTCTAAGAAGTGGAAGAATGAACGTATATTGACCGACCGAAGCAAAGAAGTGAATTGTTCAGCCAATAGTTCTCTTAGTCCTTTTTGTACGAGAACAATTGATTTCTACCAGAAATATGGCAAACGATAAGATGTCTGAGGCCGAGTAGATGGTGGAAATGAAACACAAGAATGAAAAGGAAATTTAAGCTCTCCGAAAGGAGAATGAGGACATAGAGACAGCTGACCGAGGGCAATCCACCCCTGAAGCAACAACAACTCGATGTATCCCTCGAATGTCAACATTGTGACAAACCCTTGGTCCACCCGATTGATCATTCGACTACAATGTGCCCTCAGGGAGTTGAGCTCCCATGATGTAATCTGTGATGGGGTTCCTCCTGACGATCTCTAGAGTCCTGTTTGTGTATAACGATCGATTGAGTCGTGACTCCTCCTGCATGCAAGGGATTGAGAATCAATTGGTACGACAGAACCACTAATCCAGACAAGTACATCATGTCTACACTACTCAAATAAGTTTGTACACCTCAGACAACTCAGTGTTGTGTCGAGTCTTCCCCAACTCAACGTTGTGTTCATCAAACTTCCTCCTAACTCTATAAACTACTTCGAAACTTTGATGTCCAATTTTGGAACGCAGTTCACTACAAGATGACCACATTGTTGAATAAGAGCTTTGATGACTCCAAATATCCATGAATTGCTTGAAGGCTGATTGTAGCTTAGTTGTGTGTGTTCTGGGTAGTTTTGAATTTGTTAATTCACTCTTAGCAAGAATCCAAAGCTGGTTTAATTCAAATCTTTTTGAAAAAAGTGTTTTTATGTAGAAGCAGAAAAACAACCTGTTGTTTTATCGTTTCAATCGTTTGTTTCATACTTAGGTTTTTTGAAACTGGTTTTAGCAGGTTTAAATTTGGTTGACTTTGCTATCAAACCAATTCAATCGGTTATTTCGACAAAACAACCAACTGCTTTTTGAAATTTCTTAACAAAATTATGTTAAGTTAGTTAAATCTGCTTTAAATGATTTGAAATTGATTTGGTTTTTACAATAAATGTTTTCGACTGCTAATTGAAGTATAAATGTTCTGTTTTACGCTCCTAACATTAACACTTACAAGATCAGTTTGTGAAATCAAGTTTTCTCCAAGATTGCTTAAGGCTTTGGATATTTTTCTAAGAGTGGAGTAGAACTTGCTGTGTACTTTGATTTGATTTGTACTAGGTGTGATCAATCCTATTTCTTTCTTCATTTGTAATTATGTAATTGTGGTGTGCCAAAGGAAGTGTGTGTTCTTGCGGGGATCAAGATCACTTCTTTGGTGGTTGTGTGTTTGTAATATGGTTTTTGATTACTTAGTGAATACCCAGAGGTTTCCGGAAACTGGATGTAGCTCTTGGTGTAAGAGTGAACCCAGAGGTTTGTAATATCGTTTGTGTGATTCTTTCTCTCCCTTAACTCTTTTATATCTCTTTTAGTTGTTTTTATATTCTACTAATAAAGAATCGCAGAAACAACCAGTTGAATTTCTGGAATTCAACTAAAACTGTTTTATAACTTGTGTTCTTTCATTGTTTTGACTGTGATTATTCTTTGACTTTCTTCATGCCTTCAAACTTTGCAAAAACATGTTTAAAAACAATTCATCTTCCTCTTGTTTAACTGAAGGCCTTCAATTCTAACAATTGACATCAAGAATTAGGTTCTTAGAATGTTCTATAACCCAGTGTACAAGCTGTTTTAGATGGATTGGTATTTTGTTTGAGTTGAAGCGTCACTTTGAGCAATTCTGCTTACTCCATGGAACTCACAAACAAAATATGATTTGGAAAAGTTTATGAGCGGCTATAGTTTCGTATGTGTGTGAGCGGCTATAGTTTCGTATGTGTGGGAACAAAGGAATCTAATTATCTTTAACCAAGGGTTGTTGATGAGGAAAAAAATTTCCATATGGCACAGCTTAAATCTTGATTGTGGATACACGGCTTTAACTGAATCTCCACAAACTGGCACTTGAACCCTATGCAGTACATCAAGAGTTAGTCGTAATGGGAGGGGTAGAGCAATGGAGTGTGCAGCTGAGGTGACGAAACCTTTGCAGCTGACCAAGCACTGATGCTATATGGTGAGTAGGGGGGCGGCTTTTTTGGGTTGATGGGTCTGGAAAGGTGCTGGAAACTGGGGTGATATAGATCCCCTCAGGGAAGCTGTTGGGTGTATACTGGTATCTCTGGAGGTGCAGTAGTAAGGTCGGGGCTGGTCCAAACTGCTGCAGGCTCAATTTAGTGTATGTTCTGCAGAATCAATGCAGAACGTGGTTTTTAGCTAAGCTAGAGGTATGTGTAGCTAGGACTATGCAGAACCTGGCTGGTCTGCAGCTCAAGAAGCTGGTTATGATGAACCTGATTGGATTGCTCAAGTCATTCTGGAGATAAAGAAATATTGAAGAATGCTTATGCTGATGGCAGATTTGGCAAGCAGGTGTTGGGCTGGTTCAAGCAAATGCTGTAATTTCTTTCTTGGAAACAATTAATCAAACAAGATGTTTTGTATGGCCAAGGTGCGAGGATCTTATTATAGTGCATAATTTTGCAGCAGTTGAAGCTGAATTGTGTAAGAAATATAGGTGATCATGTTGTACCCTTGGTCAAAGGCACATAAACTCAAGTAGGAAAGGGAGGTGCAGTATCTGTCTTCTGTATGCAGTCCTATGTGTGCCTTTGGTTTTCCTCTTTGATTGGTGCCACAGTGCAGGAAAAGCTTGGTAAGCAGAGGGTCTAAGAAGAATGGTGTTGAGTTTGAAGAGGGAGAACTGCAGCACTTAGAAGGATGCAAGGATGGGTGGAGGAAGCAATACCGGCTTGGAGGATGTTGGAAATTTGGAGATCATGAAGGACAAATTCACAAGCATGCTTTGGAGCTTTACCTATCGTGTCTGAACAGCAAGATCTCCTGGGAAAAAGGGTAGCAGTAACCACAACTGCAACTCTTTTTTGTGCTCATATGAGAATGGCTCCAGTGTTTATTATGCCTCTGTTCTAAGCAGAACAAGCCATGACAGTCCCAGTTATGGGTGCTTATGGAAGCTCTGCATACATTAGCATATTGTAGTTGGTCTTGAAAGGTAATAAGCTGCATAATAGACGCCTAGAACACTGCTCCTGTTGCTGTTATTTTTTAAACAGGGGCGCTGCAGTTGTGGAGTTAGATAGAGGAACCGAAGGTGCAAGGTTTGGTCATGATCATTATTTTGCTATGCAGTTTCTTGGTTCTGTGTGTGTGCCAATTCAGTGCCTACTTTGTCATGTGGAAGCAAAGTAGGATGCTGTAGTTGGTTCTGGTATTATGGGATTATAAGTGCGGAATGTATATGAGGGTATTTTGTTAATTGTATTAGGGGTTGGAAGTTCTCTTTTTTCTCTTTATTCAATTTTTATGATAAAAGAACAAATTATTCTTTCAACATTAAAATAACGTCCATTCAGAAAATAGGAAGTTTTTTTGATAATTTAAAATCCACTTGTAATTGCATGTCATACTTCAATTTAGGTGCATGTTGCTTAAATAAATACAAAATAAAGAATTTTATTGACTACACTTCTCTCTCCATCTGCCTGCAGGCAATAAATTTCATGCACGTCCATTTGAAGAAATAGCTTAATATAAAACACATTGAATAACATTATATTCCCATGAATTTCTCCACATACTTATACAAGTAGAAAATTGAAAGGTAAAATAAGTAACTTTTTGTCACTATTTTTACAAATTATCGTTATATAGTTTCCATTTTCTTAGTTTCTACGGCATTACTAAAAGAATATATGTACATATCACTATTTAAGGGGAGGTAATTAGTTTAGGTGCCATTTTTTAATTAAGTAACTTTTTTCAAACACTGATAGTAAATGTCATCAGTCCAAATAAACTCTTTCAAATGAATTATCCGAAGCATATTATGATAAAATGTTTAGGCATTCATGCTATGATTAATAATATAAAGTTCTATTATTCATAATTTGAAGTACGAAGCACATGTTTTTCGGTTCTACATTATGCATCCATGATACTCTGAACTTGGCCATAGCAAGGCAAAGAAATGCTTTAAAAGAAGAACTAAGAGTAATCCTTGCCAGAATATGTAAAGTAAACTACACTCTTAGCGTGACAATGGTAGCTGTTACACCTCTTATTTTTGCGTATACTTAAAAACACCTTTCTGAACATCAGAAGTGGGTGGTTCAGTTAGAACCTGGAGGGTACTTTGGGTGTGGTGGCTTCCCGTATGGTGGCTTGTAAACTGGTGGTTTCTCTACTGGGGGCTTGTGAACTGGTGGCTTGTAAACTGGTGGTTTTTCTACTGGAGGCTTGTGAACAGGTGGCTTGTAAACTGGTGGTGACTTATAAACAGGGGGCTTCTCATATTGAGACTCATGCACTGGTGGCTTCCCATATGGTGGCTTGTACACTGGTGGTTTCTCAACTGGGGGCTTGTGAACTGGTGGCTTGTAAACTGGTGGTTTTTCTACTGGGGGCTTGTGAACAGGTGGCTTGTAAACGGGTGGTTTCTCAACTGGTGGCTTGTGAACTGGTGGCTTGTAAACTGGTGGTGACTTATAAAGAGGGGCCTTCTCATATTGAGACTCATGCACTGGTGGCTTTCCATAGGGTGGCTTGTATACTGGTGGTTTCTGAACTGGGGGCTTATACACTGGTGGCTTCTCTACTGGAGGCTTGTAAACTGGTGGTTTTTCTACTGGGGGCTTGTAAACTGGTGGTTTTTCTACTGGAGGCTTGTAAACTGGTGGTTTTTCTACTGGGGGCTTGTAAACTGGTGGCTTTTCTACTGGGGGCTTGTACACAGGTGGCTTCTGAATGGGAGGCTTGTAGACAGGAGGCTTGTCATAGTTAGCAAGCCCTTGAGGGGACAGAACCAGAGCTGCAAAGAGCAGAACTAGGAAGCTTAAGGAAGACATGTTGTTGATGTTTTAGTTATTGAATAACACAACCAATGCTTGTTATTTATACTAGTTAGGGGACTTATACTGTTAGATACATGTCTCAGTCTATTCTAGTTATTCTATGACGCACTATCTATATACCTGTCTGTATAAGGTCAATCTTTGGTATGGATTTTCAATGAACATGTAGATGTTTTTGTCTTTTTTTAGTTGCAAAGTTGGAAATTAAAGGTGAACAATTATCTTTTTCACTTTCCAATGCACCGACGTGCTACTTCCTTTGGAGGGACTTAAAATTGTGGGGTTAGTAGTTCCATAATTGAGTAATAGCTAGTTTCAGTTTTGCTTCTCGATCGCTTTAGTAATAAAGAAAAAGTTTCTTCACAGGAGACACTGAATTTAGATGTGTTTGGTTGGTAAAGTAAGAGTGGTGTATTATAAGGAAAACTACATCTAAAATGACTAAAACAGAGTGTAGTACATTACTCTTGTTTTTCTTTTTTCAAGAAATAAACCCACCACGGGAATAACTATTGGAAAAGCAAGAACTTGCATCGATGTAATGTGAACGCAACTACTAACATCAGTTGAAAACTAAGGCACATATATCTGCATACTACTATGGCTGCAACCATATATTTGGCCAAAAAATTGCAGTAAGTTGTTGAGTAGATTCACATGGTTTGATTCCCTGTTTAAGTTGGTCAGCAAATTTCATTATTTTCAACCATTTTGCTAGAAAAGTCCACACACGAGATTGATAGCGGAAAAGTGCACACCATAAATAAAAAAACAACTGTACAGAACTAGCAAAGGTTTTTGTCCGAAAATAGTGTAATTTTTTCACAAATTACTATTTGGTAAATATTTTTTTATAGAATTGAATAAATGGTACACTGTTTTTGGACGATTTTAAAGTTAAAGTCTATTCCATGAATACAACTTTTAAGTTAAAAAAACTCAACGTTGAAATTGTACCTTAATTGTATAACTTTGCCGATTTCAATAATACTCGATGATTTTCTAAAATTAACTTTGAGTAAAGTAGTATTATCATATAATTTTATGTAAGATAACACAATTGAAATTGTAAAAAACTAAAATTTACTTGAAATCGTAATTTTAAAAAAAAAAGTGTACTTTCATAAAAAAAAACCTAACAAATATCCATATATATATATATATATATATATATATATATATATATTTAAAATATGGACATTTCAAGAGTTCAGGAGTGTTTCAATCCTTTTACAACAACAAAATATCTTCATCTGTAAGTAAAGGTTTTCCACAATATAACAGTCAAAACTACACCAGTAGTATTGTTGTCATGACAACACAAACACTAGCTTCCCACCTAACAATTTTAACCCATGATTGGTACATTCCTAGTCATTCTTGCATGATAATTTGGAACTGCAAACCCATACTCGACCCATACAATTGGTCAAAAAACTGCATCCAAAGTTGCATTTTACACTAGAAAAAGCTACTTATAACGATGGTTCTTTAACAACACCTTTTCCATAATTATTACTCATGAAACCACAATTGTCCTTCCCCTCCAATCACCTAGTTTTTCCATAGCTATGTGTCTTCCATCCAAGAGAATAACATATATCCCACGACCAATTATGCCTTTTGAACAAGATTAGATTACCTCATATAAGATGTGCAACATAATAATGCTTCCTTCATAATTACCCTCATATTCATCAAATCCAGCCATTGAACCTGAATTATGTATTGAGGGATCTGTATAATTCCATTAAGAAGGTCATCAACTTCTATGTTAAGGTCGTCCTTGCACCTCAAACCAATTTTACACCTTCAATCTACCTTTAATATTCACTTGTAGTGGATCTGGTCCACCACACAGTTGCTGCATTGAATCAAGCACATCTAGACTAGACACAAAACAACTGCTACTTTGAATCAAACACACCTCCCTTGGCAAAACCAACGAGCAGGATCATTGAGCAGAATCTTCTCCCAATAAGTTAGCACGCCTTCCAGTGTTGGTTCTACGGTATGCAACATTGTTGTCTTGTTGCTTTGACTTTTACACTCGAGCTTGTTTCCTTCGCAACTTCCTTCATCCTTCCTCCCTTCCTTCTATATTCTGCCATTCTTTTCCTCTGTTAAGCATAAACCATTTGTTGGGGTTTTCTGCATGATACTACACATTCTATTTGCTACCATCAAATCTCCATAAGTACATGTAGTTGTTGCCTTATTCTTCTTCCTTTGTCTGCTGCAAGAAACCAACCCCTTTTCTCTTCCTAAACTTGTAGATTTAGATTTTAAGTCAGTGCTTTCATCTATTCCATTATTTTATTTATCTCTATATAAAATGTTTGTTGTGGTGTTAAAGGAGATAGAGAGAATTCAGAGGAATTTCTTATGGAGGTGGGGTTCTAAAGGGAGGAAGATTGTTTGGGCTTCTTGGGAAAAATATTTGCGAGTCTCGTGAGGCTGACGGTCTTGGAATTCTTGATCTAAGAGTTTTCAATGTAGCTTTATTAGAAAAATCGATTTGGTGTCTGGGGACGGATAAGGGCGACTTGTGAAATGATATTCTTGAGTCTAAATACGGAGGTTGGAGAAGTTTGAGAGAGGAAGGAATAATAATATTGTGCCCCTTTGGTGGAAAGACTTGAAGGAGGTTTGGATTTTGGAGAGTTGGGGAAGGAGGTTTGAAGATCGATTCAAGTGGAAGGTTGGTAACGGGAAGGAAATTATTTTTTGGGAAGATCATTGGGTGGGTTGTGGTGATTTGTAAAGCGTTTTTTCGAGGTTGTGTTCCTTGAGCATTTCCCTGAATTCTAAGTTGGTTGAGTTTGGGTATTGGATTAATGGTTCTTGGGAGTGGAAATTAGCTTGGAGAATGAGTCTGTTTGAGAAAAGGGTTTTGGAGAGCCAACTTCTTCAGAAGCTTCAAGGGTTGAGGGTTGAGTTGGAAATAGAAGATAGTTGGGTTTGGAAGGATGGTGATTTTTCAACTTACTCGGTTAATTATGCTTACGTTTCCTTAAGGGGTGAACTAGAAGGGGAAAACACTTCCGTGTACAAAAGGTTTTGGAGGATTAAGGTTTTTCCTTCAGCCCATGTCACATCTTGGAGGGTGTTGGAAAATAAGATTGCCACTAAGGCCAGTTTGGAAAGGAGAGGGGTAGCAATCGAAAGTAGTATGTGTATTATGTACAGGGTGAAAGAGGAGTAGTCTTGTCGCCATTTGCTTTTTAGCGCATAATAGCTTGGCTTGTTTGGAGTCAGTGTTACACTTGGTTGGGTTTGGCGTCTGTGGATCAGTCTGATTCTTGTTATCATTTCTTACAATTCAGGATGTGTAATGCATCTGAATCTTTGGGGGACTATTTGGATCGTTGTAATAAGTGAGATTTGGAAGCACGGGAACAAGGTCATTTTTAAAGGGGGGGATGGTGGATGTTTCAAAAATGTTCACTCTTATTCAATCAAAGGTTTAGTCTTGGGTTGCTTTCAAGGTACCCTCAGCTTGTTTTTCTTATTCTGACGGGTGTCTTGATCCTTGGTTTGTATGAATTTGATTTAGTGTTGTTTTTTGTAAACTATATATAACATGACAGTAATAAATGTGTTTGGCCCATTTATACATAGGTTGGGGTGAATAAATGTGTATAGGCATTGTTTGAACTGTTAGATCAAGTTGAAGATGCTCTAGTTTGCAACAATAACATTTATTCCTTTAAAAAAAATCAAGTTAATAAGCTCCCTGTCAAAGTCAAACCTACCGTAGAAAGGACCAAATCACATTTACCTAAAGAGGTTGTCGATGTCTTCTTCAATTCTAATTATTTAGTTTTGGAGGATATGATTTTGGAACTAAGTTTTGTTTTAATGGTCTTTTGGTTCACAGACCCTTTCAGCTTGAAAGATCCCCATTCTTGTTTTGTCAAGAACAATGGGATTAGAATCTCCATCCCAGAGCTGCTAGCAATAAAGGTTGGGACTTTGATATCAGGGTTATTTCCCTTATAGGAATTGTAGCATTGTTGACATTAATGGCAACATAATTGCCCAGGTACACCATTTTTCAAGAAGTTTTTTTTGTAATGTGGTGGTGAAACCTGGGATGGATCAAACCTTTGTTTTTGGAGTCATCGCACTTGATGCAAACCCACAAAGACCCCAAAACCAAGTCCATAAGAAGATGACCAAAGATGTCAACTATGAAGGTTCATCTCAACAATCAAAGGAAGAATCCATCAGTAGCAGGAATGGACAAGGACCGGAGCACCTAAAGTTCTTCCTGCTAGTCTTCTTAATTGTTTAGAATATTTTGTAAATTAGTTGGGCTCACATGAGGGGTCCAACTAGTAAAGAATAAACAATAGTACGTCTATATAGCAATATTAGGAGGTGAAGACATAAGAATGGGTCCATAAGAAGTCCATTAGGATAGAAAGGAAACCTAGTTTCTAGAATGTATATGATGGTGCGGTTGTGATTATAGTCAACACCCTAAAACCGCACCACTTTATGCTTGCCTATTCTACCCTTTAAGCTTGCTTTCCAAGGCTCCCAAATCTATAAATAGGAAGACCTATCTCATGTATTGACATGTTGAATGAAGACTAAAGTTACTATACACATTGTGTTAGCATTTGTGAGCATTGTCTCTAAACAATTGGTTTTATCTTGTGAGTGTTGTGAGCTCTCAAGTGGCGCCATCTACACTTATCTTGGATTCGATTCACCATCCAAGTGGCGTGCTCATTCACAATTCCACCACTCCTAAGTTTCCTTTCACTCATCTTTTTCCATTCCATTTCCAATCCAATATCAATTCCAAAATATGTTTTGTTCTGTTGTTTCCTTGTTTTCAATTCGGTCCATAGCATTGCTCACTTTGTGTTTGCTTAAATTCCGCACCTAATTGTCATTCATTCTCACCATTGAATTGTGTTTTTCCTTTGGCCTTATGAAAGAAAATATTAATATTTGCATTGTTTTTCCTTTGGCCTTATGAAAGAAAATATTAATATTTGCATTATGACAGTTGTAATGGTTATTATAAATGTCATATCATACCGTATTAAGTAATGTTTAAAACTGTCGTTATTTCCACTAAAATTTGTTTATTCAGTTTCAAAATTACGATATTTATAACCAATATATTGTGTTATATGACATCTGCTACAACGGTTATCAATTGATCGTCATATTAAACTTTGTGACGGCAAAAAATTTAACGGTACACGATACTGCCATATACGTATAATGTGGCAGTTATAAACGTCAAATAATACGAAAATAACCGTCTATCACATAATTTATTTTTTTTAAGTAAAATAGTTATGTTAAAGAGTATAGATGGAGAACTTTCTAGCATATATAGCCTTAAAACTTTCTGAGTCAGTCCAATCTCCTGCAACATAACTTTACGTTAATTTAGGTGCATGCACTTTAGTAAATACCAAACAGAGAGACTTTCATTAAGCACTGTTCTTCAGACACTGCCTCACAGAAAATTTCATGCACCCCCGTGGCACGACAACAACCTAGGATTCATATTTAAGTTTTACGATTAAGAATTAATCAGCTGAGACAGTTCATATCATTAAAAGACTTTTCTATTCATAACTTGAAGCACAGATATTTGATCCCATTTTACATTCATGCATATTCTTTGGCCAGAGACGGTAGAAAATAAAGCTTGAAACCAAGAAACTAAGAGTAAACCTTTCCTTGTAAGAAGATGTATATTATGAGAGCATGAGAATGGAAGTAATAGCTATGCCTCTTATTTATTAAACACTTAGTACGTGTCTTATGATCATGCATCAGAAACGGGTGTCATCAGTGGGAGGATACTTCGGATAAGGTGGTTTCCCATATGGTGGGTTGTTAACTGGTGGCCCATAAACTGGTGGTTTTGGAGGCTGTGGGTTGAAAACTGGTCCCCTCGGAGGATTCTCATGTTGAGACTCATGCACAGGTGGCTTCTTGTACACTGGTGGTTTCTCAACAGGGGGTTTGTGAACCGGTGGCTTGTAAACTGGTGGTTTTTCTACTGGTGGCTTGTGCAGAGGTAGTTTTTCTGGTGGTGGCTTGTGGACAGGTGGTTCCTCTGGTGGTGGCTTGTGGACAGGAGGTTTATCTGCTGGGGGCTTGTCATAGTTAGCAAGCCCTTGAGGGGAGAGAACCAGAGCTGAAAGAAGCAGAACTAGGGAGCTTAAGGAAGCCATGTTCTTCATGTTTTAGGTACTGAATAACACAACCAGTGCTTGGGTTTTATAGTACGTAGTTGGAAGCCTTAATGATAAGTGCATGGCTGAATGTACTAGTTATTTCTATGATGCGGTGGATAGTTAGCACCTTTGGGAAGTGTTGAATTTGTATGATTATGTATAGGAGATGGTGTTTTGTTGTAGTTGCAAAGTTTGAAGTTAAAGGGGAACAGTGAGAAGTACATTGGGAACATATTTCTGATTTTCAACGCACCGACGAGGTTGTCCCCTTTAGTTTTGGGATAATTTGAGTTGCCTCACCGAATAATTGAATAGCATGGGAGAGTAGTAGCTACTGTGTCAGGTGTTGACTCAGGGTTACTAACAAAGAAATTGAGTCTTCACGTGGGAGACTCAATTTAGATATATGCCAAATTAGAGCATCATTTGAATATGTATAATTTTGTTGCTGACTTGTTATACACTTCTACTTTAAGTTTACATCTAATTAATGGTAATATATAAGTAAAACATTACTTAATGATTTAGTACAATTTTTTATTTCAAGAAAGAAACCTACCACGCAAACCTATTGGGAAATGGATAAGAGGTTGGGTGTTCACTCCATCAAAGTTGTTCCTGCACTCCATCAATATTCTAGAAATACTATTTTACCCATTTTTTAAATTAATATCCGAAGATATAATTTTATTCCTTTTTTAAATGATTTCTTAGCTTTTCCGAAATTTTTCCAAAACACCTTTTCTGGAATTTATAAATATATTCTGAAAAACGTTTTCTAAAGATTTCAGAAAGCATTTTTTATAAAAGATTTTTGGAATAAGATTTTTAGAACGTGTATAACATGTTCTGGAATGTGTTTTTCGAAATAAATTTCTAAAATATATATTTTGAAAAAAATTCTAAAAGGAGACTGAATTAGATGGGATTGTGATCTTTTTACCTATTTGATGGGGTGCAGGAAAAACTTTGTAGGAGTGCAGGAAGAAACACGTAAAAAGTTTAAACTAAGGCCCATATACGCATCTTTAAACTGCTGTAGATGAAAGCGTGCAACATTTGACTCAACCAAATTCTTTTCTACCATTCTTATCTTCCTCTAATATATAAATTTATTTGTGCTCTATATTAATTGAAATGCGTATTAATAGAAGGATTATGTATTGAATTGATTCGTGGATTGTGTATAATATTTTTTTACATTCATTTATATTTTGACGAAAATTTATTTTAATAGTTTATTTTGATATTTATTATTTATGTGATAAATTCTATGACTCTATTCTGTATACCAGTGTGTTGATATATATATATATATATATATATATATATATATATATATATATAATTTATCACTGGAGGGTCTCTCGTTTATCTAGATTATATGATATAGTTTTTGTTTTATGAGAATATACAAT
Source organism: Phaseolus vulgaris (assembly GCF_051622355.1). Lineage (NCBI taxonomy): Eukaryota > Viridiplantae > Streptophyta > Magnoliopsida > Fabales > Fabaceae > Phaseolus > Phaseolus vulgaris. The sequence continues at coordinate 33,893,175 of NC_143506.1, forward strand.
TAATGTTTATAAATTAAATTTTAATTTCTAATTATAATAAAATAATTTAATAGGTAAAAGTAATAATTATTTTAGTTTATTTAATTAGAAAAATTAATTAATCAATAAAAGATTTATATAATGTTAATATATATATATATATATTAAAATGAAAAACAAAATTATAAAAAGTTGGTAGGACTGACCCACTTAAGCCATGTTTCTGTAGATGAATGACGGGCAGGTTAAATTTAAATTGTTTCTGGGTATCTATATTTGGGGTATTTATTTAAATATATGTTCTTTTATCCATAGTAAATTTTTCTTACTAATGTTCACATGTATAGATATTTTTTATTATGGTTATAATTGCCTCTAACATAATTATCAAATTTTTAACGATTTCTCATAATTTTGTCTACTACCAAACCTTTTTATCTTGATTTTTTTATGACAACAATTTATTTCTTTTACTCCAATAATATATTATGTTAAATAATTAATCAAATAACATGAATTAATATAACAATTCAAAATTTAGTTTTCAAAAAAAATAAATTTTAAACGTGATTAAGTAAAGTCTGGCTAGAATACCAACTAGAATAATTTTGTTTTTAATTTTTTTTTATTAAAATAAAGAAAAGAGAATTTTGAATTTTTAAAAAGTAATTAAAAAATTATTTTAAAAAATAACTATATATATTATAATAATTAAAAAGTAACCATGTGAAGAAATAATTATTTATAAAAAATATATTTTAAGGAATAATTATTTAGAAAAATATGTACGTAAGGAAACTTTGTTAGAAAAATTAACATTTATAAATTTTGAAATAATTTATTTTTTTAGTCCTGCTTTGAAAAAATTAATAGAAAAAAGAGAAAAGAAATATTTTTTTTAAAAAAAAAATAAAAGTGTTTTATATAATTTAACTTATTGATTTGTGAAAAATAGATATAATAATTAAAGTATTCACAAATGGACGCTCATGTTTTTACATAACTATATTTTTATTCAAAATATTTATTTTTTAAGCTAACATTTTTTATTTCAAAATTGCAAAATTTTAAATTTCTATTCCCTTATTTTGAAATATAAAAAAATCAATTTAGAATTCAAGTATCCGGATTGAATTCTAGCTAGTATTCTGGCTAAATTTAATTCAATTACGTTAAATGAATCATAATATTTGAATAATTTTAATAAATATGCTGTTGGGGGTAAAAAAATTAAAATGTGGTATTCTGAAGAGAAAAAAAATCTTTTGACTCAGGGTATTTATAAAGTTTCGGTTTTTTTGGCATGCATATGAATGTTCTTGAGTTAGATTATTGAGTTTTAATTAGCACACCCATTTTTAATTGGATAAGATAATGATCACAAGAAGAAAAATTACTAAGAACTAAAACTTTGTTCTTGTAATTTTAATTTCAATTTTATTTCCACTTGATCTATTAATTTTTAATTTTTTTAAATTTTAATTTGGTCTTATTTCTCGATTAAGATAGGTTTTGACTGTTAAAAATTATTCTATTTAAATTGTGATAGTTTTTTTCTCATTTAAGATAAGCAGGGGAATTGAAGCAAAAATATTGATCTGTCCAGCACATACCAAATGATATAGACGTGTTAACTACCAAAGATAAATATAAACCAAAAAGGAAGAAAAAATAACAAAAGACAAATTACAAAATTAGATGTATTGTAAGTCAAAAATAATAATTACTTCTTATATATATATATATATGATCAATTTTTTATTTGATTGTCATTGCTTTTAAATATGAAGTTGCATTAAAAAGTTTATGAAACTAAGTCGTCAATTATTTTAGTTAATTGTTCAATATATCAAACACAAATTTTATTTTTTTCAACCACATTAATCAATAATTAAACTTGATAAAGTATTGACAATTTATCACTAAAATAATATTTTCTAACATTTAATTTACAACTTCATATATTATTATTTTATTATAATGTTATATTTTTATTATTATAATAGAATATTTTATTATAAAAACAATTGTCAAGTGAATATAAATAACTAAAAAAAGACAGTTTAAAAAACACTTTTCCAATACATTAATGTGTTGTTTGAAAAAGAAACTCACTTGACAAAAGGTAGCAGTCTTGTCAGCATAGCATATGTTTTACACTAAAATCAATCACGTAACTTAAAAGAACATAAAAAAAATGAAAGTTTGGCAGAAATTGATGCATGTAAAAAAGTGAATCCATTTTTCTAAAAGCAAACGCGTTCAAATTATTCTTGTCCCAACACAAGTGTGTGGCGAATTGTAATCCGCAATGATATTCTGAGACAAAAGTCATAAAGGTTTATGTTTTCCACAACACATCAAATGATAAAGACATGTTAACAAACAAAGACAATTATATACCAATAAAAGAAGAAGAAGAAAAACAGCAGGCAAATGACAAAAACTACTTGTATTATAAGTCCAAATGCCTAATTTTAATTTGAAGAGTTAAAACCTATTGGGATAAATTCTTTCAGGAAAAATTTTAAGAAAAAATAGGAAAAATATACACTTCAATGTTATATGAAATTTCAAAAATTGAAAAATTATATTTTTACGATAAGTATTTAATATTTTATAAGTTAGAAGATTTTAATATTTTGAGAATAAGCTAACAAATTATAGTTTTTTTTTTGAAGTATTGAGTTTAATTTAGTAGCTTAAATATTTGATAAACTATAAGATAAGATAAATTAGATTGAAGTAATAACTTTTGTGTGACGAGGAGAAAGAGCTACATAATAAGAAAACTAGTATGAACAACATATAAAGGGATCATCATCTGAATCAAGTAAGTTATTTTATATAAGTATCATAATATAGTAAGATCATTAAAGGCTTAACTAATCATGTGAAAGAGAGTTTAATATTAGAAGAAATGTAATTTAAAATCTATTTACGAGATTTTTTTATGGATAATAACAAAATTTACTATTCATGAACTTTAATTCAAGGAGAAGTTTAATTCTACTTCATTAAAAACCTTCCAAGTGTAATTTACTAAATTATATTTTTACTGATTACCTGGAAGATTTATCTTTTAGAAATTAACCACTGAAGCCTCAATTCAATTGGGATCAGAATATCAAAATTATGATCCAAATTGAGAGAAGTGTAATTATAATGAATAAATAAGAGCATGTTTGTAAGATGTGAACACACACTATTACAAGAAAAACAACGAGATTAAAAGAGAGAAGAACAACATTGAATCAATACATCAATGTTCAAAAGTAATCAAGAGAGGGTAGGAGGCAATTATTATATTCTTCTTATCGAGTGCGGTGTCCCTAACCCATCATTCTATTTTTATTTTTTATTTTTTATTTTTTTTATAAAAAACTTTCATGTTAGGCATCACTATGCTAATTGACATTTCAGCTAGGCTGACACTTTAAGTAACAACAATCATTTGCCATCACATGAAAAAAGTATTATTAAAAAAAAGAAAAGAAAGAAAATACAAAAATATGGAAAGACTAGACCAAAACTCATATATTAACAAAAACGATACATAGGTAGACTATACCTATTAATAAAGAATTCTAAAAACAGACTAGATGGAAACCTATTATACAAATGAAAGGATTCTCTATGAATAAATCATAAATTAGCCAACTTATCAGTACACACATTCCCTTCACGAAAAATATGAGTAACCCTAAACCTGATTTTTCCATAGTAATTAAGACAAGTATTCCATCGATATGAAGCATCCAAGGAACATTTGTCCTAGCAGTAAACACAACACAAATCAAGGCAGAGTCACATTCCAGCCAGGCATTAGTAAGACCCAACTTTTGAGCTTCCTCCAAAGCAAATATAACTTCATAAAATTCAGCAACCAAAGCAGTCTGAACGTCAAGAAACGTAGAGAAAGCTCTAATAAACTTCCTCATACTCCCACGAAAAATACTTCCACAAGCGGCAAGACCTGGATCCATAACTTCATTATTCTGCTTGATTAGTGTATAATTAACATGGGTAAGGAACTTTTCATTTTTTGTCTTGATTTTTTGTCTTGATCAAGTGAGACGTTCTCAATTGATACGTTCTCAATTGATACTTTTTGACTTAAAAAATATATTCTCAATTATCTTATATTTAATGTCGTGCTATTTTGAGGGAGGACAAATTTAAATTAAATGTAGTTGAATGTTGAATTGAAGAATTTCAATAAATAAAAATTGATAAGTTCATTTATCTTTTGATGTAAATTGTTGCACAAAAAAATTATGGTAGGTTGATTTTATGTTTTACTTTGTTGACTCTGTTTTAAAAAATATATAAATTAAATTATGTGTAGTTGAAAGTTGAAACAATGATTAAAGATTTTTAGTGTTGAAACTTTAGGCTTGATGACTAATGTACAAATTTTGAATATTAATATTTATATATATGGATGTGATATAGTTTACGTCCTTTAAATTTGTATTTCACATATTATTTATTTATACAATTAGCTAAATAAACTAAGTCAATCATCTTATATAAATTATCTTTATATATATATATATATATATATATATTTATATTTAGAGAGAGACTTTTTAAATTTTCACTCTTTTAAATTCATCATCATTTTATTTATCTCGAAATTAAATTTTAATAATGTGTTGAAATAAATAAGGAGGAGATATCTCAATTTACTTATTTTTTATAAATCCAAAATATAATTGATATTATGTTTAAAATGTTATTTCTTATAAAATTTAATTATAATATAATTTATATATTAGTTTATTTGTTTAGAATAAATTTTAGGATTAATTCACACTACAAAGAAAAACATGAAATAGAAACCAATTTTTAGATACTAAAATAATTAATTGCAATAGTAACTAAATTGGAGATCATTTTAGAAACTAAAAAAAATGGTTTCTAAATTAGTTTCTATTATTGTTAAATAGTTTCTAAATTTGTATCTAATTAGCAACCAAATTTTTAACTACCAATTATTTAGTTTCTAAATTTGGTCTTTAAAATTTTAATTGCTAATTAAATATCAATTTAGAAACTATTTAACAATAATAAAAACTAATATAGAAATGTTTTTTTTTAATTTTTAAAATAGTCTATAATTTAATTACTAATATAATTAATTATTTTAATATTTAAATTTAATTTTTATTTCATGATGTTTTTGTTGATTATTTTTATTCAAAGGTTGCACCGAAAATTACGTATATATGTAGAATATATGGTTACAGTTATCAATAAAAAAACACTTTTGGTATATTGAATAGGGACACTAGTTAAAGTTTTTATTTTAAATTAGATAATATAAAAATATATACCATTAAAGATAATTATTTTTTTATAATTAAATTATTTATTAAAATATTGATGGACACAACTATTCACCGTTTTTATCTTTTAAACGTGTAAACCATAATGATTAAGTTATTTTATGTATAGAACAGTTGAAAGAGAAATATTCAACTTATTCACACTGAAGATCTCGACATATTATTAATCATTATTTCACTTTTAGCATAGAATAAACCTTGCCTGCCTAGGGAGTAGGCACGGGTAGGTCTCCAATATTTTATACTACCCTACAAATCCCCTTTTATTTTTATTCTTTCACAATCATATCTTTGAAATTAAAATTTTAAAAATAAAGTATGTTTCACTACTTATGTTAAAGTTAACAAAAATTATTAAAAGGGAAATGAGTTCTTAAAACCTATCATGATTTACTTTTTCTCATACATTACTTTTTAAAACTTTTTACAAAATAATTTTTTTAACTTTTTAATGATTTCTTAAACTTTCTTATTATAAAAGAAGACAATAAAACGAAGAATATATCAATAGAAGTATACCAACCAATATAAAACATTCGAAATGAACAACAATATAAACAAATAAATATATTAAAATAAACAACAAAACAAATATATTTTCTAATTTAGTTGTATATTCTCTTATTTGTTAGATGTACTCATGAGTAATATTATAAGAAATTATTAAATAAAAATTAATTTTAAAAACAAAAAATAATTAACTGTTATATTTTATTAATTAAATTAGATACTATTTTAGAAGCTATAAAAATTATTAGTATCTAAACTAGTTTCTATTATTAATAAAAAATTTAAATTAATTTTTAAATTAGTATTTAATTAGCTACCAAGATTTTAGCTATCAACTTTAGAATCTAAATTAATTGGTAACTAAGACTTTGGTAGCTAATTAAATATCAATTTAAAATTAATTTATAAATTTTATTAATAATATAAACTACTTTGGATACCAATAATTTTTGTAGTCTCGAAAATAATATCTAATTTAGTTAATACAATAACTAATTATTTTCGATCTCTAAATTTGATTTCTATTTAATGAGTTTCTTGTAGTGAATGTTACGGGTAAGAAGAAATATGGTGACAAGGTTGCCATAGTGAAAATATGATAATAAGGTTATGGTAGACCAAAGTTCAACAAATCTTTTTAATTGTATGTAAATAGTTAAGTGTTAAAAATCTTTATGATCATTACATAGTTTTAGACATAAATGTATAGTTTAGTTGAATAAATATAAGTTTAGTTGAACAAATGTAAATGTTATTTGTTGTGGTTCGTCTGACACATGTAAATATTGTGCATATGTTCTTCATCTGATAACTTTTTACATGGATAGACAATGAGTATACTTTGCGTGACAGAACATTAAGTATTTCATAATATATATCAAACTTATAAATGTTTATTTTATACTTACAACAAATGCTCATTTCTTCATTATTCTAAAAGGATCTTACAATGTTTTGTCTTTCAAGATCTCTTGAAGAATATATTGAAAGTTGCTCCATGCAAACAACTGTTTTGGAAAAAGGTGGGATGTTAGTGTTGTGAAGTCAACAAACTTTATCAAGTCTTGCGCTAAGGTGGATAAAAGTTACCTATCTAGACCCATGAACCTTTGTCGTGTTCTAGAATTATTTTCAAAGAAGTCGCACATTTAATGCTTAGTCAAGAGCATTTACTAAGTTTTAGAATGGAGGAATCAAAATGTCGAAGCAGCCAGATGGTCAGAAAATGATTTTATTAAATAAAAGGAGCCAAGGAACTAAGGCACTTGAACACTCACAAGATTAAGACCAAGAAGCTTCTGATTTGCAAGAGCCATGGCCTGCACAGAAGAAGTTGGGGCATCATTAGCGTGTTCACTTGAATGAGTAAGATGTGTCGTATTCCTTACAGAAAAAGCTTCATTTATTTGATAATAATCTATTTGAGAAGCCTCAAGACAAACATTTGATATAGCTTTTGGTATTGCAAGGACATGAGCAGTTGTAAATAATTTATGTGCCAGCAAAAACACTTAATCTTTAACTTTAAATATGCTCATATTAGTCAAGACCAAAGCAGGTTAACACTAACTTGTTACAACACTTTAGCTGCATCCCTATGTCCTTTTATCTTTGCAATTACATGCAGTCCAAGCCCACGTGCCTTCTCTCCACTCATTATAACTAATGTAGCAGGACCATCACTGGCAAATCAACCAATCCATTATCAATAAAAGACTAAGCAGTTTAAAACCTTATGATTATATTGCATGACACATATATCAATTTTTTAGCGAATGAAAGAAGGGACAAGAACAACGCCCTTAGAATTCAGGTATCAAGGAACACAAGGGAAGTGAGGAACCTTATGCTAGAAGCATTGCCAGAAGTCACAGAACCCCCAATCTGCTTAAATCTAGGTCGAAGCTTCCTTAGTTTTGCAGCATCAAACTAACAACACAAACACAAATATTAAGAAAATGTAGGAATTTCAACTATAATACAAATGAAACACGCAAATTTCATGTAAGATTTCGGTTAGGAACTTGTAAAATGACAAAATATATTTGAATGTCTTAAAGTTTTATATTGAACATGACAATAATGGAATGCTAAATGCAGTGGTTGACACTAAAACCAATTAACAAACACTCCCTACCTCTAACTAGACAACAAAAGAAATCCAAAAGCTCGTGTTTACATATTAAATCTTAACACTGAAAACTGCTTTTGGCCAAGTAATGCTCCACCAATTCATTAGGTATCTAAACAAAGAAGGACAATGATTAAATTGTGCAAAATGGGAAATTGGAATAACAGAGATAAAAGAAAGTTACAGTGGGAGTGTAATCCATTAAGGAAGCAAGGAAATCAGAGAGAGCAGTGTCATCGTCTCCTCTTCCTTCACTCGATTGTGGATTATGATTCATCCTTCTTTCTTACCAATCATCGCTACTCAAAAAAGCTTCAGGATTCACTCAAACGAGTTTGCGACCTCTTCGCCGCATCTGCAGCAGGAGTCTTGACGTATCTCACCCCCAAAGACGGTGGTTCCGAGCTTCTACGACCAAACCGGAGCACAACATCGTTGCGACCCACTACGAATCTCTGGCATTCTCCAAACCCATGCAATCGATTCGTAACGCTAAGATCATTTTAGTGTCATGAAAACTGGGACTTGATATTCATAGATGAAATTGTTGCAAAGCAAAAACAAAGAGAAGAGAATAAATAAATGGATGGAGGATTAGGGTTAGGGTTCGGTGGTGGATGAGGAAAGTAAATTGAATTTTCAAGTGGTGAACCACCAAAGTAAATTAAGAAATAGTTTAAATCTCAATAAAATATATATTTTTTTTCGTCAGATAAGCCTCCACCAAAGTTAAATTAATTTTAAAAATTATTTAGTGGTAGTCAAACCTACACATAATGCAATTATTTTTTTTTACAAATTTAGTGTCTCATTTTGTATTTTCTTAACCGACACAAATAAATTAATATTATTTAATTATTTTTACAATTATTTACATCAATTTTTCGTGTGTTGGATCGACACTACTTATTTTACTTTATCAACATTTTTCATGTGTCTTAAAACTAAGCACAAGTCGAAGAATAAAAGAAGAATTAAAGATATGAGAAAAATAAAAATTTACTATAAATAAATATTTAAAGATATGAGAAAAATAAAAATTTACTATAAATAAATATTTGATTTGATCACATTATTCTATTGTTTGTTCTCTTCTCAAGGCGACTTTTAATAAAAAATTAAAAAGAAATAAAGAAAATTTTAGAAAAAAAAAGTTTAAATAGATGATAAAGTTTATTTAAATAAAATTCTAAATATTGAAATTCTATCTTCCATATTAAACCTGACTTAACTTTAACTTTTTTATTCTTTTTAAAACTACCTCTAATATAACCATCAAAACTGATGTTATAGTAGACACTAAATTCTCAAATAGTAGATTAACATGTATGATTCTTTCAACATTAAATAATATTCATTAACAATATGCCGCAAAATTTTTAAAATACCCACTTGAAATTAGGTTAAAAACTTAGTAGTAGGAGATATTTCATTATTTGCATTACTTTAATTCCCTTGCCTCTTTCTAAACTGAAGTTACCACCGATTTAAATTGAGAGCGATTTGGAATTGCATTAATTTCCATGTGCATAAAGAGATTTTATATTCTGATCAGATAAAAATTAGTTTGTGTAAATAATAAGTTGATATTTTTTTATCAAATCACATATGACACTTGACTTTCTTTTTTCTTTAACTTTTTTCTCTTTACATTTTTCTCTTTTACATCTGTATACAATAAAAAATAAATAAAACTTCAGTTTTGTCGTTTTCATACTAACTGGCGACCATCCTTAACTACTCTTCTGTCTGTACCCACTAAAGTTCGTGGACCACCGTGGTACGACAAGAATCTTAAGATTTACGCTTCTTTTATCAGCAAAATAAAAATAATTAGACAAAGATAAAAGAGTATCTAAGTCATATTCTCTAAGATTTACACTTTAGCAGATCATAATGTGTCATAAAGTAATTTATTAGGATTAATAATGCTTGCTTAATCGACCCAGCAATTAATATCAAAATCATAAAGTTCTATTATTCATAGCTTTCAGAAGAAAAGACCATACATATTGTTTGTCCGTTTTACATTCATGCATCCATTACACTCTTATCTTGGCCACAACACTGTAAACAAATGATTTGTAAAGTAAACTACATATCTGAGCATGACAATGGTAGAGTAGCTACAACTTTTATTTATCATATACTTCAGATACAACTCTTAACATACTTCAGAATGGCGTGTAATCAGTTGGTGCTTGGAGGGTACTTTGGGTGAGGTGGCTTCCCGTATGGTGGCTGGTAAACCGGTGGCTTCTCTACTGGTGGCTTGTACACCGGAGGCTTCTCAACTGGGGGCTTGTACACCGGAGGCTTCTCAACTGGGGGCTTGTACACTGGTGGCTTCTCCACTGGTGGCTTGTAAACTGGTGGTTTCTCAACTGGGGGCTTGTAAACTGGTGGCTTCTCTACTGGGGGCTTGTAAACTGGTGGCTTCTCTACTGGGGGCTTATAAACTGGTGGCTTCTCTACTGGGGGCTTGTAAACTGGTGGTTTCTCAACTGGGGGCTTGTACACTGGTGGCTTCTCAACTGGGGGCTTGTAAACTGGTGGCTTCTCTACTGGGGGCTTGTAAACTGGTGGTTTCTCAACTGGGGGCTTATACACTGGTGGCTTCTCTACTGGGGGCTTGTACACTGGTGGCTTCTCAACTGGGGGCTTGTAAACTGGTGGTTTCTCAACTGGGGGCTTGTACACTGGTGGCTTCTCTACTGGGGGTTTGTAAACTGGTGGTTTTTCAACTGGGGGCTTGTACACTGGTGGCTTCTCTACTGGGGGCTTGTACACTGGTGGTTTCTCAACTGGGGGCTTGTAAACTGGAGGTTTTTCTACTGGGGGCTTGTCATAGTTAGCAAGCCCTTGTGAGGAGAGAAGCAGAGCTGCAAGAAGCAGAACTAGGGAGCTTAAGGAAGCCATGTTTTAGTTGATGAATAACAGAGAACCAATGGTTGGGTTTTATAGTAGTGGGTGACCTTACTGATGAGTGCAAGTCTGAATGTACTAGTTATTGTATGATGTGGTGGCTAGTTGGCAGCTTTGTAAAAGGTCAATCTTTGGTGTTGAATTTCAATCAAGTGAGAAGGTGATTTTGTCTTCTTTTAGTTGCAAAGTTGGAAATTAAACGAGAATAGTGACAAGTCCTTACCGGTTGAATATTTTCTTCATTTTAAATTCACCGACGGGGATCATTTAATTGCCATATCAAATAATTGAATCATTTGACTCACTATATTGCTAAGTAAGAAAAAAACCATAGTCTTTGCATCTGAGCCTTAATTTAGATATACAAAATTAGGGCCAAGTAATGTTTTCTAGAATTTATTTTCATGGATCTGCTAATAGCTAAAATCACTTTCAAGCAAGATTTTATGCTGATAATGTATATTAATAAAACATAGTTTAGTAGCTGATTGATGATAAAAAAAAAATAGTTTAGTAGCTGTTTTTTAAGAAAAAAACATAAAATATATATATATATATATATATATATAGATAATCTACTCCACTATAAAACTTTTAATTAATAATATAAAAAATAATTTCATAAAAAATTAAAATTTTAGAAAAAAAAGGTTGTATTCCCATACATGAATATTTTTCAAAAAACATAGACCTCTGGTGCAGAACCGTTGCCAGAGGATGAATTCCTCGATTTCACACAAGAACGACGAAATCTTTGTACTAATAATAGTACAAACTAATTAAGGTAATGTCTAGTCTAAATTTGACTCCACTAAATAAAAATAAAAAAAATTAAAACATATAGAAAATAATTCTTGCAGATCAATTATGTTAAAATTTTATATTAGAATAATGTCATAATTTTTATATGGATTTTTTCATGATTCTAATCTAATTTTTCAATTTTTAAAAAAACTATTGAAATTATTACAAATATTAGAAATTAAAAGTAACATTTGTAATATTTTAAATAGATTATTAAACGTAACTAATATAGATGTTGTGAAATAATCAAGCTATTTGAAAAAAAAATATTATTTAAATTAATTATTTGAGTGCATTTATTATTAATTTAAATATGAAATAATATTATGCATATTTATGAAATTAAATTTATTGTAGTATCTTGTTTGTAATAACTAATGTACAATTATGTTTTTATTAAGTCTAAAAAAATATTTTTAAATAAATAAATAAATTTAATTTGAGTCTAATGATATTTGTAAAAATTATTTTCATTGAAGTAAAATAATAAAGGACTATTTAAAATAAAGAAATAAAAATAAATAAAATCTTCTGTGAAATAAAAAATAAATAAGATTAATTAAAATTATTAATATTTTCTAAAAAATTTAAATATTATAATGATTTTAGTGATTTTAGTTATGTAAGAAATATATTGTGATGTGGTTGACAATAACATGTTACCATTATTTATTTTTTACCGTAGCATTATTGATAAATATTATTTTTTAATGAAATTTTGTGATTTAAAATTAATAACTTTTTTAATGGTGAGAAAATTCTTTGATAATCAAAATTAAAAATTTAAGTTAAGGATTTAATTTAATATTATAAATATATATTTATTTATTTTTATAAAATGTGTCAAAATAAAATAAAAGCATGAGGATTAGATCAAATTTATGTAAAAAAAAAAAAAAAAAACTCTAAAGAGTCTAAGCAACTCTACATTGAGAGTTTATGCAAAAACAAAAAGGAAAAATTAAATAAAGTTAAGAAGACAAACAAAATAACATTTTTAGATTATAGCTCTCCTAAAAACAACAAATAGGAACAATTGAATCTAAAAAATCAAATCAGATTAATATTCGTTTGCATCCACCAGCGATATTAAAATTTTATGATATTGATGTACGTTACTATCATTACTTTTTCTTAACCGCTTTCACTCCAACTTTAGGAGGACATCCCAACCTCTTGAAGGTTCGAACTAGTTCATCAACTTCATTTAATGATTCTTCCTTATCCATATTTTCAGCTCAGAACTTTTTGACCAAATTGACTTCTTCTAAGAAAATAGTAGTCGATGTACATTCAATTATACTCGTTGTCAAGATGGTCGGATATTACTCTTGAGCCTCTTGTTCATTACTTGAAAGAGATTCAAAATAATTTTGCAAGACTAAATCTTGAGAAATAGATTTAAAAGTAACTTGTTTGGCATAAACTAATTTTGGATAATTTTCAGGGAGAATGAGTTTTTTTTTTGGTAGCAAATCATCTTATTCATGGGCATCCTCCAAAGATGGCATATCAGCAAAAATATCATCCTAAGATCCTAAATCAGCCCCTATATGTTCTACAAATTTCTTAAACTTTTGACCAACAAGAGATTCACCCTCCACCTGGCTAACAACAACTTCAACAAAGGTTATCAATATCAATAGCAACTCTATCAACATCCACCACCCATGCATTACGAATAGGTACATCATATATTTGTACCTCTACCGCATATTTTTGTTTCTCTGTAACACCAACCACTTCCTTGTGAGAGGCATCTTCTTTGGTAAGGACAATCATAAATTTAAATTGTACAAGTTTGGACAAAACAAAAGACGATTTGGTTGTGTTATTGAGGTTATCAGGATGTCATTTGCATTTAGAAATATCATGCCCATGTTATTTTGCATGAAGAACAAAATGGAGGCAACTTCTCAAATTCAATATCTACAATAAAAGCAAAATGAAGTCTTTCCACCAAAATTTGATTAGGCAAAACAGATAGCATATTAATATCAACCAACACTCTAACAAAAAAAAAACTCTAGATTTATGGTGCAGTCACAAGAGAAGAAGGAGTATCAATCTCTCCCGCTATAGAGAAAATTGTTTTTGGTTGCCAAGATCCTATAGAAAGATCGTGAATCATGATCCAACATTGAGTTATAGTGAGTTTTATGGAAGATGACACAAAGTCTTTATTCCAAAGAAAGACTCAAGATACCCGAATTGAGAGATTTCAAGATCCCACTACTAGGACTATTCTCATGTCTTAAAGGAAAGAAAAAACAAATTCATAAAACCCTTTTCCCATAGGAATAACTTTCCAAGATGCAAGATCCAACTTTTTGCACACATCTATATTATTTAGAGGTTTCTCACATTTGGATAATATTATTGCATGAAGGTGATTTTTACACTCTTCAAGAGAGGCTAAATACACATATTCATTAATATGAAAAGATATCAAATCTCTCTTAATGCAAGGAGAAAACAACTCTAAAAAAAGGGATATCACAAGTGTTAGGAGGATAAGACCATAACCATGAACCAGCAAACACCTGCTAACTATTTTATTCAAACTTTCTTTCTTTCCAATATATATTTACTTTTTGAATATATATATATATATATATATATTAGTAATTATCTTTTCAACATTGAAATAATTTAAAATTAAAATTTAAAAATTATTTATTAAGATGATCTATTGAATTATAAAAAGAATAAAGAATCACAGTTACTTATTACTAAAGCTTAGTGAATAGATTTATTCACGTTATAAGAAATGTTTGAGATGAATTTAATTACAGACACTCAGACAAATGATGGATAAATAAATTCTGTTGTCATTTAAGATATAATCAATTGAGAACGTAGATCTCCTTACATATTTTACTGCCTAACATTATATATTAATTTTTTTAAAATGTATAAATGTTTGTATTTTGTAATATTACTTATTGTGAGGTTGATAATTACTTGTAACATATTTTTATGATTAGTTATTAACAATAAATTTCTTAGATATTATTTTTTATTTTTGAATATGGTTATGGATTTGAATGGGGTTGGAACAAACCAAATTCAAAGGTAATTTTCGTTATATATATATATATAGACGAAAGTTGGTATTAATTTAGTAGGAGTTAGGTAGGTGTTTTTAAATGGATAAATTAAAAAAATGAAGGACAAACTCTGAAATATAGTATTTGACAGAAAAATCTCAACATCATTCATATTGCTACGTCAAAGTTAGGTATCTGTGTTCAATTGGTAAGTAAAAATTTGAAGAAAAATCCAAATACTAAATTTGACATAAAAACACACCACGTCATTGGTATTCTATTTGGCCTAAGTTTTTATGATTTTCTTATAACAAACTAAAATAGAATGGTTTGTTCTTCTTCAAAAGCAATAAAATATTTTGAAAATTAGAAGCAATATATTAGTCGTAAATCGTTAGTAATTGGATTCCAGATCTATTAAGAAAGTGAAAGTTTAACTAAACTTTTAAGTTGCCATCTTTGAAAAAACGGTGACTTGTGGCTGCCAACAATATAACGTTAATTTTTACCACAAATTACAGCCAAGAATAAAATAAAATAAAATAATATAACTATTAATTAGAAATTATTTTTTAAGATAAAAATAATTAATTATTAAATTAACTGAATTATATTATTTTAAAAATAAATTAATATTTAAAGTAATTTATATTATTAATAAATAATTTTAAAAGTGATATTTAATTAGTTATTATGATTTTAAATACCAATAAATTAATATATAAATTGATAATTAAAACTTTGAATATCAATTTTAAAAACATTTCTTAATTTATTAATAATATAAACTATTTTATATATCAATAATTTTTTAATTTTTAAAATAATATTTAATTTAGTTAATATAGTGATTAGTTATTTTTATTTTTAAAATTCATTTTTATTTAATAATTATTTTTAATCAGAATTTATGATATTTTAAAATCATTGCATTTTAAAAAAAATATATATACATCTCATGAACAATATTTTTTTTTACTTATGGTAAACAATCATTAGCTTTGCTAGCATGTGTTATTCAATAAGCTAGTATATAATTTATATTTTATGTTATCTATAATAAATTATATTATTTTTACACTACAAGAAAATTATGAAACAAAAATTAATTTTAAAAATAAAAAATAATTACTTGTTATAATGACTAAATTAGAGACATTTTATAAACTAAAAAAAATTAGTTTCTAAATAGTTTCTACATTAATATCTAACTAATTACCAATGTTTTAACTATCAATTATTTAGATTATTGTAGTGTCATTTATCATTTTATATGGAAAGAAGATTAATAATAAAATATATTTAATATATTATGAACATAATCATATTTTTATTGAAGTATAGAAAAATATTGATTATTATTTTTATATTAGTTACGTATAATTGTTAATGCATTACGATCAGTAGTTTAAAAATATAAAATGCATTTAATAATTTTATTAATTTTAATTTTAAATACAAACTTATTATATTTGGTATATTGTATTGCATTCAGAGTTATAATTATAATATCAAAAGTAAATTATACATGTCTACGTAGATTATAATTTTTTAAAAAGTATTATATAAGTTGAAATGAACTATTGCATAAAATATAAGAGTGAGATTTAAAAAATAAAAATCACTATTCATAGTATATTGAAAATTTAAAATAAGTTACAACCTTATTTAAAGTAGTTGAATTATATATAAAAATGATCTAAAAATATTAATTTTTAAAATATTTATTAGCTTAATTATTTAATTAATATTTTGTGTTTAATTGTTAAATTAAATAAGTGTTGTTAATTGCAAAGAGTAAACGAACACTTAGAAAATTTCAGACTTAAATATATATACAAAAATTTAAATTAAAAAAAAAACTCACATATATAGAAGACATAAATATATTAAAGTCCAAAAATATTGTATCAATAATATAACATGCAAATTAAATAAACTCACTATACAAGGTATTGTTTTTTGTTCCAAACAGAAAACTGTAAGGATGATAATAGATTACGTCTGTTATTTTAGAAATAAAAAAGAATTCTCGTATATTTGAAATAAAAAATAAATATTTATACGGTGAATTCATTGGAAGATTAATTTGCACACATTTCAATTATATTTAGAATCTAAAATTTATATATTATCAACCATGAATGCTTCACTCCAAACTCTGTCAAATAATTAATTAAAATTGTTATAGTCATAAATTTTAAAATAAATTTATTATAATTTTTTTAAAAAAAAAATCCTAAGTTGATTTTAGTTTAAAGTTTTTCATACTTATTGATAACAATGTGAATATTTCACTTATTAATAACAGAATAAATAATTAATTTAAATATTGTAAATACAAACGTAATAAATGGTCGAAAAAAAGTAAGAATAAAAAATAATAGTTTATTTTATTTATAGTCATTTTGGAATGACATATTAGATTAGGTAGTTCAACCATTAACGTGTACATATCCATCTAGTAAACCACCAATATGCTAATAAGTTAACCTGTCAATTCATTTTTTAAATTTTTGTTCAAACGTTTAGGTTTAGAATTTTCATTAAATAATTATTTAAGTTTTTTGTTTTCTTGTAATATCAAAATATATATATATATATATATATATTTGCTATTTTACTTCGAAAACTCTATATACTTTATTTTAATTTAAAATATATTTAAAATAAGTTAATTAAGTTATTAATATATTTTAAGTTTTACAAATTAAATTAAATCTTTATAGGATAATTTTTTTTTTCTTGCAGAGACATCATTAAATAAAAATTAATTTTAAAAATAAAAAAAAAATTAGTTCCTATGTTAGTATATAGAGTATTTTTTTTATTAATAAATAATTTTTAAATTTAATTAATTATCAAAGTTTTAACTAGTTAAAATTTTAGTAGCTAATTAGATACCATTTTATAAACTATTTATTAATAATAAAATTTATTTTAGCTATTAATAATTTTTGTATTATCTAAAATAATATCTAATTTAGTTAATATAGTGATTAATTATTTTTATTTTTAAAATTAATTTTTATTTAACAATTTTTGTGTACTTACATTGTTGATAAAACATTATTTATGAATAAAATTATTATTTTAATATAAATTTTGTAAATTTAAAAGAATAATTAATAAATCAAAATAGTTTATCAATAACTTATTATGTACACGTTTGTTTATAAACACTTCCATGGATTTGATCTTGGTTATTATAGTATGTCCATTCTTCAGCTTATACACTAGGTTATAAAATTAAGACGTCTTTTGTAAGATTTATTAACATAAAAAACTGTAGACTATAAAAATAAAAATACTTTTTAAATAAGCAATAAGTAAATGAAATATTAATGAAAATGTAAATCTTATAAATAATTGAATAAAAAATATAACTTAAAAAAAATAATAATGAGGTGAAAAAGATATAGGAAATTTACAAAAGATACTCTAATAATTGCATAGAAAAATTTAAAGATTGTTAAAAAGACTATGAGGAGCATGACTTTGTAGCATTAACACTTTTTTTTTTTTTTTATGTTTAGCATACTTTATATGTGTATCTGCACCTCTTCTCATCCATGTACATAATGGATTTTGGAGCAAAATGGTTGGTGGAGAGTTCCAATCACAATTCTATTCACACTCAACTTTCTTTGGTAAAAAAATAGATAGGTAGAAGAAAAATAGAATAAAAATAAATTATAAGATTTTTTTTATTAAATAAAATAAAAAAACAAATATATTACTAATATTAACATGTTTTTTATTTTATTTTCCAGACATAAAACTTATTCTCATTTTGAAACAAGCTTATTACTAATATTACTAATACTACACTGCTCACTTCATTCAAACTGCACTTACATAAATATAATATTAATTCTTATATAAATACTAATTGATTAAATACTATTTTAAGAATGATACAAACAAACAATTAAATATATTTTATTTCAAAGTAATTAAAAGTTGGTTGAATTTAGTTAAATAGTTTAGATATCTTATATAACTTTCTAAGATATATTAATTTTGTTTGGTGACGTGTTTTTTACAATACAAATAGCGCTCATGATTATATTTAAATCATGTTTGGTGGACATAATGTAACTAATTCAACATATAAAATAATTATAATTATTATAATATTAATGCTAATATAATCATTTTAAATATTTTTATTTTTGTAATATTTTCAAACAGTGATTATTGCAATTAAAAAAATTCATTATATATATATATATAAAAGACAAGTATATCATATATGAATATGAATATTTTTTAATTACACTAAAATATATTAGCAGTTTAAACCTATAAAAAAGAACTTATTCCTTACGAAGTAGTGAAATAAAATTCAATCTCTTTATATATGTCCTGATTTGTATCCATTAAGCAGTTGATTTGGGATAATAAATCAACATTATTTCATTATTTTACATATTTGGTTCTAAATTGATGAGATAGATTAATTGCAAACTTATAAATAATGTTATGTAAGTTTTATTGAATGGAATGCATTTAAACTTAAATTCTAGCCACTCGTTAAGACACATTTTCATTTAACACCCTAAAAAATATATTTAACTATTATAATACAAGTTCTACCGATCTCTGTACAGACTTGAAGTTTTTCAAAATACTTATATTACAAGATTATGACTTATAGAAATCCAAATATTAATAATATAAGGTTCAAAACAACATCCTAAAACCCTCTAGAATCTCATACACATGTATAATCATCTGCTCATGTACATAATATAGTCATCCCGGTTCACAACACAACAAGAAAACAAAAGTAAGCTAGTGAAAATAAAGTTTTATAATATACACAATTAAATCAAAAGAGAACCAAATTACATGGATCAATTTCTCAATTATTCAATCTTCTTCAAGTCCCAACGTAAAACAATCACATAAAATTCACTTGAATCTATACACATCCAGGATATTCAAAAAACAAAATAACAACTAGCACCTTCTAGAAGACTCGTTTTAAGTAAGTCCTACTAGAGACTAACATCTGATCCAAAGATTATCAGTGAATCCTAGAGAAACAATCAGGGTAAGTTCAATACAACCCAAGCGTGCATCTCATATGTCACGGTGTGCATGAACTCCCCCATCAACTTCTCACTTGATATCTTAGTCTATGTGACTTAGATCATCAGTGAAGCCCGTAGATCTTTATTACCACATAGACATCAATACTTAATACACAAACAAACATCAATTCATAAATTACCCCAAATGTATGAATTCAATTTCATACCATTTTCATCATACAGTATCATTCAAAACACAATCCACAACATTCAAAAATCATATTTAACAACATTAAAAAAACACACTTAAATACTAAATTATCAAAATCTAATATTTCTATAAGTTTAAACAGTATATAAATAAACAACTGCAAGATAAATCGAATAATGGGACCACGTCTCCTCCACATCCAGATTTTCTAGCCCAGGGTAATCACTCCAAAATTTAAGAATCTAGAGCAAGTTATCCAAACATTACCAAATTTTAGTATGAATTTAATTTGAGAGAAACACTTTTCTCAACTGACCCCACTAAGATTGTTGACTAAATTATAGAGAAAAATGGAAAATAAGAGATCTTTAGAATAAAAATGAACTTACTCTGTTTAAAGATCTGATTGGGTAGAAATATATCTAACTCTTCAACTAAAACATGCATGATCAGATTTTGAAATAGATGAAAATTGAAAGAGAAAATTGAGAGAGAAGAGAAGTTGGGAAAGAGAGAAAGAATAAAAAAGAAGAAGAAAAGGTGGCTCTGTGAGGGGGGTTACATTTTACATTTTTTTTAACGTGAGCAAATAAATAAATAAACTGACTTGGATGATGATCTAAAAACCATTTATTTATATTTTCCAACTTTACAATACATAAATACAAATTGGTTAATGTAGATGTATTGTTTTTATAGATTTTGAAGAGTGACGTGGGAAAATTTAAAAATTTGAAGTCATAGTTAGAGAAATTAATAAATAATATGCAAGAAAATAGATAATTTTGAAATTATGAAAAATCAATGGAATATGACAGGTGATGGAAAGTTATTTTTAGAATAGAATAGGAGAAAAAAAATATTAGTTATATACTAGCGGAAACACAAGCATGGTTGTGTTTGTGTATCCGTATTTGTCTCTTTTATTAAACTTTCATGATTATAGAAATTTAATATACATACAAAAATAATTTTACATACATACAAAAAATAGTTTTGGATGATCGAAATTGAAAAACAAAAAATAACATATAGAAGAAAAATGATGAATTGATTAAAAAACCTATTTTTCTCCTTCTTCGGTTTGAGTCTCTCTTCTTCTTCAAGTTTTTTCTTTTCTTGTTTTGAGATTAGAGAGTATGATGATGTTCATGTTAAGGTTATGATTGACTTGATGGTAGATACAAAAGAATAATGGTTTTAAAAAAAAAATAGTTCCTTGAAATGAAGTGAAGAGGATGATTAGAAATGGAAGTTATTTTTATCTTATATGTGAGATTTGGTGTGGGAGTATGCTATCTCTCTTCCTAATATTGCCTTAAAATAAGGAATTAAGAAAAAAGTGAGGAGTCAACATATAAAAATTGTACATTAATATTAATTTAAAAATTAAAAAATTATTTTATTTTTTAAATAATTTATGTGAAATGACAAAGATAGAATCGAAAGAAAATTGTACACATTAAAAATCGATTATAATGAAGAATCCCTTTTACATATAAGTATAAATATATATACATATATATTAAAAAAATAAAATGTGTGAAAAAGATTTCCTTCATATATAATTATTGATGATTTTACATTATATAATAAAAGTAAGTTTTTATTGTGTACAAAAGATATTAAAAAAAGGGCATAAATAAAATTTCATTATATATAATAACTTTTACACAAAAAGAAGGTTTTTTGACTGTATGTTTTCGTATTACAAATTTCATCGTAACAAATAATAAGAATGTGTGGGGGTGCCAATAGCAATCCCCATTCTTTGTTCTCCTTTTCCTAAAGCAAATTAAACATGAAAATGGATGCTTCTTCCTGCACCTCCATACCTTCTTGTGCTACCCCCATAAGTTTTTCATATTCCAAAAATATCCTTCTCAATATTCTGGATTACATAATCCGGAAGTCTTTTTCTAGATCCAGAATTAGCTTCCAGATTATGTAATTCGAAAGTTTTTTTGTGATTAGCTTCCGAATTACATAATCCGAAAGTCTTTTCTATACATAAGATTAGCTTCCGGATTATGTAATCAAGAAGCTTTTTTTTCAGATGTGTTATTAGCTTCTGGATTATCTTTTCTAAATATAAAATTGACTTCTGGATTACATAATCCATAAGCTTATTATTCTTATTATTTCAAATCCAAGGGGTAAAAAAAAAGAATAAAATGGTATTTTCACATTTAGTATGGGGGTGGCACAAGAAGGTATGGAGGTGTAGAAAGAAAGAGTCCATGAAAAGTGTTAGCTAGAACTGGTCCAAACATGGGCCATTGTTTCTGAATAGTTAGCCCAATAAGTAAAGGCCCAATATATTCAAATTTCAAAAGTTACATTTTCTCTCCGCTTCTTCTTTCCTAAAGAACAAATCTACAAGTTTGGGTGAACAGAGACGGTTGAGTAGAGTTGATTAAGTTCGTATACCTTTACATTTTGTTGTTGTTCGAATCTGAAAATGCCGAAGCGTAGGAGGAAGGTTACCACGAAAGCACGCGAATCAATACCGGACTCTCAAATTCAGACGCAGCCACCTCAATTCATGGACCTCGAAATTCAAGGTTCACATTCACATTTCAATTTTACTTTTCCTTTTTTTTCATGTGTTTTGAGTTTAATTGAACTTCGGTGTAGCGATGGAGCGACAAATTGGAGCGATTAGGGCGGTTCGCGACGTGGAGATCGAGCACTTGCGCACGGAACTGCGATTGTTGCGCTCGTGTTTCAGCACCGAGGAGCTTCGGAAGCCTGTGTTGCAGGTTTTTGAAGAAGCCCTACCTAATCTCTCTGTCGTGAACGACGAACGCAACAAGAATCTAGAAGTGAAATGGAGAGAGAACGAGGGTTGTAACGATGGAATGGATGTCCACGCTTCTTTGCTCCAAAGGTTGTCCATCGCATCGATCCCTCGCTTCCCAGGCTTTGACTATTCTGCCAGTGCAGGTACTTTTGAATTCTGAAAATGTCCAACATTTTCACATTACTTATAAATTGAGAAATTTAGAAGAAAAAAAAAACCATAGCTTCTGGAAGTGCAATTTGCAACTTAATAAGTTTAGCAACTTCCTTAGTTTAGCAATTTGCGTTTCCTTATTTTAGTAGACTATGGATTTGTTTCAACAAATTTATCCATAGATTCTTGTAGAAGAGAAAAACGAAATAAATTTTTCATAAGCTTAAATTAGCTTAAACTGGATAATATGGAGCTATGAGAGAGCTTTTATATATATATACATATATTAGTTAAGGATAGTTTGGTCTTCATGTGCATTGTATCTTGAGATTCTTTGTTGGAGTTAATATCACAAATCATGTTCTTCTTTCTTCCTTTCCATGAGTCCTTATCTTTTGTTTCATTGTTATCTCTATAAATTAATTTATATATAAATCAGTTTTAGATTAGGAAGCAATTTATTTAATTTTTATTTAATTTTTACTGTTACAAGTACTTATGAAGAAACTTATTTAAACACGACATTTCATGCTCTTTGGAATCAAAATGTGTTTCATCCTACTTTTTTATCCATGCCTATACATACTTGCTAAGCCTGACATATTTTTTTATAACTGACATAGTTACTTCTTTGGTGGCAGGGAGAATGAGCTTTATTGGTGCTGATAACCTGCAATTCAAGGACATTGTATGTTTGTTCTCTTTTCACTTTGATTATGTATGAGTTATTGTCATACACCTTTGTAGGGTGCTTTGAATGCCGCGCGATGCTGAAAATATTACACAAAAGATCAATGTGGTGTTATTTTATTAATTAAAAAACATAAATCCTGGCATAAAAAGAACATTTCCTCAATGTTTTCCCTATTAGCAATAGCCTTATTACTCTTTAGTTGCAGCAGAGTATTTCGTAATAAACAGGGTTTAACTCCAAAATGCGTGTAATAGCGTTGCTCTTGTTCATCCATTCTTATTTATAAAGTGATTCGAAGAATTCTTCAATTTAAATGGATATTTTTTGGGCCTATTTAGATCTAAATTTCTATATATACAGGCTTTGGAGGAGCCATCTGACACTCACACTCTAGCACTGCAGGAAGGTCTTCAGACTCCCGGGGTTCGTATCTTCTTTCTTGCTACTTTATTATGTATTTATTTGTTTGTTTTATTATGAACTCTGGTTTGTTTAGCAAAGAAATAAGGATATCCAGGTTCTCCTAAGATTTAACAGCTGAATGAATTGGATCTGGATTCATTTGAGTTAGTTTTCTATGTATTGACACGGTCAACAACTCTTGAGTGCTAGATGAAGATTGGAATAATTTATATTTTATCTCAGTAAATCGGAATTACAACATTTATTTGAGATCTGAATTGTCTGATTTTCATCCAACTGTGTTATAATGATTTTGTGATGTTTAGAAAAGCCAACTGCACCAAATTAGTTCTGAATTTAATTTGTCTGTGTAAGCAATTTGCAGGTGACTAGTCAGAGGTTGTCTATTGGGATGACACCCAAAACACTTAGACTACCCAAACCTGGCGAGATGCTTCTCTCTGTTCATGGATCACCTCTAGGTGTTTTCAAGGAAAATAACATGGAAGCCATACATGGTACGATAATGACTGAAGTGGAAGTTGAAACTGTTTTTCTGTATCATTTTCATGTATCTATTGTTTTCCATATTGTATGAAAACCGGTGGTAAAGTGGTAACTCCTTTCTTCCGGTGTATAGTTTCTGCCTTGAAATTCCATAGTACCCAACTTGTTGCTTCCCTTATTATGTAAGCATGTCTATTCTTCTAACAAACCCTTGCCTGATATCTATTCTGATGTCTGCAGAGTCGGAGGAGAGTTGAATGCCTTCTAATAAATCTATTGTCATCCAAGAACAAGCTCTAGAAGTCTTTATGTACACTGAACAATTCATCACTGTAGAGGGTTACTTGGAAATTGTGGCCTATTTCTGTTATTCATTTTTCAGCCAGCATTGCAGACTTCCAGTTTACCCATAACAGCCAATTTAGATCCTGGGTTGATGCTGAAAGTGTCCCATACAGTTAGTTGTCTGACCACTGGGATTTTGTATATATATATTTTTTTAAATGTATGGTTAATTTGCATTAAGACAATGATAAGTATGTAAAAACTTGTGCACACAATTTTTATAATCAAGCAATAAGATTTTTGAGAGACATGTAGAATAAGATTTAGTTTCTTTTCCCATTTAGAATTTATTAATGTGACATTGACTTATATAGCATTGGAATTTGAGAGAACAAACCATTCGGAGGACTCAATTCACAGTGCTAGAAGAAACTAAAATCACACCATTGCTATACTTAAAACATTAAAAATGCAATTTAGGTTTTAAATTATATATCTTTATATTTATGTTTAGTATTATGTTAGGATATACGTATATAAATTAAATTATTCTTTGAAATATTTAGTACCATATTAAATATGATAATATTAAGAAGAAGATTAATTATATTTTTAATTGAATATGTTATGTTAAAAAATTAAATAAATTGAAAAATATTATGAATTTGAGTATTTACTTATGTTACTGTGAACAATATGTTTACATGTATTAACTTTAGTATGCTTATTACTAATATTTATTTTTAATGAATTTTTTATTATGTGATATTATTGAAGTTTTGAACGAGTTAATACCGTAACAATGTAAACTAAATATTTTACGTTGTTCAAAAAAGTTTTCTCTTTTAAGAGAGGTAGATATTATTGAAAAAAGTGTTAAAGACGACTAAAAGTTAAGTTGAATCTAACTAAGTGAACTAAAATTGTTAAAACAAACAAATGATTGCTAGTACTTCAACTCATAAGAATAAATATTATTAGAAAATCTAATTCAATAGACACTACTGAATAATTAACACATTTTATAAGATGATTTAAGTTATTAGACTCTATATGCTCTTATCTTATAAAGTAGTTCACTACATGAAATCATACACATACGATGATGATTTATTTCAACGTATGTGTATCATACAAAGATTATGCTTTTTAATCATTATGTATTGTAGAAAATGCACTTGAAGTGAACACTTCTTCTTTGTCTTTCTTTCATTTTCATCTCTTCTCTCCTCCCTCACTCCTCCTTTGTCGTCCTCTGTTTTGGTATCATCATTGTGGGTGTCCATTGTAGTTGTGTTACCACCTATTGTGGCCACCATTGCTCAATTGATTGTAGCGTCGTCAATGTGCTCCAGTTTTATCTACATTACTGTCATTGCCTTCATTAGATTATCTTTATCCTGATAGATTCTCTTAGTACTCTCCATGATTTGTACTTTATCCTGATATTCAATTGTTTTTGTCTCAATGAAAAATATTAGAGACAACATTTAAAAAAATATGACAAAATGACAACATTTTAAAAATATTGTGTAGACAATAAATATTTTAATATATTGTCTAAACATTGTAGAAAAAATTGTTATTTAAACATAAAACAAAATTAGCTTATTATAACATTATAAGACAAGAGTTTTATAAAATTTGTTATTTTAGTAAAAATCTGATAATTAAACATTTATTATCTAAACAATAAGCTACATTTATTCAATTTTAGAGTATTTTTTCTTAATGATATTTTTAGTGTAGTGTAAAAACCATAAAATTCTTGCATGATCCACTTTAAATGATCCTTCAATTTTCAAATGAGAAGTGGTTTGAACCCAATAAAAAATTAATGATTTTGTTTTCTTTTATCAACAAAATTTAAAATTAAATAAGAAAATACTCTTATTTAAGAAGAGATAAACAAAATTACAATTGAATAACTTTCTTATGCCCCTTCTCATTGATAACACACTCATGTACTGCACTCAAAGCCAAAATTTCCGAAAACTTTATATACGTTATTGGTTTGTGGAAATTGTTCATGTGGTGCATATGATTAATATGAGAGTGGTCCCTTGAGGATTTGAGCCACTACTCAGTCCCCCTTCAGTCTACTAAAATACTCTGCCATTATCATTCCCCTTTTTTTTATTAATAATATTCACAATTTCTTGCATGAGGAATCAAATCCAAGACTTAAGATACACAAATTTTATTGCCAAATTATTGCTATTATAATTATTATGACTATGATGATAATAATAATAATAATAATAATATTAATAATGTTATTAATAATAATAGTAATTAATAATGTTAATAATATAAAAATATTATTATTAATAATGTTATTATTATTATTATTTTGTCAAGATCCATACACAATTATCCAATTTTTTATTGCTTAAAACTAGCATCCTTAGAAAATTATGTATCAAACTAATTTTAAATATTACATAACTTACTACTCAATATATAAATAAGAAAATTTTAAAAAAAATAAAAAATAATATATATATATATATATATATTATATTATATGACTGGGACAAAATCGTGCCAAGTTGACACGACTTCAGGGAATGATGTAACAGAAGTTGTGCCAACTTGGCACGACTTCAGGCTGACAAAGTCGTGTCAACTTGCCACGATTTCTACATATGAAGTCGTGTCAAGTTGTCCCGACTTGTCTAAATTTATAATTTTTTTAAAAACGATCTCATTTTGATAAAAATAAAATACCATAATGATAAAAAAAAAATCTTTTATAGCTAGCTCCTATATCTCTTCTCAACTTGCTTAAATGATAAATCTAAACAGAACCGGTTGAACCGATTTTAAGCTGAAATTAAATAAATAAAATTAATTAAATTAAATATATTAAAAAGTAATGGTTAGGTTAATATTAATTTCATTTAATTTTAATATTTATACTTATCAATGATTTGATTAATACTAATATAATTTATTTAAGTTAGTGTCGTATTTATTTTAATCCGTTAATCTTATTTAATTTTAATATTTATATGTATTTAAAAGATAAATAGATAATTTATTATAATAAATATTAATATATTTTGTGTTTAGTAAACAAAGAAAAAAAACTACGATCTTAAGATAAAAATTTTAATTGTATTAATTTTGTTTAAATTCACTGAATAATTATATAAATGAACAAGTGTTTGGTCATTAATTAAATTTTTTTAATTTTAATATGCAATTAATTTTAAGTCTATAAAAATTTTAAATTTATAAAACAAAAAAAAAAAGAGTAAAAATTTCCTTTCAAACTTAATTACATATTAACATTAAGTTTGTATTTAATAATGCATGTGACAAATATTAAAGACCAAACACATTTAATTATATCAAAGATTAATTTTTTTATTGTATTAAAAATAAAATATACAAGTGATTAGTTACCTTATTTAAATTAAATGTCAGCTGAATAAATATTAGTAATTTATTTTTAATATTGATTTAATTAGTATCGATTAGATTGATATTAATTAGTAATCAGTATGTCTTCATACTTAAAATAGGGATCATAATTTCATAAACAAATCTCAATTAAAGATAGAGAAGACATCAATTTATATATGCATGTTCAAGGATTTATAAATCCATATTTCATGCATAATTCACCATCATCTCCATCTACTTCTCTTAAAACATTACATTCTAATTACATCCAACTTTATGCTAACCTTCCTAACCATGGTAGCAAACCCAAACATGTTAGTTTAATGGAAATAACAAATCTTCAAGATCCTTTTATTTAAATATACATTTTCTTGATAAGAAGATCAATAAATAGTTATGATAAGAAAAAATGACAATTATTATCGTTAAATTAATTTCCATTAAAATATTAAAATATCACATTTCATTAGAAAAAAAAATAAAAAATAAAAGTAATTAAACAAGTAAGAAATATTCTTTTCTGAAACAAGATAAAAATAAAAAAGAACTCTTCTACAAAATCTAATCTAAAAAGGAGAAAAAGCAAAAAAGAAAAATCTATTCTAAACTTAAAAATGAATAAATTTCTCATTAATTCAGTCTCTCTCGAACCTATTTAATCCTTAAAAGTAATAAAATTATGTAAGTTTGTTGATATATTTTCCAGGAATCAAATTTATTAATTTTGAATAGTTATTAATGGTAAAAAGAATTAATTGTAAAAAGCATGCATGAGTGAAAGCATTAGTTTAAGGAAGAAAAAAAGGTTGTGAAGTTGAAAAACAATGTAACGCACTTCTTCCCTAAATGACCCTTATAAATCATACAGTTATCTCAGCCAACTCTTTTCTCACCGATTCACCAACCTCAACGTAACAACGTTCTCGTCTCAATGGTGAGTCCTCTCTAATTTTCCACTCAATTTCACTCTATTTTTTTCTTCATTCACAAATGTTGTTCAATTTCACTTTTCTTTTCTCATTTTCTTGCTTTACTATTATTATCACTATTACTTTCGATCATCATCAAATTTTGTGTTTCGCCTTGCGGAAGCACCCTAGTGTTGTTCCGTTTCTTGGGTCAGAAGTTAGCTGTAAGGTACTGTAGATTAGACTCCATCGAGAATGGCTAAAACATGCTCGATTTTAATTATAGACAAGCTCCCAGATCACTTCCTGGTTCACTTCTCCTTCAAGGAGAACTACCAGAATGCTGTCTTGGAAGGATTTTGGCTTGTTGCAAACCATGATGGTGCAATGCAACTCTGATAACCTTTCTTTCGTCAAAGACAAATGTTGCAATCGAGATCCTTAATGTTACAGAAATTTAAGGATGAAGGGACCCAAATGGAACAGTTTAACATGCACTAGAGAACTTGGTTCCTTGAGAACTTCCTTAGGCCTCTTTTCGTCTATTTTGAGTCTATCGAAAGGCCCAATTGACTACTTACTGATACTACCATTCAGGTTTGGAATGGTCTGGGTTACTTGTGAAGAATTTATGGATTTGATCAAGCACTGTTGGGGCTTCCTCAAATGGAAAGATTAGTTTTGTATTCTTCCAGTTTTTCTTCGAAGGTGGAACAAAAAGTGTTCTGGAATATTTTCTACCAGAAAAGGAATTACTTAGAATATATCAGGGCATTTCGAGGAGACAAGGATGAGACCCAAGTTCATTCTTTGAAACAGTGTTGTTAAATAACTCCTACAGGGCTATTGCATTATGGCCTTACGGAATTCCTTATATACGCGATTGCAACTCTGTCTTAAGCCATTATATGACTTAGCACATTATTGGCTTTCTGCCATTTCCAGTAATCTGAAGTTAATACTACTGCTTAAAAGACCTCCAGTTCCAGCTATAGAAAAAATATGAAGAAATTAATCTACCAAAAATATTCTTTGGAGAAAAAAGTGTCAAACAATTAGAATTCAATGTATTTCAGTTATAATTAGGTGGGGCAAAATGCATATGAAGCTCAGCAAATTAGGGAATTGGGTGACAGATAGTAGAGATTTGGAATAGATGGTGGCAGAAATGATGCATATTTGGTTCTCTGTCTCTCAGGTTCCTTTCCTCCTCTCGAGGAAATTAAAATGTAAGGTCTTTAAAGAGAGATTACAAATGAGGAGATTTATCAAATCACTGGTAGTTTGGGGATTTGGGAGGGTTAATGTTCCGGGGAGAGATGGCCAGCAAGCTTTTTCAAGAGTTAATGGGAAGTTGTTGAAATATATCTGTTTAAAGAGATTTTTCAAAATCTAGTAAAGTGGTTGAGATAAATGATACCTTAATTACTTTCATCCCAAAATTGTGGCAGGTCTGCAATAGGAAAGACTTTCATCCCATTAGTCATTTTATACTGTTGTTGCCAAACTATTGAGGCAATTGAGAATCTAGTCAGCCCATGCTAATGGAGATTTTTTATTTAGAAAAACCAAAGCAGGTGCAATATTCTTTCATTCTATGAGAATGAAGAAAGGACAGAAAAGGGATAGATGACAATCTAAAGAGATATGGATAAGGCATAGCAGACTAGTGTGCAATTCTGTTCAGAAAATTCTCACAGATATTGGTTTCTTTGATCATTTTATACATCTAATTTGACATTGTATCCAACAATTAGAATGTTTGGAATGGTGAAGTGGTGAGGGCTATCTCCTCTTCTTCAGGTATTCCACAGGTGACCTGATTTCTTCTTTCCTTTGTGGTGTTATTGAAAAAGCTATCCGATTAATTTGGTGGTTGGTCATGACTTTTGGAAACCTATTCAATTATCAGATGAAGGTCCTAGACTCCTAGTAAATCTCATTTCATGATTGTTGACGATCTCA
This sequence comes from Phaseolus vulgaris, assembly GCF_051622355.1. Classification (NCBI taxonomy): domain Eukaryota; kingdom Viridiplantae; phylum Streptophyta; class Magnoliopsida; order Fabales; family Fabaceae; genus Phaseolus; species Phaseolus vulgaris. The sequence goes on from NC_143506.1 coordinate 33,924,303, forward strand.
TTCTATTGGCTGAAGCTATTCTCAAGTCATAGAAGTTATACAAACTTGCCTCAAGCTAAGCTTAGGCCAAATAGTCAATATAAAAGGGACACATTTTTTTAAAGCTTAAAAGAATGTGTATTGACATTTTCAAGACCAAATTATTGAAGAGTGAACCCAGATAATTTATTGTATGACATCTTCTAAGATCTCTAAGATATTTGTGACACATTTGATGACCGTAGAGAATTTGTTGTGAGAGATGAAGAAGCTAACAAGGGAAAAATTCATTTGCTTTTTTGGAAAAAAAGTATGTAGTCCCAAACTTAGTGGTGGCCTTAAGGGATCTACTAGAGATGTTAACTTCACATATAAGGTGATGGCTAGCTTGGAGACCAGAGAAATGACCTTTGGAGGAGGGCTAGAGGTGGTACCATCAAAGTACAAATGTAATGATGAGTGTTGGTAACTAAATAGCTGAGAAATGCCATGACATCACTGGGATGATATGGAATGGGAGGAAAGTTTGATTTTGGACTGAACATTGAGTCCCTAGAGTAGGTGGCTTGACTGAAGTTGCCCTGAAAACATTGACTGATTATAATCTAGAGACAAACATTGACTTATTATAAACAAGATGTAAGAGTGGGTTTAATAAGAGGGTTGGGCTAAACAAAACCTATAAAAGTAAAGGTTCAACATAAAATAGTATAAGTAGTTGATCATGTGAGAGGTAAGAGTTAACTTGAATAGTATGTATAACTCTTAAATACACACTAACTTGAGCAGATTGCCTTTGCAGCTATCCTCTTTTTTGTGAACATATTGTGAACATACCGATACCTATATCTAAAAATCTAAAAGATTGATAGGAGGAGACCGAGCTCAGTAGGAACCGTGTGGATCAAGGTTGTGGTATTCTGTCTCATTTTAGCCTTGTAAGAACAAAGGTTGTTTGTCCTAGCCTCATCTACTGGCTATCTCTACTGATTGGGTAGATGAAACCAAATTTTGATGGAACTGTTTCATTCTAGACGAGTAAAGCAGCATGTGGTGTTCTTCGTGACTAAGCGGGCAGATTCATTCTTGTTCACTCAGTAAACTCGAGAATTTTGCACTGTGTTATAAGTGGGTCTTTGTGCAATTTGTTTGGGATTAAAACAGTTTGGAAGCATGGATTTTTCAGGATTGCAATGGAATCAGACTCCCATAGGGGAATCAAATAGATAGGTACAGGGTTTAGTCATGCAATGCAACTGTGATATGCACTAGCCAATCAGATTCATTATTTCATGATTTAATATAGAAACTGAGTTTTCCCCATATTTTTCTGTTAGCCAATAAAGTAGGGGATGCCTTGGTCAAGTTTGGTCTATCGTGTGAGGACAATTGTAAGATTGTTATGTTGCTCACACATTTATTTTCTTGCCTCTCATGTCAGATCCGTCGTGTTTAATATACGCTGTTTTTAGTTTTTATTGGGCTTTATACTCCTTTGTATTGCAAAATGTGTTCTATATAAGTCCTTGGGTATATGAGAACAAAATATTCCACTAGTTTTGAGAAAGGCACGAACTGAGTTTGATATTTGACTAGAACTGTGTATATTTATTTGAATTCATGAGCATCTATCTGACTTTGTTTTTTTTCATTATTTTATTTTTCAAAAAATTGTATTAGAATCTGGATACATATATTATGCAGTTGGATGGTGAAAACTTGGAAAAGAGCTCAAGGTGTTCATATAAAAGAGCTTGATTTGAACCAAGCCCAACTCATGCTTAAAATGCTGAATTTATTCTTTATCAGAAGCATTAATATCTGTTCATGAACATGTGCAGGACCGTATTAGGCGCCTTCTTGAAGTAGTGCCTTCCAGAACCGGGCAGCATCAGAATCAGCCACCGATTGGCTCTGGGATCCAAATAAGCAACTCCACTGGAGAAAGTGCAGTGGTGACAGGGGCTCAAGTGGAAGGAATGGAGCACCAGAGAGTTGAGGAAAAAATAGATGAAAGTGGGAAAAGGCGCATGATGAAAGGAGTGAAACTAATAGCTAAAGCATTGGAGGATGTGGAAAGGTGTACCCGTAAGAAAGGGGGAGGCAGAGTAAGTTTTTATGATTGCAACTTATGTATGTCCGTAGCAAAAGATCCTGTGTTGACCTGCTGTGGTCACATGTTTTGCTGGCCATGCTTTTATCACTTGCCATATGCCTATGGAAATGCGAAGGAGTGCCCTGTTTGTGAAGGAGAGGTCATTGAAACTAACATCACTCCAATTTATGGTAATTCCAGTGGCACTTTCGATTCTGATGTAGCTTCTTCGATGGTTCCTCCTCGACCTGCTGCATCCAGAATCAACAGTTTTAGGTATTACTTTTAGGTAGCAAAACAATAGGTGCTTGAGGAATATATGTCATGATCCCCATGTAGCAGGAGCTGGAAGAAGCAAGCACTTAATGTTGATACCTCTTTTGGTGTTGGCTCTCAAATCCAGTCAACAGATGGTAACAAACAGACTGAGACTAGTTCAGTGGATCTTTCATTTCATAGTGTAAAACATCTGACATAAGTCACTTTTGTTGTGCTGGCGTTCTATACCAGAGGATTTAAAGCTGTGTTCTTTATACATTCCACCATCATATCTTCAAAGCTCCCATTAGTTGACAACAACATTTTTATAATATTCTTATTTCTAACTCGACTGCATTATCTGTAAAAAAAATTCGCACTGTTTTCTCTTTTTTATGTTTAATTATATTTTTAGCTTCTGAAATTTTGAATGAATGAGATCTTAATCTCCAAATATTTAAAAAAATATTTTACTCTCTCAAATTTAAAAGATACAGATTTTTTTCTCGTTTTATTTAAATTCAGAGCTTAAGAAGGAAAAACATATTAAAAAAATTTGATCAGACTACAATATTCTGAGACCAAAAGTAGATTTATTATAGATTTAAGGGAATCAGAGCCTATAACAAGTTTTTTTTCATATCTTCTTTTTTATTTGTAAATTTTTTATTAATACACTTTACCTTACAAATATAAGGGCAAAGATGGCCCCATAGAAACGAGTGTAAATCAGTTGGATCCATTTTTCTAACTCAAAGAAGAAATAAAGAAAAAGTACTGATTTTGTTGGGAACTTTAACTGTGAGAGAAACCCCCCAACATGTTTTTGACTTAAAGCTGAGTACTTTATTGGAACATAGATGCATGAATACCAGAGGAACTTGTTTTATGATTAGACCATTTACCTTCACTTCCACTTCTTAGTCTAGAGAAATTTAAGATGTAAACGTCCTGAAACAATACAAACAACAAAGTAGTCTTCCCAGGGACAAATTGGTAAATTTCCTTAATGCTAATACTTGCCCCTAAATTACTTTAACAACCCCTTATCTACTAGGAATTCCCACTAAAACAAGGATATATATTTTATTTTTGTTAAATGTGTGTGATTTTGTTTTTAGTGTGAAGAGAAACTTTTCCCTAAAACAAAGGTTATCAATGTATTAAATCTCCTTCAGAGGCTTCATGTTGAACCACAACCTCTCATTAGAGAAGCCTAAAAAACATTCCAAAAAGACAACTATTAGCTTTCAATTCCATTCCCTCTTGGGCTTTGAACTATTCTATGGCATCAAGAAGTGCTCCTCCAATTCCAAAGTCCCAACCCCACACCAAACGTGCATGTTTGTGCTCTCCCACCACACACCCTGGCTCCTTCAGATGTAGCCTGCACAAGAAGAAGCCCCCCAGAACTGTGCCCAGGAGCCCTTCCAGCACCTCTCATCTTTTGTACTCATCTATGCCTGCAAAACCCAGTTCTTTGAAGACCTTTCTCCTGCAACTTATTGAGCCCTCTAGCCATCATCATCTTCATAAGAGGAAGGCTTTCCATCCAAAGCCTACTCGCTTTTCATTCATGAATGCCAACAATGATGCAGTTGCAGTTTCTTGATCTCAAATCATCACCTCTTGTTCTTTTCTTCTTCTTTTCTTTGAGGGGGTTAAAAATAACTATGTAAGGACATTCATGCATTATAAGGTTTTGAAATTATGCCATTGTGGAAATGACAGGAAAACATAGCTTTGTTTGGTTGGAAGAAACTGATAAATATATTTGTAGGTAGATCGTATGGTTTTTTCCATGACGTGCCATTTTTATTTCCATTTTGCTAGCTTCTTTTACAATACTACACGGTGCTATTTGTCTATAATTTCTGGAATGAAAATCTTGTGTTCTCAATGATATTTCGAGTGCAGAATAGTTTTGTTGTTATAAGAGATCAAGGGGTAGACAAAATCATCTAAGTGTGTGTTTGGTAAAATGTTAGATTAAACATAACCCAGGTTTTTTTCCAATCCACCAATATAATTGCTTCTCTTTTTGTTACTTTTGAAAGAAGGATCATCTTCTGTTTTGAAAACACACGCTAAATTGGACTGAGAATTAGAAAAAACTATGCATGTTGTTTGTTGAAACAACAAAACTACAAAGTGAACTGAATTGTTGTATAAGGTTCATTTCATTGTTTTGAACCAAACTATTTTATGAATTATTCAAAACTATACTAAACGTTAATAAATTACTTCAAACTATTATATAAATAATAAGTATCATACTTCATATATCCTAAGAAACTAAGTATCTATAATTAATTAGTAAAGAGAATACATACTTAATAAATTATTTAAAATGCGAAGTTTAAATTTTTAATTCATGTGATAGTTTTTGTAAAAAAAGTCTTTTGCACATTTATTTTGAAATAATTCAATTTAAAATAATTTTACACAACTAAATTTATCAAACAAAACAATATTATTTTTGAAAAATGTTAACGACTATCAATTAATACCATATAGTCCAATATAGGGCGAAATGAGTAAGAGTTTGATTATCGTATCATTATCACTTAAGTAAATATTTTATTCGCATCTTTATATTTAATGTGTATGAATTTTTTGTCGCATTCTCATTCCCATCGCAAAACGGGTATATTTGTACCTACACTCATATTTACTCCTTTAGTGTTCCAAATATTAATTAAATAATATTTTATAAAAATAAAAATAAAAATCACAGCAAAAAAAAACATAATATTATCAAGTATTTAATGTCAAAAAGACACACATTCTCTAATGTAAAATATAAATAAATAAATTATAATTATATAAATATTAAATGATGATAATATTAAATAACAGTCGGATAAATATCAAATAACTATAGGCAAAAGTAAAACTTATCAAATGTTGGGTCCACTCTTTGTCACTTTAGGAAAGTTGACTTATTGACAGTCTTTTTGGGCCCTATGATGAACCTGTTACTTGCTACCTATTACATACTAAGTTGTGTGATACATGTTACTTACTACCTGCTACCTGTTACCCATTATCTGCAATCTGTCACCTGCTACCTACTACCTGACTAAGTCACCTGCTAACTTACTTGTTACATGTTACCTGTTATCTGCTACCTACCACCTGCTAAGCTAGTTGTTACCTGTTACCTGTTACTTATTATATGCTACTTATTACCACCTGCTACCTATTATCTACAACCTACCACCTGCTACCTATTACCTAATAAGTCACCTGGTAACTTACATTTTACCTGTTACTTGTTACCTACTACCTGTTACCTGCTATTTGTTACCTGCTATCTTTTACTTGCTACTCATTACCTGTTACGTGCTACATCCTACCTGTTACCTACTACTTGTTATTTGTTATCTTTTACCTGTTACCTGTTACATCCTACTTGTTACCTGCTACCTGCTATCTGTTATATTTTACCTATTACCCGCTACCTGTTACCTGCTACATCATACATGTTGCTTGCTACATCCTACATGTTACCTGCTACCTATTACATGTTACCTGTTACCTTCTACTTGCTACCTATTACATGTTACCTGCTACCTCTTACATGTACCTGTTATATGTTACCAGCTACCTACTACTTGCTACATGTTAAGCTACCTGTTACATGTTATCTGCTACATGTTACTTGCTACCTGCTACCTATTACTTGCTACCTGCTACTTGTTACTGCTACCTGTTACCTGTTACATGCTATCTGCTATTAGTTACTTGTTACCTGCTACCTGCTACCAGTTACCTGCTACATGTTATTTGCTACCTGTTACCTATTATCTGTTACATGTTATTTGTGTTTGCTACCTGTTACCTGCTACCTTTTACCTGTTACATGTTATCTGCTACTTGTTACCTGCTACCTGTTATTTGCTACCTGTTACTTGTTACCTGTTACCTCTTACCTCTTACCCTACCTGCTAAGCTATTTGTTATCTACTACCTGTAACACGTTACATCTTACCTTTTACCTGTTATCTACTACCTACTACCTGTTACCTATTACTTTAACCTTTACATGCTAAGCTACGTGTTATTTGTTACTTGCTACCTGCTACCTATTAGCTTCTACCTGTTACCTGTTACCTGTTACTTCTTACCAGCTACCAGCTACCTGTTACCTACTATTTGTTACCTGCTACCTGTTACTTGTTACTTGTTACCTGCTACATGTTACCTATTACCTACTACCTTTTATCTGTTACCTGCTACCATCACCTTCTACATGTTATGTGCTACTTGTTACCTGCTACTTATTACCTGCTACATGTTACCTACTACATGCTGCCTTCTACCTGTTAAGCTACTTGTTACCTGCTACCTGCTAAGCTACCTATTACCTACTACCTCCTGTTATAAAAGGTGCTTTGATGCTCCAAATCTGCTTTGAAGCTCCAAATCTGCTTTGAAGATTTGAAGAACCTGTTGCAGTGTTTGTGTGTGTTGTTTAGTAGATTTTGTGTTTTCAATTCACATCTAATATTGATCCAAGCTCACTTGACTCTTTATCTCTTTTAAAAGAAGTGTTTTCTAAAAACCTGTGAAATTTTAATCAGTTCTTTTTCAAATCAATCAGTTGAAAAAATTGTTGTTCAAGGTCTTCTAACTACAACAAGTTTTTTATCCAGTTGATTTGTCGAACCAACTAGTTTTTTGGCACTTAATGTTTTTCAAAGGTTTTAAAAAAGCTTTGATTTATTTTATCTTTCCTGTCTAGTAGAAGCAGTCAGTTATTTTGATAAAACAACTGCTTGTTTTGTATGAAATCCTTAACAGAAAAATAAACTCAATCAATTGTTTTTTAAAACAATCTGTTGTTTTCCTAACATAATTCTGTTATGAATTTCAAATTGTTTTTAAATGTTTGTAACTGCTTTTGATTAATGATTTAACCATTTTAACCACTTCTTTAAGTCTATATAAAGACTGTTTTATGATCTTTTCAAGTACCTAAAAAAGAGAGCTTATTAAAAACATTTTCAAGAGAATCAAAAGCCTTTGGATCATAACTTGTGTGCAAAATAGGAATTGGGTTTTCCATTCATTTACACTACTACTTTGTAAATCCCAAGTGTATTTTATTTCCTTCTTTGATTACTGTAAATTGAGGTGTTGCCAAAGAGTGTTGTGTGTTCTTGAGGGGTTTAAGACCAACATTCTTGGTGTGTGTTTTGTAATCTAGTTTTTTTTATTGCATATTGTATTCTCAGTAGTTAGCTATGGACTGGATGTAACTCTTCGTTAAGAGTGAACCAATATAAATCTCTCTATGTGAATCTCTATTTCCCTACTCTTATACACTGCTTTGTGATTTGTTCTTTGTTTTCTGGTATAAACAACTGGTTGATTTTTCTTAAAGAACTGTAAATATGAAATTTTATCCAGTTGAATAGAAAATCAATTGATTGATTTTTACAGATCTTTTCACTATACTTCCAATCTTTGCGAAAATCTTGTGAAAAAAATTTGTTTCCCTCTTGTTTTGGCCATACATTCTAACAATTGGCATCAGGAGCTGAGTTCTTGAAAGTTACTCAAGTTTCGATCCTAAAATCTTTTTGAAAAATGGCTGAAAAAGTAGCCTTTGGGGAAGGTGCTTTTATAAATAGATCACCTTTGTTTTGTGTTTTGAACTGTCAATTCTGAAAGGTAAGAATGAAATTTTTGGTTGAATCAATTGATAGAAGGATTTGGGATGCTATCACAAATGGTTCTTTTACTCGTAAAGTTGAAAAAGATAAAGTTTTCATTGAAAAACCTTAGTCTTAATGGATTAAGAGGGAAGGAAAAAAAGCTCAATATGATTGCATTGCCAAGAACATTATTTCAGATGAATTTTTCAGGGTCTCTCATTGTGGATCAACAAAGGAGTTCTGAGACATCCTTGAAGTAATCCATGAAGGCACAACAAATGTGAAGAGGGCAAGGAAGCATGCCTTGATCCAAGAGTATGAAATATTTAGGATGCTGAAAGGGGAAACCATCTCTGAAGTGTAGAAGAGATTTTCTCACATTGTAAATCATCTCATTGGTCTTGCAAAGTCTTTGAAAGAGAGGAGTTGAACATTAAGATCCTCAAATGCTTGGATAGATCTTGGCAGCCAAATGTCACTGTCATTTCAAAATCAAAAGATTTGACTACATTGATTACTACATACTTGTTTGGAAAGCTAAGAAAACATGAGCTTGAGATGAACCGGCTAAGAGAGCATGAGCTAGAGACTACATTTATAGTTAATTAGATACTAATTTAAAAATTATTTATTCATAATAAAAACTAATTCATATCTAATAATTTTAAAAAAAATTAATTTGATTAATATAATAATTAATTATTTTTTATTTTTAAAACTAATTTTTATTTAATGATTTTTTAGTAATGAAAAAATAGAGTAAAAAGAGAATTCAACATATGTGAAATATATGACATTTAAAAATGGTTCATGTTGGTAATGTCGTTGAGAATAGGATCTCAACTACTAATTAATATTTAATTGGACACCTCAATTTACAATATTAGTAAAAAATAATTTACCTTCCTTAAACAAAATGGAGGTCAATTCTATATAATGACACAACTATATAATATCAATGTAGAAGCTCCTTCACGATTATTCCTTTTCAAGCACATAGAATATATAGAAAATGTAGATGCAGGCCAGTAACGAATACAAAATTTAGATAAGATCCAAGATACTCTTACACTTATCATAATATTTGTTTTGTCCTATCTTCACATGCCAACTTGCAGAGAAATTTAAATAGTCTAAAAAACTAATGATTTTGCTCATTGTGGAAGAAAATAACAAGTTTTTCTGTTTTGTACGCTTACTATGTTAAACATCTGTTTCATTTACGTGGGAGAGGAGAGATGGATTAGGAAAATAAAGAGATAGAAACACATTTTAAAAGATTAATATGAGTATTGGAAGAAGGCACATCGAACACAAAAAAAAAATATTGAGGGATTGATTTCAGTGATTAAAATAAATTGATAGTAACTTATGATCCAAATAATTATTAATTAGATTTTGGTCACTATTAGTGCAAATTAGTGATCGATTTGATTTTTATCGTTAATTTGTACTGATTTAGCGATTGAAATCAAATTGGTGGCTAAATACAAATATATTACTATAAATTAGTGATTGATTTGATTTTGATTGTTACATTCCTACAAATCAGGATCGAATTTAGTTTTTGTTGCTAATTTGCACTGATTTAGTGATTGAAATAAAACTGATTGCTACATACAAATATATCATTACAAATTACCATAAATGACCATTAAAAGAGATTTGTTTTATAGGTCGGGAAATGACCATAAATGACCAACTATCAGGTCAGACCCATGACTAACATGCCCCCCAGCCTCACACATAAGCCAGTGAGGCTATTGTGAGTTTGAAGGTTGGAAGATAATCCATTTGTTATATTCCATTGGGCCAGGCCCATGAATTAACATGCCCCCCAGCCTCAGGCATCAGCCAATGAGATTAATAAGTTCATAGTCGTTCATAGTCATTATTTACATAGATCGGTATTTGATCCATTTCACCACATGATTGGATTCGACACTTCTTTTCTAAAGTATATAATAGCATAAAAGATAATTATTTGTTTATAGTAAAAGAAATTCACTTTAATAAAAATTAAAACATATTTAAACATTGATAAACATCCTCATATAATTTCAGGGTGATAATACTATTTTTTTTTTCTTTTCATAAATTGTAAAACTTAAAAAGTTCATCGTGTATAGATTATATTAATTGAAAGTTATTAAATGAAATTGGAAAATTCATAAACACCATATATAACCAACATAACATTTTTTTCTAGTTTTCCATAAACACCTCTTAAATATTTTAATCAAATAAAATCCAATATAGGACAAATTTAACCAATAAAAAGTAACATCCAGAAATAATAAAAAGCTTCTTAAAGTATGAGAATGTATTTAAATATCATTAACAAAAAATTCTCAAATATTTAATTAAATTACGCATTTATTGGTAAATGTATTGGTAACAAAAACTTACGCATTTACATATTAAATTAAATTAATACTTTTTTAGTTTATTCTTATGACATCAAATTAAAATTTTCCTTTTTTTTAATTTTATTAATTGTTTAATTAATACTTAAATTGTTTCAATTAATATAATAAGTAAAATAGGATGTTTATGAATCATTATTAAAATAATATTTCATTAACTAATTTAATTCTTAATATTTTAAAATAAAAAATAAACAAAACAAAACATGAATGAGATAACCTTATAACAATGGATTTGGATACTAAATCACAAAACATGATTTCCTGTATATGAATTTGATTGCACTTTCTTTATACTGACATTGTATATATGACGTTAAAACGTATAATTATGTGACTGTTTTACTCTATTATATTTATTCATATGTTCTTCCATTACGATTTGATTTTTGTAATCAAGGTCATCAATCATGGATAAAAATAATAACAAAATAGAAATTAATATGCTCTTTAAAATTTAAAGACAATGTCGGTATACCTGGCATGTTAGAAGGGTTATTTCATGGGTGGTTACCTTATGTGAAATAAGGAAAATTTCACATATATATTGTGGAGGTAGGAAAAGTTTTACCTAGTCCCACGATAGGTGCCAAATGTTCTAGCCAACTTGAGGTCGATCAAAATCTGGATGAGCTCTTTGTGGTCTCTCTTCAAGCACCTTCTAGAAAGGAGGGGTTCCTCTTCACCTTTAATCATAATTATGTCTTAATTAAATGATTAAAACTAATTTATTAAGATCTTTAATTTGTGTTCTCTCATAATATTAGATAAATAGATCGATCATAAATAACCAACTATCAACTAACATTATTTTTACTGATAAGTTTTCAATAGTTCTAACCGACTTGAAGGATGTATAAAATTCAACCGACGTTATACTTTAGACTCTAATAAGGTGCATTATTGTAATGCTTATTTTCCCTGATTTATTATGTAGAACGCTAATAATGGTTTTGGAAAGAAGTTAACGACAATAACAAACTAGAGAAGACTGCTTGAATTGTTAATTTTGCAAAAGTGTGAAAAGGGCATGCTTTTACGTATTTATATATAAGAATTTTAAAATATATATAAAAAATGAATTTTATTTTTTGTTTAAAATTAATATATACATGAGCTAAATGTAAAAAAACTCTATCATATAATTTTTTCAAAATTCTAAATTGTAGAACATGATTAATAAGCTTTATTCTTTTGTTGAGAGATAATAAAAGGAAAAACAAAATTAAGGGAAGAGAATAATACCAACTAGTGGTATAAGGATATTAAAAGAAATGTTTATTATTTTTGCAAAGAAAGTTTTTAAGGAAATTAAAAATATTGAACAAGAACATAATGGATCAGAAACTAAATTATTACTAACTATAAAGTAATGTCTTTAGCATCCTCTATTGTTCTATTACAATAATAATAATGATAGTAATATAGTAAAGAAAAGTATATCATTAAGTGATTAGCTTAACTTTTAAAAGTGCAGAATATAAACTGTGAATGAAGTTATATGCAATGAAACCATTTTAAATTGGAGAATAACTTAAATATATAATAATGAAAGGAATCGCACATAAAGGTTTCCCACACCAATCATCGATGGCTTGTAGATGATGACTTGGATCGTTGTGAGTAAAGAAACCTCAGATACTTTCACTAAAAATATTATTAAATAGAAATTAATTATAAAAAATAAAAATAATTAATGAATAAATTAATTAAATTAATATTATTTTAAAAACTAAAAAAAATTATTTATTTAAAATAATTTTTATTATTAATAAAAAATTTAAATTTATTTTCAAATTTATTTCTAATTGCTATAAAAAAATTAATTATTATAAAATAATATCTATCAAAACTTTAGTTACTATAAAATAATATGTAGTTTAGAATTAATATGATAATTAATTATTTTTTATTTAATGATTTTTCGTAAGAATTAATATGATAATTAATTATTTTTTATTTAATGATTTTTTCGTAATGTTTTGGTATTGTTTTTTTTTTCAATTAACATAAACAAGTTCTTATAATAATTTTTTTATTTTTAACTATATTATTTATTATAAAAAGTAATAACTAATAGTAAAAAAAAAACTTGAGGAACCTAAAGCTAAAACATATTCAAATAAAAAAATTCAATAATAAGATCTAGAAGAATAAAACATCAGATATCATAGGAATTTGATCTCCAAGTTAGTTACCGTTCTATCATGTCTTTATAATTTTGATATGTCTTACATTATCATACATCCTCATCTCAATATAAATGTCATAATGTAATAAAGAAACTGGTGCGTCTTATAGTATAACACCATTATTAGATCAAATGAGTGAGACCTGAACCTTACACATCAAGACCAAAGTTTTATGATTTTAGAAATCTATATATCCATTACTGAATTGTAGGAAGATATAAAGATTTTTTATTAGTAATAAATAAATTAAATGAATTTGAACATTTAAAAGATGTTTTAATCCGTGTAAAAAATCTAAATTAATGTTTTAAAACTTAAATAAATAAAATTAAAAAAAAAAATCTTTATAGCATATGAGTACATGAATATTTTAACTCGTCAAAATTTTGCAAAATACACTTAAAAAAACAAGAAAATTATAATTCACAAAATTATAGCATTTATAAAAAACTTAAGATACCTAATCAACAATTAACAATAACGTGAACACATTCATGTATACTTCATAATATAATATAATATGAAACCTTTATATCATATCTTAAATATAAGATTTGTGAGGACTATGTGGATTTTTCTTGAGATATATTTTATTCTCTATCACTTTATTTCAGAACCTAACATCACATTCATATATATTTATGTTTGATTTGTGCAACATGCATGTAGATAGCTTCATAATTGCTGATAAAAAAAATAGTTTGATAATTAATAATGAGTGATTAATAAAACCTTCGATGATTAATGGTCCACAGTAGTGTTGGCTGACATTGATGCAGGTGTAGATGGGAGTTGTATAAAATAAGTGTCCACACTTTAATTTAATAAGCATTTTGCGACAACATTGGAACCATATCCAATCATCAATCATATAAGAAATGTTTTAGGGAATTAATGAATGTGCATGTGTAAGGTATATATATAAGGTCATGGATTTGGTTTTCATTAATTTGGTGCAAAGGCACTATAAATAATTGGTGATTTTAGTTTGGTAGGGAAAGTGGAGGACGCATATATCACTAAATGGGAGTAATATTCAAAGAACCTAAGCACAATAATTGATTAGTCATCTCTTACTCAACAAGCTTTTTTTATCCTTTCAATCTGCTTAAATCTACAGATTAAATAATTTGTTTATTCAATTGTTTTTTATTGGTGTGACACAGGTTAAAGGTTAAAGTATTTAGGGATAAACTTGTTTCAGAAAAGATTTTTCATGGGGAAGGGACGAACTTTATTGGAGTGCTTTTGGTCTAAAAGGTTTCCAATTTGAATAAACTTGAATAAATCAAATGCTTTGTTAGGTCTGATAGAAAATGTTAACAAATGGAAATATTAACGAAACAATTTAATTATGATAAAATCATTTTTATATTTATTTTCATGAAAATGTTTGATTTTTTAAAGCGAACGTGAATGGAAAAGTTATCTATTATAGGAATAGATTTAAACACAAGACAAGAGATATAACGTGCAAACTACTCAAAAATTTAAATCAAATATATAATGAAGGATTAAAAGAAGAAATTTTCAACAAGAAAAATAATACTGTTGATCTCTTTTTATATTTTTATATTTTACTATTACGTTGTATTTGTTTCTGGATGTGTACTATTCATTTAGACTGATTTAAAAGAGATACTTGTGTTTTATTTGCAAAGCGAATATGAATTTAAAAGAGTTACTTGTGTATTATTTGCAAAGAAATGCGAATACGAATATTATTAATAAAAATAATTAATGATAATAATAATAATAATAAATGTAATTGTAATATAATAAAAATAAATTTGTAAAAAGGTGTTTGGTCGTAAAGTTAGTAAGGGAGAAGTATGAGTAGTAACACATAAACATGTTAACGGAGAATTTGTGAATGATGATACCCGAAAGATTGGAGTAAGCATAATTTTTGTAAAGAGGAAAACTCAACCAAATTGGAGGTAAACTTCATGCATAACTTTTTTTTTATTATTTGTAGAAAAAAATTCAAGCATATAAGTCAAATACAACTTCTCTTTCGTAAGATATATCAACTAAAGATTCACTAACTCATGTACTAGGAATTCAAGAATATTGTGATCATGTCCAAGGGATGAGATTTTGACCCTTCCCTTCTTGTGTGTTTTGGATATACTAGAAAAAAATCAGGTTTATTGAACATGTATTTTTTTATGTAGCAATTTGGTGTTCTTTACTTTGGATTGTCATGCCTTACCACCAATTATCAACAGAAAATTTTCTAAACAACATTAACAATTACGAAGTGAACTTTAAGCCTAACTCAATCCCATAAAACCGGCTCATGAGGTGAGATTTACATCCACTTATATACAATGAAATGTTTTAATCTCTAGTTAACATTAGATCTCCAACATTAACATAAACAGTTAAATTAACATAAACAGTTAAATTAACAAGATAGCATCCTTACCAAATGCGGCGGTTGACTTGGACTCTGCAATGTTCATGAATGTGAAGTAGCAGAACTCAACCCATTATCCATGCGCAGCCCTCGTGGAACTCTGTTTCATATTAATACTCTAGCTCCAAAATCCACTTCACGTTTTTTAACTTGGAAGATTTAATACAAAGTACTTTCTTTTATTTTAACAACAGAAAAGAGTAACTTTATTAAAGCCATACTCTTTTATAATTTTTAATATATTTTTACGTAATCTCTAATAAAAATTTATTTCAATTCTTTAATCAATGCCCACGCCAATCGACAAATTACTTTATACACTATCTTTCTAGAAACATTTTCTTTTGTTTAACTTCACACTCTCTCTCCCCTTTCTCACTCTATATATACTCGTTTTCTTTGCCAATATTTAAATACGATCGGGAGAAAGTACATGTTAATATAGTGAGTGTGTGAGAAAGAAAAATTATGGTGCAATATATTGAGGATTAATAAATGGTGGATATGAAGGATGAGTAGGGTGGGAAGGTTTCTGAAGGAGAATTGGATAAGAAGGTACATGAGAGTGGATGGGGATGGAACAGGTTTGTTTTGGAAGGTTGTGAATATGGGAGGGAAAACTTGACACCACTAAATTCTAAAGGATAAATCAATTTTCACAAGACAAAAATGAACGAGTGAAGTGGGAGATGGACAACCACTTCACTATATCTATATGCTTAATTTAATTAATCACGTGCTCATTTCATCCTACATGCTTACCAATTGCTTTGAGAGACTTCAACATATTATACACAGGTACAAGTTAATTAAAAAAAGTATAAATATGTTGCAATTCCAATATACAGTACATTCATTAATTGTTACAACAAAAGAATACCTCTCAAATGATGTTTTTAACTAAAGTAATATAATTTATTTTTTAAATTACAATTTTGGAATTTTTTTTTTTACGAAAATAAGTAAGTCATATAGCATGTGAACGATTTTATTGGGAAAGTCGTATTCATGGATATGATTTTAGATCGAAAAAGACTTCACATAAAAGTCATATCCCACCAGTATAACTTTGTCGATTTCGTTAAATAAAAGTCGTATAACACTTTGACGACATTGATTGAATATGAAATTAATTTCACTACAACAATTATTACTTTAGGCAACAACATGAAACTGTGGCCTAAAGCATTAAAACCGTGGCTTAAAATTTAGACAATGGTTTTTTAGCCGTGTTCTAGGTGAGCGTGACCGTTTGTAATAGGCCATAATTTTTATAAAGACAACAATTTTAAAGTTGTTGCCTAAAATTTTGATAACAACCACAATTTTAAGTAAAATTATATATGACCGGTATGACTTAAGTGTAAAATAATAATATAAGTCGATACTACTCTTATATGACTTCAAATTTATTATTCTACATTCAAATTGAACGATTCATATACAAACTTTACTCTAAAATCGTTAGTATTTATCTGTTTTCATAAAAAATTTACCTAAAAACCATAATTTACGAAAAAAATTACTAAAAACCCTCAAATAGAAAGAAAAGAAAGGAATATTTTAGGGTTTGTAGAGGTGATCTCAACCTAGGTAATTATATTCTTCTTTTTTTATAAAGGAATATCTAATACTACTTTAAGTCTAGATGCATGGTATAGAAGTAGGAAAAACTGGAAGAGGTTAGAGGTTAGAGTATCCTTTTGTAGTTATTAATATTATTTTGGTGATGATAAAAAGAATCTGTAGTCAAGCTTCACATTCATAACACAGTCACACTTGCATGGAGGCTACGTGTCTGTTGTTGTTTTGTAGTTATTTTTCTCCAATTGAGAATCTTTCATTGGAAGGAATGGTGGTTACTATATATGACTGGAAGGACACTTTCGGTGTCAGAGGCAGGTGCCTAACATGGCTTCAACTGAATCCTTTTCTTGAGTGGTCCCATTCAGCAAAACTCACCAATTTCCTATTTTGTTTTTGGGCATGCAACCAATTCATTAACTCAAGAAATTAAGAGCCACCCATATGTTTTTCTTA
Source organism: Phaseolus vulgaris (assembly GCF_051622355.1). Lineage (NCBI taxonomy): Eukaryota > Viridiplantae > Streptophyta > Magnoliopsida > Fabales > Fabaceae > Phaseolus > Phaseolus vulgaris. The sequence goes on from NC_143506.1 coordinate 33,941,378, forward strand.
TGTTGGATTTGCATTCCACCATTGCAACAATGGATCAAACATCTCAAAATTTGAATGATCACAACTTTACATGGGCATTAATGTAAGACAAATGTTTAAGTCACAAACAATTCTTTGATCTAACTACATCTTTTCGTAAACAACTGAAATATCTTGTTTAATAATATTAATTATTTTAATATAATAAAAAAGTGATGATAATAATTAAAATGATTAATTAATATTACAATAATTTGTTCAGAATTTGGTTTATGGGTGATCGAATTCTTGGGGCAGCTTTGATTTTTTTATTTATTATTTACGATAATGGAGTGGTGGATGTGAGTTTTTATAGAGGATGATCGAAATTTGAGTTTTAGTGAGTTGATTTTTCACTTATTTTTTGTGTTTTTTGAGGAAAATTGTCTTGAAATTTGGTTTTGGGAGGAGAATTTATAGGAACTTAATTTTTTGTTTTTAGTATTGGAGCGGAAGTGAACGTATGTGTCGTGCAATAAGTGACCATAATTTTGAAATCCATTCTTTAATTTTGGCATCTAAAACTTTATGTAGAATGAATTCTATTGTAGATAAATTTTGGGAGGGTGTTGTAATTCTTTTTTTCCTTTGTAGTGAGTAAGGGTAGAACAATAAAATATAAATTTTAAAAAAAATGTGTAGGTAAAATATGTTTTCAAAAACTCAATTAAAAAAGGGAGAATAAATTTTAAATATAAAAAAATATTTATTTAATTATGTAAGGTGGAATATAATTTTTTTTGGGTAGAGAATTAAAATATTTTAAATTTAAAAATAGAAGTAAATATAAAGTGAAAGTTAAAAATTAAAAATAATAAAAATTTGAAATGGTTTTCATAAATGCAGTTGGAAATATTAAAAATATAAGTAGTGTAATTTGTACGTAGAAATTGCATTAAAAATGTAATAACAAATATAAAATGATAAAAAAATATAGGTAGTGTAATTTGTAGGTAGAAATTGTATTAAAAATGTAATAAAAAGTAAAAATGAATAAGCATAAATGTAATGCAATTTGTATATATAAAAATAGAAGAAAGAAAATGAAAAAAAGTATTTTGTGGTAAAAAAATGTAACTGCAAATTGAATTTAAATTTGGTGGGTCGGAGTGGGGCCGGTGTTGGGTTTAATTTGTATAAGAGAGAAAAAAATAAAATAAAAAATGTAGGCTGAAATGAGTTTGTTATATTTTTTGAAATTAAAGTTGTGATTATTATTGGGTTGAAAATGAAAAGGAAATAAATTATAAAGGATTGATAATTTTGGTTTGAGATGCATTAAAAAATCAATGTATTCCTTCTCAAAAAATAAAATTATTTATCATGATTAGAAAAAGTAGAAATATATATATATATATATGTATACTTAAAGAAGAAATGAGATTTTATAAAATAAATATAATTAAAAAATTTAATTTGTTCGTGAAAATAAATAATATTTTTAAATTTATTGTTCCACTATCACCAGTGCAAAGAAAAAGAAATTTTGAACCCTTCCAAAATCGGTCCACAATGAATTTCATTCGGGTGAAATTTTAGATTTCAAAATTGGAAAATAAATATCAAAATCATGATCATTTAGCATACCACACTCATACAATAATTCAAGATTTTTAGTAAAATTTTCAATTCAAATTGTCTGATTAACTGAATGTAGATAAAAAATAATCAAATTACTATAAAGTAGTGTGGATTTGTGTTTCATCTTTCTCTCATTATCTTTTTTTTTTTTTTTAATTCTTATTTTTCTTGGTATCCATTTAATGTTATACTTAATTTCTCTAATCAAGCAAAATTTTCTTCGAAATTTTTTTAAGGTGATTTATAAACTAATTCACCCTCTTTTTATTACATCTTTAGCCATTCTTTGTTTCACATTAAATCTATTTCCACTAAAAAAATGGAAATACAGTGAGAAAATGGCATTATAATATTTTATTGAGCACAAATATCATTCTATAATTTGAAAAAATAATCATCATATGTATTAGTTGCTAAACTGTCTTTGAATTAAATAAGTTTTATACTTTAAAGTATACTGATTAAGATTTTTTTGAATTTCTTATTATTAATTAACGCTATTGGTATTATAAATAAAATTAATTTTAGTTATCATATGACTGATTATAAAAAAAATACAAGTATCCAAATGTGCAACTATATTTTTAAGGAATAAATTTTTTTTTTATAATTTTTCGTTCTGACTTGTATTACTAATATTACTTTACTTCAATAATTAATATCTCCAGTTTTTGAAAGTTAATATGAATAAAATGAAATTTACTTTTAGACTAATTTGAAATAACATAAATTTATAAAAAATAATAAATTTTAATGAAGCAATTATATTTTAAGAAAAGATTTTCATGTTAATGCGTTGATATGAATTTAATTACTTTCTTTTGAATTTATTAAAAAATCAAGTGAAAAATAAGAGTATAAATATTTTCAACCTTTTACTTTTCTCTTCTTTTTCATTTACTCCTTTACATTTCTCAATTTAAACAAACTATTAAAGATATTTAATATGCTAACCTTTGTTTAACTCAATACTTTTTAGAAATAAAATTTGTCTTGACAATGAAACATAATTTTTTAATAATGGTAAGTATAAAAAAAATTATAATATCATCAAACTATAAATGATCGTTAATATAATAATTTTAGTAATGACTGACTTAAAATTAATTTTAACAATATTTTTTATTTTATGGATTTAGTCTCTAATAAAAAAAGTAATAAAAAAATAAAACATTTGAAGTTTTACTTTATGATGGGCGAGCCCACAGTTTTGCTATTGATGAACAGAAACCTGTTGGCTGTCAGAACTGAACTGCTGTCAGTTTTACCTTCGTTCCACGTTACTAATTAATTACACAACTTTCAAATTTCTCTTTTGCATTCAAGTCCCTCAACTTTTCATCTTTTACCCTATTCACGAATAAAAACTACATTTGTGTATTTAATAATTATAAGATAAGTTATGTTTCTTAGAAAAAATAACATTAAAAATACAAATTATATAAAAAAAATTCATATAACAGAGACTAGGATGAAGATCTAAAATTTAACCTTTTCTTCTTATAAGTTACATTGACATTACATATGTTTAGACCATATAACACTCATAATCTCTTCAATCTTTATTCTTACTAATTGTTTTTATGAAATTCATATTGGTATCACACTTGCAATCTTTATGAAATTATTAATTTTCATCCTAAATTTGTATGAGAAAACTCGTACAAATCTAACCTTGTTAACAGTCTTCTTATTTTTGCGAGTACTTCCACTTTACAAAAAAAATAAATTTTTACGACATTTCATATAGCTCTTTCACATCCTTTTTATCATTTTCATTTTTTAAAACAAATTTTAATTTATTCCTAAAGTTTACTAAAATATCAACTAGATATTATTAAAATAATATTTCTAGACATTATTAAAATATAATATTTAAGAATAAAATTTCATACTTTAATATCAACTGATAACATGTTTCTAGGAATTTTTTTTATAAGAACTTCTAAAAATATATATAAAAAAAATAAGTTTTCCATAAACTAAAATTAGTATAAATTAAAATAACTTAGGTAAATGTTTAAAAAATTGAGAAATTAAAAAAATTGCAAAATAAGTTATCTATTTTTTCCTTTAAATACAAATATTTTTTCTTGGTAATATCTTGCTAATAAATAACGGGAAAGTAGGGGTGGGGAAGAAAATAGATAAGAGAAAAAGCCCAATCAGAAAATAACGAAAGCTTTGTCATCTTCCAACTCTGCCCTTCCCATAAAATTCCTATATATACATTATTAGAGTAAAGCAAAGTTTGCCAAACCAGAGGGCGCTTTCTTTCCTTTTTTTCGAGAATCCCCAAAACTAAACCATTAGTTGCTTCTCTCTCTCTAAATTCACTTTCTCATTCTGAAATGGCGGCAGCTTCTAGAAAATCAAGCGGACCAGTCATGCGAACGCTCTCACCAATCGGCAGATTTCGCAGTTCCCGGCCACCGTCAGCGGCTTATTCTTCCACCGCTTTCGCCTCTTCAACTTCAACCTTCTCCACCCGCTCCACCACCTTCTTCCACCGCTCCTCGTCTCCCGCGCGTATCAATCTTTGCGGTTCTTCCTCTTCTGTCCGGTTCGATTCAATCTCTCCGAACCGTTCCATTTCCGTCGCCGGCACCAGCTCTGGCGAGGCGGTCAAACGGCAGAGCCAACACCAGAAGCGAACCTGTATGTGCTCGCCGACGACGCATCCCGGCTCGTTCCGCTGCAGCCTCCACAAGAACTTCGCCTCTCGCCCGACACCGCCACAGTATTCACCGAACGGGTTCAACGTGCGGCGGTCGGCGATGACGAACTCGCTCGTCAGAATCCGCGGCGTCGAAGGTGACCTCGTGAAGAGAGCCTTGGCGTCGCTGATCCGGCCGTCGTCGCACCAGCAGCGCCGCCGCGGCGACTTCCGGCAGCTACGGAGCAGGCTATCTCTCATGTCCAAAGCGGAAGAACATTCGTGAGCGAATGCTTCAATTTCGTCAGTTCTCTGATTCGCCGGAAACAGATTCAGATTTGCTGGCTTGATGAGACGGTTCAGAACGGATTAGGTTTTTTTGTTACTTCTAGATCCGATATTCATAGCGTCGAGTTTTGTGCGTGTACATAATCTGGAAATAGAAAATGCAAAAATAATAAATTTAAGATAGAACACGAATGAACTATTAGGCGGTGGCTGTCATTAATAGCTATGCTTCAAGTTCTGATCCTAATTTCATCAAAACAATTTTGTTTAGAATCATTACTCAGTAGTTAAACACTTGTAAATTATATTTAACTACTCCTCTCTCCTAACTTTAAATTAGAAGTTGTTGTGTTTTCACTCTTCAAGAAGAACATGACAAGGACCATGAATAATAAGGAGAAAAAAATAAAAACACACATTAAATACAAAAAAGTTAATCCACACCAAAAAAATTATCTACACAAATTTTATTGAAGATCATATGTTAACCTTTTGTTATGAGTTATGAAAGGCTTTGGATTGAACTTTGACATATAAACGAAAATATAAAAACACATGGAAATCAAATTAAACTCGTGCTTAACCATGATTATTTGATAATTATATGATAGTGTTGTCACATTTATATGTGACAGATTTTTTATGTTCAAACATTCAATTTCTATAAGAACTTCTTTTACTTTCCTTCTAGTTCTACTATATAAACTAAAACTTTACTAAATAATTCCTTTAAATATTTTAAGATTTATTTAAGTATATCTCAATGAGCTTATATAGGATTTGATGAACCTACTCCCAATACTCTCAACCAAATGTTATGTCAGAGTGAGTGTAAAATATTGTATAAATTACAGAACCAAGTATGTTTTTATATGGAATTTTAACCGCATAATTTTGACCTCTACCGTTTGAGAAGATTTTAATCAATATAGATTTTAAGTTAGTCATACAAAACTTTTAATAGTATCTCTCCTCTTAAAAATATAACAATTTATGTTCTTTTTATCTAATAATCCCAATCCTAAATTCATTTTAGTAATTCTAGATTCTTCGGATCAAATTCTTTCTTTATTTTGATCTTTACTCTTTCAACTCCAAATTTATTAGTATATCAACAATAATATCTTGAAATTTTGAAGTAACATTGAAAACCAACTAGTAGTGAATTCATCAAAACAATTATTACATTCTCTTGTAAATTGTTTCAAACAAGATATTTATTTGTTTAGTTCACAAATAATCTTTTTTACCATCTACCTCTATTCCTTATGGTTGTTATATATATATGATCTTGTCAAGGTTTCCATATAAAGTATGTTGACATTTGTCTGCTCCAATTTATGATTAAATTTAACAACTATAGCTAACAAAATCATGATGAATCTATGCTTCCTTCTGAGTAAAACTTCTCGTCATCAATCTTGCTTCGAATCATCCTTTATCATTCCTAGAATTTGAAAATTTATTTACAATTAACTAATCTAGATCCAACAGGTCAAAATACTAAACTCCCCATATTTTTTCTATGAAGTGAGACCATTGGATCTTATTGCTTACCTTATACCATTTATATTTGTGGGTTCCTTTTGTTTTGTTTGTGCAGTAGTGAATTTTACTAAGTTAATCCTTTACATAAATAATAGAAAAGTAAGTTTAAGCATTGTATGCACTTATGCATAAATAATAGAAAAGTAAATTTAAACATTGTATTTACTATAACTTTGATAAAAAAAATCCATTAACAACTTTATTGATTTGTCCATTTTTAATTTAAACATTAATCAAAGAAGCTATCAGCTCAACCAGTTATTAAAAGGGTAAATCGTTAGTGAAGTTCTTCAACAATATTACTAAAGTGTCAACTACATTACCAAGTGTTAGATAGGTGGGTTGACACTTTCATATGCATAAGAAATTCAAAGGCTGTTTTGTGACGAGACCATTTGCAATGTCTCAATCTGTGGGATGTTTCTGATTTGAATCATTAAGTGGTGGTGATTTTGCTGTCATATTGATCAGCCCATAGTTTGCATAGAATAATAAAGTACTCAACATGGATAAGTGATAATAAAGTTATATGGAACATATTTAAAACATTGTTATCATTATAAAAGGTTTTGGTCATACACTTAAAAAAAAATTATTAAATAAAAATTAATTTTAGAGACTAAAACTTATTAGTTGACATTGTAACTAAATTAGAAACAATTTTAGACACTAAAAAAATTGTTAGTTTCTAAATTTCTATTATTGATAAATAGTTTCTAAATTGGTATCTAATTAACTATCAAGTTACTATAGCAACTAATTATTTTTTATCTATAAATTAGTTTATATTTAATGATTTTTTTTAGTGATTATCTAAAAGTATGTTAGCACGATTTACGTAAATTTTATTCGATAAACTATATTTTCTCACATAGAATAAGGGATAAGATAAGAAGACTAGAGTGCATGAAAGAAGTTAATGTTGATAATGTTGGTTATTAATTCTGATTTTATTATTATTAATTCTGATTTTATTACTCTTAAACTATTTTATCGTTATTATTGCATTAATGGCCAGTTTACATGATGTTAGTATTTCTATTTTATAGCTTTCAGTAATTGTAATTTTATTATATATATTATTGAAGTAAATTAAAATGAATGAATGAGTTCAACACTTTTGCAATTTTGTGCAATTACGTTCAATTAGTTTCTACAACCTTTTGCCTTATGTTATCTCCTTCAATTAGTTCCTACAACTAGTATCAGATTCAGTTAACATGAACTCTACCCAATTATCAGTCTCTATCCTTGATGGAAAAAATTATAATCGGTGGTGTGTGCAAATGAAAGTATTGTTTGATTATCATGGGTTATGGGATGTCGTTGAGAGTGGAGTGTCTGCATTAGTTGTTAATGCAACTGAGGCGCAACAAGTAGCGCATCGTGATAAGAAGAAGAAGGACAATAAGGCTTTGTATCTCATCCATCAAGGGATGAATGACAAGACATTTGAACAGATAGAAGGAACAACAACGGCAAGTGAGGTTTGGACCATTTTGTCAACCAATTATAAAGGTGATGACAAGATCAAGAGGGTGCGTCTTCAAACCCTAAGACGCCAATATGAACTGCTGCAGATGGAAACCACAAAGACTGTTGATATCTATATAAATAAAGTTCTTGCCTTGACAAATCAGATGAAGACCAATGGTGAAACACATTCGGAGCAGGCAAAGGTGGAGAAGATTTTGAGATCTTTAACTCCTAAATTTGAACATGTTGTTGCCACAATTGAAGAGGCCAATGACATTTCAAAAATGACAATAAGGTTATTGTCTGGTTCCCTACGAGCACATGAGCAACGGATGAATGACAATAATATTGAAAAACCAATTGAACAGGCTTTACAAGCACAAGCCTCAATTGGTAGCTCCTATCATAAACATGGTAGTTCACGAGGCAGAGGACGGGGATATGACGATAGTTATTCCAACAAAGGTCGTGGTGGCCAGAATCATGGAGTCGCTGAACAAAACAACATTGGTTCCAATCACAATCCAAGTTCAAATAACTCTTGGCGCGGAGAACGTGGTCGCGGAGGACGAGAAGGCATTTATAATAAATCAAATGTTGAGTGTTATAATTGCCATAAACGCGACCATTATGCAAATGAGTGCAGATCAAAAGGTGATAATCACGCTGTCAATTGTGCTCAAGAAGATAGTAATCACGAACAAGATGAAGAGGATCATGCAGTACAAATGGCAGCCACATCAAATGAAACTCCAAACAATCAGACTTGGTATTTGGATACAGGTTGCACGAATCATATGTGTGGTCAAACAGAGTTGTTTGCAGATTTGGATGACTTATTTCGCACAAAAGTGAAATTCAGTGATGACAGGTTCGTTTCGGTAACTGGAAAAGGGAGAATTCTTATCACATTGAAGAATGGTGATCACAGGTACATCTATGATGTTTTCTATGTACCTGATATGAAAAATAATTTGTTGAGTATGGGGCAGCTGGCCGAAAAGGGTTATGTGATGCACATAGTTGAAAATAAATTCTCAATTTTTGATAAAAAAAAAGGTAATTTGATTCTTAAAACCTTTTTATCAAAAAACCGCATGTTTCCAGCAGGTATTCATATGGGTGGTTTCAAGTGTTTGAATGCAACAATGAATAATGAATCGTGGTTATGACATTTACGCTTTGGGCACTTAAATTTTCAGAGTTTGGAAAATCTCTCCAAACGAAATTTAGTGAATGGTTTACCCCATATTCATCACCCTGAACAATTATGTGAAGCTTGCATTTTTTGGAAAGAATCACAGGATACCATTTGTTAAGGAGTCTTGGCGTGCAAAATTTCCTTTGGAGCTTGTTCATACAGATGTTTGTGGCCGATGAAAATATCATCAATTGGAGGTAATAAGTATTTTTTAACCTTTATTGATGATTTCTCAAGGAAAACCTAGATTTATCTATTGAAAAGCAAGGATGAGGTATTCCACTGCTTTAAAATATTTAAAACATTTGTTGAAAGACAGAGTGACAGAAAAATTAAGATTGTGCGTAGTGATGGAGGGGGTGAGTACAAGTCTAATGAGTTCAAGAGGCATTGTTAAGAACTTGGGTTGCATCATAACATAACTTGTCCCTACACACCTCAACACAACGGAGTTGTCGAGAGAAAGAATAGAATAATCATGGACATGGCGAGGAGCATGCTTAAAGCGAAAGGTATGCCAAAATATTTTTGGGCTGAGGCCGTAACATGTGCGGTATATTTGATAAACAGATCACCCACTCGAAGTGTTCCTAACACAACTCCGATTGAGGCATGGAGCGGATTCAAACTCAATGTGCAGCACTTGAAGGTATTTGGGTCAATTACTTATGCTTATATCCCTAAGTCAGCAAGATCGAATGGGGGATCCAATGACAAAGAAGGTGATTGTCAGTCGTGATGTTACATTTGCCGAAGATGAAGAATGACAATGGAATGCAGAAGCTGAAATGGATTCAAAAAAACGATATATTTACGTTTTGAACGATGATGTGGAAGATGAAGTCAATTGAAGCAACTGCAGTTCAACCTGAAGTTGTAGCTCCAATTGCAACTATGATGGAGCGACCAAGAAGGCAGCATCGACAACTTTTACACCTTCAAGATTGTGAAGTAAATATTGATGATGAAGTTGATGACAATGGAGATTTGGTTCACTTTGCTTTTCTTGAAGATTCAGAACCCATGAGACTTGTAGATGCCATTGAACACCCCAAATGGCAAAAGGCTATGAATGAAGAATTGATGGCGATTGAGAAAAACAATATCATGACTCAAATTGGTTTTAATCTAGATATTCCAATTAAGATTTATGTTGACAATGTCTCTGCAATTAATTTTGTAGAGAATCCAGTTTTTTCATCAAAGAAGTAAACACATTGATATTCGATATCACTTCCTGCGAGACCAAGTTGGGAAGAACATGATCAAATTGGAATTGGAATACTACAGATCAGAAGATCAGATTGCAGATATTTTCACTAAGTCATTGAAGATCGATACTTTCATCAAGTTAAGAGATTTGTTGGGCATGAAGGTTGTTCCAAATCAGAATTAAGAGAGGATGTTAGTTATTAATTATGATTTTATTATTATTAATTCTGATTTTATTACTCTTAAACTACTTTACTGTTATTATTGCATTAATGGTCAGTTTACAGGATGTTAATATTCCTATTTTATAGCTTCCAGTTATTGTAATTTTATTATATATATTATTGAAGTAAATCAAAATGTATGAATCATTTCAGCAGTTTTACAATTTCGTACAATTACGTTCAATCATTTTCTACAACTTTTTGCCTTCTATTATTTCTTTCAATTTGTTTCTACACTTTTTCATTATCAGATCCCAATAAAAACAATGTTTTAATTAAATAAACCTTTATTTCTATCTTGGTTTCTCCCTTCAGATTTAGGTTTAATTCTTTTGAGGGCTCTTCATTTTTCTTTTGAGGGATCGTTGACATTATTGATATTTTTTTATTGTTTAAATTTTTATGCTAAAATTTTTTCATGGAACTTCTTTCACTAGAATATTTTTACCCTCAAGCATAGGGATTTGGGAAAAAGTTCTGACTTATGTTAGTGAAATTTATAAAATAATGACAAATTGATGCAATTCCTTCGAGGCTCCATGAATACGTGTTGATTCCTTATGTTTGAAGGAATTGGATGAATTGCGAAAACTTTTGTGGAAGAGAAAATGAAAGAAAGGATGAAGTGAAAAAGTGAAAAATTAAGAACTTAAGAGATGTTAAGTCAACTCTTAAGAAATTCTAGGCTAAACACTTTAGAGCATGGTAGTAAGTATCGTACGATTCATGATACGAATCGTACGATACGATATGATTCCGAGTGCCCACGATACGAATCACAAAAATAATTGTTTTTGCTCCTGTATTGTAGATATATCGCACCGAATCGTGATACGAATCGCACGTATCGTGACTTTCTTTTAAAAAATCCTAATTTTAATTTTAATTATTTTATAAAAACCCTAATTTTAAATTAAAAGTTTTTATAAATAAAAATCCTAATTTTAATTTACCCGCGAAGCAGTTCAAACGTTATTCTTCTCTGTACTTCTTCCCATCGTTCTTCTTCAACCCACAGCAATCAAGTCGCGACGGCGACGGCGACAACGACTGCTGCGACGGCAACGACGATGACTGCGACGGCTATTGCGACGATTAAGACAGTGACGACTGCGATGACTGCATGACTGCGCGACTGCGACGACTGCAACTGCGACTACGTCTACGGTTGCGAACGACAACTACAACGTCCTACTTCTCTCCAACACTAATTATGTAGTAGTAGTAACAACAACACTTATTTTTTGAATGGCTATAATGTAAAATTTGTTTAGTAGCATATAGCCATGGTTGGTTATTAGGAATCTTATGCAGCAATCACACTGTTTTTTGAGGTTGTGTTGCTGAAATTGTGTGGTATATATATATATATATATATATATATATATATATATATATATGTAGATACAACACTCAAAATGAAATCTTTGTATTTCTACATATCTTATGTATTTAATTATATGTTATATTTTTTAATGTTTATGAATCTTACGATTCACGATACGAAACGATACACGATTCAGAAAATCAGCTCTTCGATACACTACTTGTATCTCGATTCAACTATGCTTTAGAGAGTGTCAACATAAGGAAGACTTAAAACAATTTTAGTGAAAGTTTCACATTTTAATATTCAATTATAAATTGAAAATAGTGTACAAAAGTCTCTTATTTACGAGAGAAGGAACTTCTTAAATCCTAGCCCTAGACTGTATAGAAAAAATAATACAAGAGTTAGCTTAAATTTTCTTTAAGAGTTCAAAAACTTCCGCAACTCATCCAATTCCTTCAACATGTATCCATGGAGCCTTGAAGAAATTGCATCACAAAGCCAACTCACACTCATTGTGGAACAAAAACTTAATAATTTCATATGGGTGGCATTTCGTAAACTTTTTATAATTTTCATAATATTTTACTACTCGTGACAACAAGATCGATTTAATTGGAGCAATCCAAGAAAACCATTCCTGAAACCAAGGGTAGGGAGAAGTTCTTGAATGCTATATTACCATGAATGTCCAATAGACTTTTATACCAAGCATGGTCGTAATCAAAGTAATTATAAGTGGAGAAAAGGTCTCGAAAATCTTTTCTCAGTACGGGGCTTCATGCTACCCAAAGACTTATCCATGGATTCTTGCTTCTCAATCCAAAGCTAATTCTTCTATATTATCCTATCTCTCTTGGGCATGTTATTGTGGAAATGGAAATAGGAGTAACGAAAGAATGTTGTACAACTTTAAGCGACTCTGCCATACCATACCAATGTTTAACTTCACTGATGTATGCATATCCAATCACTCAAGTACAGTAAAATTCAACTCATGCAAAAATGAGTTGGAAATTATGTAGTGCCACCTCTCAAAAGAACTCACATTGAAAAATCTACAATCTATGAAATTACTCGGAGCATTTGCACAGTAAGAATGATGAATTACTAACTTAAAAAACAAGAGACGACGGTATCAGCGTTTAACTTCATTGCCGGTATGCATCAATGAATGAACTAAACTAAAACCTTTCAAGTTTGAACTTCGAAGACATTCATGATGTTTGCTTGAGGTTTTATTCATCATCATTGATTTCAAAGAATGTGAGTATGATTTTACATGTACACCAGTTACATGAAATCCACTGGAATAACACTAAATATACATTCATGGAAATAAATTATGGCAAAGAAGGCGTGAGGGAAGGCTTTGTCACTTTCAGTTCTCCACAGTCACTAATATAAACAGTCGTAAGAGGCCTGTTCCATATGTTACGTGCATTCTGAGCCCTTCCATCTCCAAAAAATTCAGCCAAGTCATTAAACTGGCGAATTCTCTCAGATGGTTGGTAGGTAGGAATGGAAGCTATGGCTGTGATGACATCCAATCCTGCAAGTAGATTCATTTAAGAGCTAAGCACTTCATTGGTCATAAAGATAAATTAAAATTCATATAATGTAATCAAGTATTTCAACATTCCCACTACTGATTTGTGTCACAATATGGTTAAATGTAAGTCAAAACTAGATATTGGAACCTGAAGGTACAAGACAAAATTCATCTTTTTGATTAGTTACTAAGCATATACACAATGAAACGCTTTGTGTAGCAAAATAGATAGGTAACACTCCTCAGGAAAGTCTCCTGATATATAGGAACAAGTTGAGTAGATATGACTCAATAAAATCTTCAGTTTAGTCCTGTACAATAATTCTCTGAACAGACCTTTACTAGCAGTCCCAACATACCCTTAGTGTGCTGCCCTAGTAGTGGAGTTTCTCCGTGTTCTTCACACTACCACCACTTGTCACAGATGCTTGCTTCCAATGATATTTCAAACACGAATTTATACACACATAAATTCTCAGAAATGATAAAAATCACTCATAATCAATAACATTCATAATTAACAATAAAATGTGATAGGTGTCTTTAACAAAACAAGTAAAACACCAACAAAAGTCAAATACAAGTTTCCTAGATTGGAATTATCAGTCATCATTTCCTAAATTCAAGTTCTCTTTATCATTTTCACCATTATTACATCTATAGATTTCAGTTTTTGAATTGAGCTCGAATCAATGCCGGTGCTAATTGTTAAATTTTTTTATAAAGTCAAGGACTTTAGAGAATTAAATTGAAGGTATTGTCTAAAGCAGATACAAAGCTTCAAGAAATGATCCTATTTTCAAACTTTAGAATCTGCAGTACACAAACTAACATTGTCATTAGCATTACCTTCGAGAACTGTTCCAAAGACAATGTTCTTGTTATCGAGCTGGGGGCAAGGCCCGGGTCCAGTGGTGATCAAGAACTCAACATTCCGGTATTCAGGATCGAGTTTAACATCGTCGTCATCGTCGTTTTCGGAGAGCGAGAGCGAAACGACGCCGGGACGGGAATGGATGAGCGCGAAGGCCTTGGCGTCGACGGTCTCGGTGTTGCGGGGCAGGTCGCGCGGCGGGCGGACCTCGCCCTTGTCGGGGCGGCCCTGGCGGCCGGCGAGGAGGTACTGGCCGGGAAAGACCTTGTGGACGAGTGTGTTCTTGTAAGAAGATGATGTGGCGTTTGAGCCGAGACACACTGACTTAAAATTTGAGACGGTGCGGGGAACGAGGTTACCGAAGAGACCCAATACAACGCGGCCCAATAGCTTGGAATCGGAGCAGATGGGGGAGAGGGTGTCGGCGCGGTCGGGGAGGAAGTTGTTGGGGCAGAGGCTGAAGTCCATGAAGAAGCGATCGGTGACGGTTGGGGTGGGAGGGGGCGTGGAGGGGAGGGAGAGGGTGGTGCTGGTGGTGGTTGTGGTGGAGAGGAGAAGGAGGGAGCGCCGCGTGAAGTGGTTGGGGAGAGGGAGAGAGGGCGGTGGCGGCGGTGGTGGCGGGAGAGAGTAGGCCATCGAGGTTCATTGTTGGGTTTGGGCGTGGGATGGAGAACTTGCAGGGCTCAGTGTGGGGTCCACCTTGGATTGGATAAAAGATAATGCAAGAAATAACAACTTACAAAATTGCCAACTAATATTATAGCCTTCAAATTTTAAATTTGTCTTTTAAAATAAATATTAATATTGACATTTGAATTATATAAAAAATTACATTATCTCTTATCAATATTAATATTACATTTGAATTATACAAATATTAAAGTTGTACAAAGAAGATGAGTTTTCCTTTATTTTGAGCATTTTATTTTACATAAACTCTATAAACATGATTACTCCACTCAAAATGAATGAATAATTTTAAGATTGTAAAACTAATTCAGTTAGTTTCTATAATTTTTTACTTATTTTTTTCAATTAGTTCCTACGTATAATAGACATGTGATATGTGAGTTGACAATGATTCTAAACAAAAACATTCTTTTTATCGGTGGAGAAACACATTTTTTAAGATATGGTATCAATATTTGATCAGAGAGAAACCTAATTACAACATTAATATGTCCTAATTATTGGACTATATTTAATTGGATGATGTTTCATAATTTTTCTGTTCAATATTTTTTATTAGTTCCAACGTAATCAATGTTTCAGTATTTAAATGAAAGAATTTGGAATTTGGTAGACCTAAAAATCTATGTTGTAAGAACCAAGCGAAACAGGAAAGAAAATCAGCAAATAGTTTTATATTATTCAGTTTATTTAAACTAAAAATTGATCTCAACTTGGACCGATTTAAAAATGAAAAATTGGTTAAAATCCTGCATATTTTAATTTGTTGAAATAATTTCCCTCGTTGGTAAGATTGAGTATGGAGGATTTTTAAGAGAAAGATTACAATGTTATTAAATGTACAATTTGTCTTGGGATGTTTAGTTTGAATTGAGTTCTATGTGTGTTTTTCATTGGTTTTGAATATGGTATTTTCTTGAAATAGTCAACTTGAGTTGTAAGATATAGGAAATAAAATGTGTATCCAAGTAGTAGGACAATAAATAGAAACAGTGTAGAATGAACAAAATTGAATCTTTAAAAGATAATTGAGTTATACCCCTTTGTTGTAATTTTTGGCTCGGCTTTAATGTGGAATAGTTATATTTTGTCTAATGGATATAAACGAGATTGAAAAAATAGTGTTATTTTCATGTTTAAAAATGGAAAAGGTTAGAATTAATGATTTTGGTGTTGGTTCTATTTTATGAAATTCTGAAAAAAAAATTAGGACTGCATAATCATACTATGAATAAGTTTTTGTTTGACGAATATTAAAGACAAAATAATCATTTTCATTTAGCAATTTCTTGTTCTTCGAATGTTAGAGAACTCCAACAAGTGACAAGATTTCTCTATTATCTTGACAAGTATGACTTTGACAAACTTGTTGAAAATTCGACTAGAGATAATAAAGACATTTTATAACTATATGTAAATCTTATCTTATAAATTTATTTGTTTTTATAAATTGATTTGTAAGATTGAATTAGATTTAAAGTTTATGACTATTATCCCACTAGGTTCTGTCATCATCTTTTATGTACTTTTTTTGAAGTTTGGTGTGTGGTGAGGCAATAAATAGATTAATAAGACATGATATGATATAAGTCTTCTTCAACATATCCTTCATTTTTCTATTAGTAGGATCATTCAAAAATTTACATTACTTTATTCACACACTACTCATTATGTTAGTGATGCTTCTTTTATCTAATATTCTATTATTATTTCTTATCATTTGTTAGAGTATATTTAGTTATATGATTCAAATCATTTATGATACGAGTATTATACTGTAAAGTACCGAATGATCTTTTCAGCATACCGAACATTTGGTCCAAATATGAATCATACCAAAGAATGACTTGGCCTTTGAACACTACGAGACCAATCATTGTACAAGTAACTACTCACTTCCTAAACAGGATTAGAGGAGTATTAGGCTTTCATGGGCCTGAGATAATCCTTAGACTCATAGGAAAACTATAAATAAATGAGAACCCCAAAAGAAAAAGGTAATGATTCTCTGACTATAATACTCGTAATCTAAACATATTTATCGTTGACTTGAACGTCAAAATGTCTTTGCAGGTATCTACCCCCAAGAAATTGAATAGACTAAAAAAGCAAGAGACCGAAAAAATTAAAAACTAAAGTTTTAATAGAAAAAATCCGACCTTATTCAACTGTATAAGAAAAACAAGTATCATTCATAATTTATGTCTTATTTTAGGTCTTATTTGTTGTATTAGTACAACATTAGATTACTTAAATATTTCTTTTTTAGCGTTAGCAATAAGCCTGTTAAATATTTTAATTAGTTTCCTACCTTAGCTCTTCATATTGAGGTGTAGTTTACAAGCTTTAAATCTTTGTTTATTTAAATTTTTTCTTTTAATATAATTGTGTAGATTATATTATCTTTATATCTTAAAGTCATCTAGATATATGTATAACTACGTGTCATCTCATGTTTAATGTTTATTAATTAATTAATATATATATATATATGATAAAAATAAAAGAAAATGTTTTATTTTATTAGTATTAACTATCTTTATACATTAGATATATGTATGATCATACTCATCATCTTATATTTTATTTTATTATTTAAAGGTTACTTTAATAAATGAACTAAATAATAATATATATCTATGATAATCACATCATCTTATTTCATATTTATTTTAAAAAATACAATTCAAATATGATAAATCTTATATAACTTTTATAATACAAAAAATAGTTATATAAATAAAATATAATTTATTTAAAAGTTTATGTTTATAATTTCCATACAATTTGTAAACAATATAAAGTAAAAGTATTTTTTTTAGAAAATTGTATGTAATTTTCATAAAAAATATTTTTAAAATATAATTTATATTATATGCTGTCATTATTTAGTTTGTTACCATATGTTAATTAAATACTTCATATAATTATAATTTATTCTAATTTTAACTTATTATATCTTATTATTTTATTATATCATAGTCCACCAAAAAGTTATTAGGTTCTCCTTTTATGTTTTAAATTCTAAAATTGGTGTTTTGAATTAAGTTCTCCTTTTATGGCTGCACCCCATAACTATTAACTACACCCCTACACTAAGAGGAAAAAGATTAAATTATTCTTTCTCATGCATCACACTGCTACCACCAAGGCTGCAGCCATTGTTGTCGCTTCCAAAAATCATATTCAGAAAATCATGTTCTAAAGATTCTAGAAAACTGGTTCCAGAATATTTCTAGAGATAATCCTGAAGTCACTTTTACTACTAAAAAGTAAAATAATCATTTTAAATTATAGAGGTAGAGTTAAAAATTATGGGGATGCAAGAAGAAAAAACATTCTAAAAGTAAAGGCCAGAGCCCAGTCTATTTATACTTGATATAGCCTTTTTTTTCCTTAGGCTTAGTCTAAATTTTGAGTGTTTCTTCCTATACCCCCAACAATTTTCTCCCTGCACTTAGGAAGGCAATTTCTTCCTACACCGTATCAATTCTAACTTGCATCCTATCATTTTTTCAAATTTCCAAAATTATCCTTATTCTGGATTTTAAAATAGAATGATAAATATATTTCAAAACTAAAAAAATACATTCCGGATAAAAGAATCCAAAACACAAAATTGAAAATGCATCTCGGATAAAAAATTTTGGAATTCAAAAATATGTTTTGAAATTCAAATTCAGAATATTTCCAGAAAACATGATCTAAAAGTAATTTTTATCTATGCCCTTATTTCATTTAAGGTTATTTTTGTCATTTTTTAGGAACATTTTTGTTATTTTCAATAGAAAATTGGGTGCATGTTGTAATTGATATGGTGCAGGGAGAATTTGTCATTTAGGAATGTCAAAGTGAAGCGAACTGATCGCATAACTTAAAAAATTAGAAATTCTCTTTGTACCTCTATATTTTTTCATGCAGCCTCATATTCTAAAATCATCCCTTTCAAATTCTATAATTTGTATTTTGGATTATGTAATCTGAAATATTATACAATCCAAAACATAAATTTTAACTTTCAAATTCTATAACTCCATAAGTCTCTGAATTTCACATTCCAAAATGTTTACTTATATCTTATTACGTATGTGTCGTGAGAATAATACTTGAGACCATTTATTTAATTCATCTAAATAAATAAATTTATCCAAATTTATATTTAAAAAATATTTCTTATGTGGGTTGGATCACGGGTCAACCCTTATGTGAAGCAGACCAATAAAATTAGTCCGCATATTTTATGCGGGACGACCTATGCGAGGACGGAACTATGGGTCACTTTGATGCATAGCAATCACTCCTCTGCATATTTGTGGAACACTAAAGTTCTACCCTCAATTGTATTTTGTTTGGAGAATGTTTCATAATAAGTTAACAACAGTTCATAATCTCCTTCGTGGCTAGGCAAAGATATGTTATGTGTGATCGGTTGCAAGTTAAATATGGAATGTGTGTGACTTTTGACTTGGAGTAATATAAGTATATTACATAATGCTAAATTTTACTATCACGGTATACACATATAACTTACAACAAAACATAAGAAAAATTGTACAATTATTTGGATAGCTATTATGTGGTCTATTTGCAATCATTGAAATGATTATCTTTAATAATAAAAAAATTTGATAACAATGGTTTAAATTAAATTTTGGGCTCGAATAATGAACAAATATTCAAAAATTGTATTATATATATCAAAAAAATTAATTTTAAATTTATGAAAATATTATGCTCCTTTATTTTTTTTATTTTGTCTGATTACTTTGATCGACAAAAGATACCGTTTCATTCATAAATATATATATATATATATATATATATATATATATATATATATATATATCCTAAAAGTGTACTTTTGGAGAAAGTCATGCGAAAACTATTATACTTTTTTAGCTATGAGGGGTTTTTTATGTAGAGATGTATATATGAAACATGAGATCATCATAGCTTGGTTTGAAATTTTGACTTTTGTCAGTGTGCAGCCCAACTTTTGAATTTATACTTTCTTTGGCTTATAAATTTACCGTTTTATATACATGTTGAAGTACCTTTATTATTTATTTATTTATTACTGTTGATAAAAAAATATTATTGTGTAATTATAAATTATTGATAAGTTTATCAATTTTGATAATAATTACTTGTACTTTAAAGTCACTTCCTAGATTATGATTAATTGACAATATAATTAAGAAAGAAACCTATTAAACTCATCAAGATACGTGCCTGATAATATTTTATTTTATTTTACAAAAATAAACGCGTACCGTAACGTAAATGAATAGCGTTAAGTCAAAATGTGTGGGTAGATCTGATCAACCCTTTTACTTTATTATCCCACACATGGATCAACCCTTTTTTGTATGTTCTTAGGTACCCATTTTGGTCCTCCGATATTGTTTTTTAAATAATGTGTCCCTCAAAATTAAAAAAAAAATATTATTTTCATTTCTAAAGACTAAATTTAAGAGACTAAAATACGTTTTTAAAGATTTTGATTTAATATTAGGGTTTAAAACAGTTTTTAATATATCAAACTTGTATTTAAGGATTTAAATAATCTTTTCTCAAATTCAAAGAAATAAAACGAGTCTTTAGATCTGGGGATAAAAAATATAAATATTTTTTTTAATTTCAATGTTAAATATTTTGATATTAATAGGAAGACTTATGTTTAAAAATACATAAACTATTATGTACCATAAATATTAAATAAATTTGACATGTGTAACATTATCTTATTGGAAAACTTTCGTTGCATCTGATAGTTAGGTATTAGATATTGTTTCAATTATCAACTGCATGGCACGTGCATGCGTATAGATACGTATCTTGGATATATATATATATATATATATGTAAAACATAATATACACTTTTATCTCCGCAAATTAAAGTTTTTTTTCTCTCTTTTTTGTGTTATTGTCCAGAGAAAAAATGAATTTATGGAAAAAAACTATTAATTTAAAATATAAATTAGTTAAGAGATAAAATCTTGATAATTTGTTAAATATCGATTTAAAAACTATTTTATAATTTTTTATTAGTAATAAAAATCATTTAAATTTTAATAAATTTTTTAATTTATAAAATGTTAATTAATTTTTATTTAATAATTTTTTTTTAGTGAACTCTCTGTTACTGTTTTTGCCTTCAATCTCTACTTCTTCTTCCCCACATATTTTCTACTCATTCAGTTTAAATTCAGTTTGCATGACTATTCAGGTATATACTCTAGAATTATGTTTCGAAAGGATTTGAAGCCCAATATATGTATAAGCTACGTTGATGTTTTTAAAGTTATCCTAAATGGTTGAATTTTAAATTATAATCATGAAATATCAAATAAATATTTACATGTATATACATATTAATTATTAAATAATTTAAAATATATTTTTTCATATAAATTTTAATATATATACATATCAAATCAAAATATTTAGTGAAACTAAATATTTTATCTATTCATTAAGGAACTTTCTCACTTGTAATATTATTTATCATCTACTCCAATGTAAATACATAATCATCGAATAACAAAACACAAGACAAACAATATGATAAATTAATTATTTTTTAAATTTCAAATTACGTACTCTAATAAGAATGGATAAAGAATTGAAATGAAAATAATTTATAGTATGATCCTAAATTCCATTTTATCGTTCAATTGATAAATATAAGGTTTTATGGTAATTGCTTAAAAAGTAAAACGAAAAAATCAACTAAAAAACTCATAACTTTGTTAACAGTTAGTTCTAATATCTTAACGATATCAACTTTCAGTGAGCTTTTGACCTTTTCTTTTCACTGCCGACAAAAACTTTGTTTAATTTTATTAAGACTGTTTGGTAAACAATCTTTTTCTCTAGTTCATAACACTTTTTTAGATATATCTGAATTCATGTTTATTTTAAAATGTTAGCTTCTAACTCTTTTTATTTATTCCATTTTTATTTTAAAACTGTTAAATTAGTTTCAATTTATTAATCACTTATGTAATTTATAAAACTTCTGTATGGTGTACACTTAGACACAATTTTATATCATATAAGAAAAATCATCAAAGGAAGTAGGAGAAGAGAAAACATCAATTCTTTATTAAATATTTGTCTACCATATTTTGGCTACCATATTTGTCCATTAAAAAACTTATATCTATTTTATAATTATAATTTAATTAAATATCTTCATTAGAGAATTTCATTTGTTCCGTTATTGGAAATGAATATTGCATCAAGTGGAAGAATTTTGTGAAATATGAAATTGAAAAGGTAAGTGACATGAGATATTTGAACATGATATTATATTAAATTGAAATTGAAAATGTAAGACACACTCGAAAGAACATATGAAAACATGAAACAATAACTTTCAAAAGTTATAAGAATTATTTTATTAATCACCAAAGAGATTAAATTTTAAGAGATTTATAATTTTATGTATATGATGAATTGGAATAATGATGTTGTGAAACTAATTTGGTTTGGTTTATTAAAATTATTAATTTTAAGATTTATATGGATTACTTAAAGTGAACCATTGCTTATAATTAATAATATAAGAGATTGTTTTCATATGTTGAGTGTATGTATGTACATCCAAAGATGGCATGTTAAAGTGGTATTATTAGAACAAATCTAAAAGGTGTTTGTGATGGACACGATGGACAAAAAATCTCCTTTTTTGCATTTTTAACTTTAAGGCATCGTTGGAGCAATGAACCATTTTCATTTTTGCAAGACTCTCCTTTGTAGAAACTGATTTTCAACACTGAAATATCAGTTAATGCATGGCTGAAGTGGGAGAGAGCAGAAGACAAGAATTGCTATGTAGCCTTTGAAGCAGCGGGCACCGATTATGCGTGCGTAGTCGGTGGTCGCCGAAGGTATGCAAAGGTCAACATGATCGCCGGTTGATAAAGCGGCGTTCTCCATAGGTCAACATGATCGCTGATCGATGAAGCGGCATTCCGTGTGTAGTCGGTGGTCGTCGAAGTTATACAAGGTCAACATGATCGCCGGTCGATGAAACGATGATCTTCATGCGTGCGTAGTCGGTGGTCGTCGAAGTTATGCAAAGGTCAACATGATCGTCGGTCGATGAAACGACGATCTTTATGCGTGTGTAGTCGGTGGTCGCCGAAGGTATGCAAAGGTCAACATGATCGCCGGTTGATAAAGCGGCGTTCTTCATAGGTCAACATGATCGTCGGTCGAGGAAGCGGCGTTCTCCATCTGTGTGGAGTCGGTGGTCGCCGAAGTTATGCAACGTGTATGGGTAACTCGTCGCGTGGCGAGGAGAATGATGAATGCCAACACCGGGAAGCCGCTTTTGGCCACACTTCTGCAATGGTGAGTCAATACAGATGAATAGCAAAAACAAGAGATTGGCTGGTGGACATTGCTCAAAAAACACAAATCTCTGACTTATGCAGCTTTGGCCTATGTTCTCTGTTGCTAGGCTATATAGAATGAGAGGAGGACGGAGGTGCTGTGGCATGTGGGGATGCCTGATGACGTTGTTGCTTCTGTGTGTTCTTGTTTTCTTAGTGTAATTAGAGGTACGGTGTTGTTTTAGTGCTAGCTTTTGCAGCGTTTTATTGCAAACAGTTCAACCTCTTTTTTCTATGAGGGTGTTTTATGTAAAAGGGTTGAGATACCCCTTTGTATCTCCTCTAATTTTAATTCCATTCTTTGTTGATAAAAAAAAAATTAGAACAACTTTATTGCTTTTAGTTTTGATTGATTTTTTTAATAATTAATCTGATTAAGCACATATTTGATTTTTAGTAATTATATTAAAAAAATTAATATTAATATGCAATTAATTTTGTACAAAAAAAATTACCTTTGGTTTTTTATTTTATGAATTTAAAATAATTCTTCATAATTCCATCAAGATTAATTTATTTTCTTTTAATAAACATACGTAATAAATACTAAAAACTAAATATACGTTAAATCATATAACTAAAAAAAACATTAAATAAAAACAGATTTTAGAAAAAAATAATAATTAGTTGATATAGATTAAATTAAAGATTATTTTTGAAAGATTAAAAAAAGTTTGATTTTTAAATTAGTTTATATTATTATTAAATAGTTTCTAAATTGGTATGTAATTTGATAGTTAAAATCTTAAATTTAGAAATTATTTAACAATAATAAAAATTAATTTAGAAATCAATTTTTTTTAGTTTTTAAATAAATCTTTAAATTAATCACTATAACAATTGATTGTGTTTTTTCTTTTAAATTAGTTTTTATTTGATAATTTTTTTTTGTAGTGTATTAACCATCAAGAAAATTCTAATAAAACTAATAGAATTTTGTAAAATGAAATATGTGAATATTTATTGTAATGATTATCTATCTTATTTTTTATTAAAATTATTGATAAAAATAATGAATAATGAATAATTTTTTCATAGTTCATATTAAATTATTTATTTTAATAATTATACCATTTACAACTATGTGAAAAGGAGACAGTCTGCTCTATATATTTTTAAAAAATATTCATAATGATGATTAAATAAGAATTAATAAGTGATTAAGTGATATGATATTTGTTAAAGTCTGTAATTATTTTTAACAAATGAATAATTTATTTTTTAAAAATTTAAAATATAATTAAAGATAAAATAAAAATATGAAATATGCATTAAAAAAATTCTTATATTATTATAGATTTTTTTAATTCTAAACAATTAAAAGTAAAATAAAAGAATGAAATATATACACTAAAAAGAGGAAATCTCTTTATATATTATTATAAATAACTATTTTATTCTTTATATATTCAATATTGATAAATGACTTTTTATATTAAATTTTTAATCAATATATTGCTTAATATAACGAGAGTGTCACCTCTACTTAAAATATGGTATTTTATTTTAAGTTTGATTACAAGTATTTTAATATATAGCATAAGATGAATAATATATATATATATATAATATAATAATTAAAAGTAAAATATATAATCACTTTTTTGTAAATAAAATTTAGAAAAGATTAAAACTAATATATTCATTTCTATTATTGCATATTTATAAGCTACTTAGCAATATGATTCAGCGTCAACAATTCTTAATTGTGAAGTGATGATAACCCCTTTTTTTATACTTGAGTTTGTCGATAGGAGGGAGTCATAAGAAAATGACGTTTTGGAATGAAATGATTGTTAGAATGAAGAAAAAATTAAGCAAGTGAAAAGGTAGATTCTTGTCTTTGGCAGGTAGGATTTGCTTGATAAAGTTAATATTGTCTACTATTCCATTGTTTTACCTATCTTTATTCAAAATATCGGAGAGGTGGCAAACGAGCTTGCGAAAGTCCAAAAGAATTTCCTATGGGGTGGGGATCTGATGGAAGAAAGGTCACTTGGGCCTCCTGGAAAAAGGTGTGTGTAGCTCGCGAGGATGGGGGTTTTGGGACTTAAGGACTTTCAATTTGACGTTACTCGATAAATGGGTATGGCGGTTGGGGTCAAACAATGATTGTTTGTGGAAGGAGATTATTGATTCCAAGTACGGGAGTAGAGAAGTCTGAGGGAGGGAGGGAAAGACAACAAGGACTCTCTTTGGTGGAAAGATTTGAGGGAGGTCTGGAGCTAGGAGGGTTGAGGCCAGAATTTCGAAGAAGCCTTAATCTGGAAGGTGGGAATTGGAAATGATGTTTTGTTTTGGGAAGATAATTGGGTGGGGAGAGGGGCCTTGGAGACGGTTTTCCCGAGGTTGTATTCCCTGAGTGTGTCAAAAGCTTCTACGATGACAACATTCGGGGGATGGAACAAGGGAAAGTGGGTCTGGAATTTCGTCTGGAGAAGAAATCTATTTGAATGGGAGAAGCAAATAGCAGAACAACTTTTTCAGGAAGTCCAATGTGTGAATTTCGACTTGGATAAGGAGGACAAGTGAGTGTGGAAGGAAGGAGAGGGGCTTAGGTACACGGTTAAATCGACATACCTCCGTGTAAGGGAGGATGGAGTAGGGGAGAATGAGACGGTGTTTAAAAAGTTTTGGAAAAGTAAAGTCGTACCTACTGCTTTAGTTACGACTTAGAGGGTGTTAGAAAACAAGTTAGCCACTAAGGCTAACATGGAAAGGCGCAGGATCACAGTTGCAAACTCTACGTGTAGTCTTTGTGGGGTATAGGAGGAGACTAGTACCCATTTGTTCTTTGAGTGCATAGTTGTTTGGTTATTGTGGAACCATTGTTGTGCATGGTTGGGCGTGCAGAGCGTGTTTCACAACGTCCCATTGTTAAATTTTGTCCAATTTAGGATGAACAATGCGCCTGCTTCGGTGAATATGGTTTGGGGAGTTATTTGGATTGCAGTAGTCAACAAGGTTTGGAAGCATAGAAACAATGTAATCTTTAAAGGGGAAGTAGTAGATGGACTGAAAGTTTTTGTTTTGATTCAATTAAAGACTTGGTCATAGGTTACATCCAAGTCACAATCTGCGCTTTTCTGATCGATGCATAGATTCGTTGGTTTGTATGCGGATGATATCATGATATATTCATTTAAGTTGTATGATTGTTTGCCTCAAATGTCTTCCACTGGATTAGTTAGGAGAGTTCTGTATAGGTAGACATGAAAATAAGTCTAATCAAAGAAATTATGGTTGAGTTCATGTATAAAGGTTGGATCACTCCTAAAGTCATTCACATTTATTATTTTTTAATTGTGGATAAAGAAAAACTACTTAACAAATAATTGTATCAAATATTATGATACAATAATTAATTAAACATCTTTATCAACTTTTAGGTAATTTTTGTCCTTTTCATTGTTGCAGTTATTTTGTAATACCATTTCTCTGGTTTAAGTGCTTTTTCTAATTGGAGTTGGATCAATCACGCTCACCCTAAACCAAATTGTTGCGTCGTGTTTATGCTGTTATCCCAAAATAAAGTGTCTTTCTTTTTATCTTATCATCGTATTCGATACGACGGGACAAGACAACTACTACTAAAATGATGCATATCTGTCAACGCACGCAATTAATCAAGTTGGGGGGAAATTCATATTCATAACGAAATTTGTGTTTTGTCTTTTTCAGATAATAGGTATATTTGTATATGCGTTTATATTTTTCTAAATATTTATTATTATTTTTTTTAAAAAAACTTAAAAGTATTATTAATAATTCAATATTAAAAGTACATGTATTTTCTTCTATTTCATGCCATAATAATGAGAAAATTATTCTCTATAAATTTCAAAATAGATTGTTAAATAAATTAAGGATGTTTTATTGATTAGAAGCACAAACAAGAATAAGCAAATATGTGTATGATTATCTTTGTTTTCGTATTCAGTTTAAAACTTTGGATATTGTTTCTATTAATATTAGAGTATCATCCTTAGTTATATTTATGTTCAACTAATCTCATTATTTTTCGTTCATACAGTGACAAGTCCAAATAATGACAATATCAATGAGTACAAATTTATTTTTTTATTTCTACAAATAATATGAATTTTTTATTTATTTATGATTTATTTTACCTTCAATGTTAATGTTAATGATGACAAAAAATAACTTGTGCATAGATAATAAAATAAGTGTATTATAAAATAAAATTAAATTAAAAATATATTGGAAAAGAATAATATTGAGTTAGGTTTGATGTGTAAAAGTTTAATCATAGATCATTCATGAGAGTATAAATAAAAGTTTTCTTCCTTTGTGCTATTGTTATTCAATTTTGATAATTCAGAAAAATCTTAAGGGAGATGAGACATGATAAATTCAGAAAAATCTTTAATTAGTACGGAATATAATTTATCATACCCCTGATAAAAAAAATAGGATTAAGGACTACTCTTGTAATAATTAATAATTGAAAAATCAATAAGATTTGACCACTGCAATTAAAGAGTCAAACTCTAAGCTCATTAGAAATTTGAGATTTAATTATTATGCAAAAATGTAAAAGAAAAGTAATAAAACTTGATTAAGTATGACATTAAATTCTAATAGATAAATTAGGATTTAAAGTTATTTTTTGTAAAAAGAAATTTAAATTGTTGATATTTTATTGTGCTCACAAGATTTAAACTAATCTATTTTGTGATTATGGTTGGAAGTGAGATTTTTTAGGTTGCATATTAGAATTAGAATTTAGCATTTGACATTTATCATTAAGACATATGTTTATATTTAAACTTTTTCATGGGGTTTTAGTTAGGTCACAAAGTTGTGGGAGATGCATCTCACTAGTAAAAAAAAAAAAATTAAAAACAATTGTGAATAACAACATTTGATAGAAATTCGACGTAAGAAGAAGTGCGGTGTCATTTTGGTGAATAAGCGTTTTAGTTCTCATACTTTCACTTGTCAGAAAATTCAGAAATTTTGCATGATGTTTCCTACTATATATTATAGATTTATCAAATCATTATGATTATATTACATTCACAAATTTATTACTCACACATTACATAATGTTGTGTATTCTAACATGAAATCTTATTATTTTAAATGCGTATAACATGTTGAGTGGGAGGGGAAGTGCAAATGCAAAAAAAAAATCACTTGAATGCACCTTAGGTATTTAAAGTATATTTGTTCACTCATTTTAATGTGTATAGTTCACTTATTTTGACTAGCAATGCAATAAGAAATCTAGAAATTATGAGTGTGATTACTATGTTATGCAGTGGATGTCGACTATTGTGTGAACTGGAATTGATAGAGGTTGGAATCAAATAATACCTCAATACAAAAGCACTTGTATAAATGAATTATTAGAATGACATAGAACTTTTTCATATATTTGTAGAATTTTTTATAGAATGTTATATGTACTAATTTATTGTATGTAGACTTTCATATTTAAATTATGATATTACATACATTGTTGTTTTGGAAATTTGATATTTTATGCAAAGTTAGAGTATATATCATAATAAAACATTGTTTTTAAAAAAAATACATTTATAACGACGATTCCAGTGGGAGTCGTCTTTAAAAGCCAATCAGAAGCACTTATAACGACGGTTCTAGTCTAGAACTGTCATTATAAGTGTTTTTTTTAATTCTTTCATTTATTTGGTAAAATAACGATAGTTTTTTACATGTGTCGTTAATGTGGTTTTGTAATGATGGTTTTAAAATCGTTGTTATAAACAATTGATTTATAATGACACCTGCAATAACGACGGTTCCATAACCATCTTTATATGGTCTTTTTAACCATCGTTAAAACACTTTTCTATAGTAGTGTCTAAATAAAAATTGTATTAAAAGTTAGCCAGAAGAGTGTGAATGTTTTCATATAGATGTGGAAGATTGTATTGAAGAGTGCATCAGATGTTCATCTAGAGAGGTAGGGTATGGAAGACGCATTGAAGAATGCATTTTTTTTTAAATTACAATCCTATTTGAGCATAATTTTGAACTGAATTAGGAAAGATCATTTTCGTAAAAGTTGTAGACCAAGATGTTATCTAACAAATGACATTTGTTTCACTAAAAATTATTTATGATTATTTTAATGAGCAAAAGTTAAACTATATTGATCAAAATAAAAGTTTATGTTCTTTCGTATGTTACGCACTGTAAACAATTGAAGTAGATTTTGAGGTAAATATTACAGTTTTAGATAATTGTATTAGCTTTCAGACAAGATAATAATAAACTTTTTTTAGGATTAGTATAACTTTATATATTGTATTGTGACTCTAAAATTAGCATAAAAACATGCCGAAAATAAGTGAGATAACACCAAAAACATAAAAGATGTAGTGATGATTTTTTATGTGTTCAATCACAAAGAAGGTGTTCTTGTATCAATTGAATCCCAAGTTGTCTTTCATTTAAACAATTAACACATGGACAATAATATCTTACATTAATATCTCCTACATTTTGTTGAGCAAATTGTAGGAAGTCTTTAACACCATTCTCATAGACCTCGTTGATTCACTTGCATTAATCTAACTTCAATCCATTAGAACATGCACCACAACTTGGTCTATTCATGAATACTTGTGTCTTTTATTCTTAAAAAAATAAGGTGTGTGACCATATCCCATTTAAGAAGATTATTTTTTTATATTTCATTAGTAAGTAGGTTATAATCTATAATACTTATATTTTTCAAAATTTCGAGAGCATTTCACATTAGTCTTTAGGTAACTCGAAATGATGCAAAATAAAATCAACCAAAATTGCATGATGAAATATATGTAATGTGATTCAATCTTTTTAAACTATCCAAACAGACAATTCACTAGTTAATATAATGATTTTCATTATTGTCTTCTTTTATTTTTAAAGATAATAAAATTGGAGTTAGTAATCAATCTTTATACCAAATGTCAAGTGAGAAACTAAGGATCACTAAATTCAATATAGGTCAAAAAACAACTCAATTTTGTTAGAATATATGGCCTTAAACGAGAGGGGAGATGAATTGTTTAAGAAGGATTTTTGCAAACTTTTAACCTTAGAATGAAAATTCTTTGAAAGAACCTTGATTAAGGATTCAGTTTTTCCAAACAGCAAAAGCACAAAGCTGGAAAAACAATCGGTTGTTTTAGCGAAACAATTGGTTGTTTATACCAGTTCCAAAATATCAAAACTGAATTAAAGAGATAGGGATAGAGAAATTGTACACAGTTGTTTATACTGGTTCACTCCAAACAAGAGCTACATCCAGTCTTCTCAGAAATCCTGAGGATATCCACTAAGCAATCACCACTTGATCACTTACACCACAACCAAATGACCTTGAACACCTCAAGAAACACACTCTCCTTGGCCAACACTAAGATTGTTGATCTTGAACACCTCAAGAACACACAACCAATCTCAGCAAAACACACACACGAATTGTTCAGCAGTTTACAAAGATTACACTTGTTACAGATGAATATCTGAAATCAATACAAGTAGAATCCCATTCAGCACCTTGATCAATCTCTCAACTCTTAAGCAATCTCAGAACTCTTTGAAAAACTCTTAGATCAAAACTTTGTTTCAAGATTCTTAAAACTTAAAAACAGTTTTTCAAAATATATCTAAGAATATAGTTTGTTATTAAATCTTAACAAACTCTTAATTGCATTTAAAATAGATTAGTCAAAGCATTTAATGACTGGAGCGTATTCGGTTAAAGCATTTAAAGCTTAGTCAAAGAAAACAGTTTTTCTGTTATGGTTTCAAAACAAACAATCGATTGTTTCCTTGAATCAATCGGTTGTTTTGTTACTTAACAAAATTCACCATTCAAAAACAGTTTTCAAACTTTCTCAAAACACCTAAGTGTAAACAATCGGTTGTTTCGACAAAACAATCGGTTGTTTCAACTTAGTTTGAAAAACATTTTGTTTTGTTAAAATTGAGATGCTAATTGCTTTGAGATTTAATCTAAGGGTTGATTACAATATTAAACTACCCCAGAACAAAGCTTAAACCAACATAGCAGCATCAAGCAAAACAGAGGCTTCATCATCCTTCAAAGGATTTGGATTCTTCAAAACATTGAACACCACTTGGTTCAACAATCTCCCCCTATTTGATGAAGACAAATCCCTGGTGCTTGTGTTGTACTGATTAAATCTGAAGCAGTTCCTGCAGAGAAAGCATTCATACTATCCAAAGCTTCTTACGGCAGCAAGTTAGATTACAACTCTTTAAACATAATAAACAATCGGTTGTTTACACGAAACAATCGGTTGTTTCTATCAGCAACAGCAGAAAACACTTTTATACTTAGAGATTTAAATATTTTATTGCATATAAGACACAGATATACAAGAACCAATAATTCTCCCCCTATTTGTCTTCACAAATAGACTTTAACATGTATCAAAGACAGATTTAAGAGAGATTATTAAGATCAAGAATACCTAACTCATTTCTCAAGAAGAAAAACCTCTCTTTTGGCAAAGGCTTTGTGAAGATGTCAGCTAGCTGCAGTTTGGTCTCCACAAACTTTACTTCACAATTCCCATTTTGCACATGATCTCTGATGAAATAATGTCTTATTTCAATATGTTTGGTCCTTGAGTGCTGGATTTGATTTTTGGTAAGATTTATTGCACTTGTGTTATCACACATCAAAGGAACTTTGCTGATTTGTAAACCAAAATCTGCAAGTTTTTGTTTGAGCCATAGGATCTGTGCACAGCAGCTACCAGCAGCTATATATTCTGCCTCAGCAGTAGAGAGAGCAACACATGCTTGCTTCTTGCTATGCCATGAGATTAGGCTTGAGTCAAGAAGGTGACAAGTGCCACTTGTGCTCTTTCTATCTAGCTTGCAACCTGCAAAGTCAGAATCTGAATAACCAATTAAATGTATTGAAGAATGAGAAGGATACCATAGTCCTACAGATGATGTTCCTTTGAGATATTTCAGAATCCTTTTTGCAGCTTTGAAGTGTGACTCTTTAGGATTTGTTTGATATCTTGCACATAGACACACCACAAACATGATGTCCGGCCTACTTGTTGTTAGATAAAGCAATGATCCAATCAAACCTCTGTATTTTGTTTGATCTATACTCTTTCCAGCAGCATCTGCATCCATGTAGCAGCTTGATGGCATTGGAGTGCTTGCCTCTTTGCAATTCTCCATTTCAAACTTTTTGAGAATTTCCTTGCAATACTTTGATTGACTTAGGAAGATCCCATCTTTTGTTTGTTTAACCTGCAATCCAAGAAAGAAAGATAGTTCTCCCATCATAGACATTTCAAACTCACCTTTCATTGCAGCCACAAATTCTTCACACAACCTATCTTGTGTAGCACCAAAGATGATGTCATCAACATAGATTTGCACAAGAATTATTTCTGCATTTGACTTCTTGATGAAGAGAGTCTTGTCTACCATTCTTCTTTCATAACCATGAGATAGCAGAAAGTTGCTAAGCCTCTCATACCACTGTCTTGGAGCTTGTTTCAGTCCATACAAAGCTTTCTTCAACTTGAAGACATGGTTGGGATACTTGTGATCTTCAAAACCCGGTGGTTGATCTACATAGACTTCCTCATTGATGTAGTCATTCAAGAAGGCACTCTTTACATCCATTTGGAAGAGTTTAAAACCACTCATACATGCAAAAGCCAGCAGCAGCCTCACAGCCTCCAATCTAGCCACAGGAGCAAAGGTTTCACCATAGTCTATGCCCTCTTCTTGATTGTAGCCTTTGGCAACTAGTCTTGCTTTGTTTCTAGTGATCACTCCATCCTCATCTAGCTTGTTCCTGAAAACCCATTTTGAACCAATAATATTCATTTCATTAGTTTTAGGGACAAGAAACCATACCTCATTTCTTTCAAATTGGTTTAGCTCTTCATGCATAGCTTCAACCCACTTCTCATCCTTGAGAGCTTCTTCAATTGACTTTGGTTCAATTTGAGAAACAAAAGTTGTGTGCCTGCAGTAGTTTGAGATGGAGCTACGTGTGGAGACACCTTCCTTTATCTGCCCTATGATGTTATCCACTGATAGATCTCTAGGAATCCTCCACTCTTTGGGCAGCTCACTCTGTTGCAGAATTTCAATCGGTTGTTTCTGCGAATCAACCGGTTGTTTTTCTGCACAGATATTCAGCTTTTCCAAACTGATGCTCTGTTCGTCTTCCTCAACACTGATCTTTGGGTTCTCACTGGTTATGCGATCTACCTCATCAAAGACTACATGAACTGATTCTTCTACAGTCATCAACCTTTTGTTGTAGACTCTATAAGCATGGCTTGTGAGTGAATAACCAATGAAAATGCCAAGATCAGCTTTCTCATCAAACTTTCCCAAGCTTTCCTTTCCATTGTTGAGAACGAAACAGCTACAACCAAAGACTTTGAGGTGACTGATGTTAGGCTTCCTTCCATTGAAAAGTTCATATGGAGTTTTCTTCAAAATGGGCCTTATAAGCACCCTATTCATCACATAACAAAAGGTGCTCACTGCATCTGCCCAAAAATACTTAGGAAGTGATGACTCACTAAGCATTGTCCTTGCAAGCTCTTCAAGAGATCTGTTCTTCCTCTCTACAACTCCCTTTTGCTGTGGTGTTCTTGGAGCAGAGAAATTATGTTGAATCCCCAACTTCTCACAGAACTTTGCAAACTTCTCATTTTGGAATTCTCCTCCATGGTCACTCCTTATGGAGCCTATGTTGTTATTCTTTGTGTTTTGAAGCCTTCTTACTAGCTTTTTGAATGCAGCAAAGGCATCACTCTTTGATTCCAAGAACAAAGTCCAAGTGTACCTAGAGAAATCATCAACAATAACAAGAGCATAATAATTTCCACCAAGACTCATAGTTCTAGAGGGTCCAAAGAGATCCATGTGAAGGAGTTCAAGAGGTCTCAATGAAGAGACAATATTTTTGGTTTTAAAAGAACTTTTCACTTGTTTCCCCTTTTGGCAAGCTTCACAAATGTGATCCCTCTCAAACTTGAGTTTTGACAGCCCAATCACAAGATCTTTTGATATTAGCTTGTTCAAATGATTCATGTGAATATGAGCAATTCTTCTATGCCAAAACCAATATTCATCTTGCTTGGATAGAAGACATCCAATTGAACATGGTGAAGAGATATCTAAAAGATACACATTATTAACTCTCTTACCTACCAACATTACCTCTTTGGTGTTGGGTAGACAGATTTCACATGTGTTTGTCTTGAACATCACTTGATACCCCTTGTCACATAGTTGGCTAATACTCAGAAGATTATGCTTTAGGCCTTCAACAAATAGCACATCATGAATCACCAAGATGCTTTCATCTCCTATGGATCCTCTTCCAAGAATTCTTCCTTTGTTGTTGTCTCCATAGGTGACATGACCCTCTTGCTTGAAGGATATTCTCAGGAACTTTGATTTGTCCCCTGTCATATGCTTGGAGCATCCACTGTCCAAGTACCAAAGTTGTTTTCTTTCCTCCAAGATGTCCTACAAAAAAGATTTTCAAGTACATAGGTTTGGTCCCCTTATGAATGTGGGTCCATCTGGTTTGTACTCATCAATACAAGCTTTATTTTTCTTGGGAATCCACTTCATAAGCCCTTCAGGAACAGCATGTTTTCTGATTTTACAGAATCGCACATAATGACCTCTTTTCATGCAATAGAAGCATGTAACAATCGGTTGTTTCGATGGTCCAATCGATTGTTTTTCTGGCATTTTCGAAAATGATTTTGAAAATCTATCTTGCTTGTTTTGTGGATTAAAACCCAATCCAGATTTTCCAAAAACACAATTTTGAGATGCTAGCACACTCTCAAAGTTAGATTGGCCTTTAGAAAGCTTATCCACTGTTTTAACAAGATAGTGGACCTTCTTTTCAAGATATTCGCAATTTTCACAAACTAGAGTATCACACTTGCAAGAGGAGTTTTTGTAAATGATTTCCAGATTTTCAAAATCCATTTCTGAATTTTCTAAATCCTCTTCCAGTGCCTTTACTCTGTTTTCAAGCCAGCTATTCTTTTCTTTCAATCGATTGTTCAAGAGAGCCAATCGGTTGGCTTCTTCATGAGTTTCTTGAAAGGCTTGAAGCAATTGACTATAATTTTCAGAGTTTGATGAACTTACACTACATGAGTCATCCTCTCTTCTGGCCATTAAGCAAAGATTGAGGCTTTTCTTGTTTTTCCTTTTCTTTCTTCTTGCTTGACTCTTTGTCATTGCTTCCTTTGGTTCATAAGCAGCCTTGAGTGTCTCCCACATTTCCTTAGCAGTTTTGCACTTTGATATTCTGAAAAATTCATTAGTTTCTAGTGCAGAAGCTATAATATTTTGAGCAGACTTATCAAGCTGAGCCATCTTACATTCATCATTTGTCCATTTGGACAAAGGTTTTGTAAAGAAAGCATTTTCCTTTTTGAATTTTGGAATGTAAGGACCATTCTCAATTGAGTCCCAAATTCTTTGATCAATGGATTCAATAAAGATTTTCATTCTTGCTTCCCAAAACTTATAATTCAATCCACAAAATAAAGGTGGTTTGTAGATTGAAGCACCCTCCTCAAAAGATAGTTTTTCAGCCATAGAAAAAAGATTTTTAGATCAACTTGAATAACTTTCAAGAACCAAGCTCTTGATGCCAATTGTTAGAATATATGGCCTTGAACGAGAGAGGGGGGGGGGTGAATTGTTTAAGAATGATTTTTGCAAACTTTTAACCTTAGAATGAAAATTCTTTGAAAGAACCTTGATTAAGGATTCAGTTTTTCCAAAACAAACAGCAAAAGCACAAAGCTGGAAAAACAATCGGTTGTTTTAGCGAAACAATCGGTTGTTTATACCAGTTCCAAAATATCAAAACTGAATTAAAGAGATAGGGATAGAGAAATTGTACACAGTTGTTTATACTGGTTCACTCCAAACAAGAGCTACATCCAGTCTTCTCAGAAACCCTGAGGATATCCACTAAGCAATCACCACTTGATCACTTACACCACAACCAAGAGAATGACCTTGAACACCTCAAGAAACACACTCTCCTTGGCCAACACTAAGATTGTTGATCTTGAACACCTCAAGAACACACAGCCAATCTCAGCAAAACACACACACGAATTGTTCAGCGGTTTACAAAGATTACACTTGTTACAAATGAATATCTGAAATCAATACAAGTAGAATCTTATTGAGCACCTTGATCAATCTCTCAACTTTTAAGCAATCTCAGAACTCTTTGAAAAACTCTTAGATCAAAACTTTGTTTCAAGATTCTTAAAACTTAAAAACAGTTTTTCAGAATATATCTAAGAATATAGTTTGTTATTAAATCTTAACAAACTCTTAATTGCATTTAAAATAGATTGGTCAAAGCATTTAATGACTGGAGCGTATTCGGTTAAAGCATTTAAAGCTTAGTCAAAGAAAACAGTTTTTCTGTTATGGTTTCAAAACAAACAATCGATTGTTTCCTCGAATCAATCGGTTGTTTTGTTACTTAACAAAATTCACCATTCAAAAACAGTTTTCAAACTTTCTCAAAACACCTAAGTGTAAACAATCGGTTTTTTCGACAAAACAATCGGTTGTTTCAACTTAGTTTGAAAAACATTTTGCTTTGTTAAAATTGAGATGCTAATTGCTTTGAGATTTAATCTAAGGGTTGATTACAATATTAAACTACCCCAGAACAAAGCTTAAACCAGCACAGCAGCATCAAGCAAAGCAGAGGCTTCATCATCCTTCAAAGAATTTGAATTCTTCAAAACAATGAACACCACTTGGTTCAACAAATTTCACAACACAACATTCAAAATATTAAGTTTTAAAAATAAACATTACAATTTGTCGAGGGTTAGACACTCCCAAACCCAATACTAGTACGATCAATATATTGCAATCAATATGCTATAAATAATAATATCAAAGTTATATACAAATTTTGAGCTCAAATTTAAATAAACATACTTAATTAGTATAAGTAAACTTAGTATAACATTAAAATTTTATAATTCTAATTATTTTGTTCTACATAATCTAATATTCAAATTCGAGTCTCATTCATAATATTAACCAATAACAATTTAGTATTAAACATGAATTTTAATATAAATTTAAATTTTACTTCAAATATTATAATAAATTTTAATATTAATTTTGGAAAACCCACTAACCTATTGCAAATAATAGAGATAACAATCCCAAGTAGTAAGGGTAGGAGGTGTAGAAAATAACAACCAACATCAAGGATTCAAGA
Source organism: Phaseolus vulgaris (assembly GCF_051622355.1). Taxonomy (NCBI): domain Eukaryota; kingdom Viridiplantae; phylum Streptophyta; class Magnoliopsida; order Fabales; family Fabaceae; genus Phaseolus; species Phaseolus vulgaris. The sequence continues at coordinate 33,978,734 of NC_143506.1, forward strand.
GGCGTTTAAGGTGGAGATATAGGCCCATGGCAACACGCTTAGAAGACTACTCTACACGCAAGCGGAGCTCAACGAAGAGATGCAAGCCAAGTAAAAACCTAGCTAGAGACGGGTTGGAAAAGACAACACCTAGAAAAGAAAAATTGTCCATGGCAATAACGATTGAGACGTTGTCAAACTTAGGGCGGTAATAATGGGGTTATCGACCACGATAAGGATGTTGTCAGACCTAAATCACAAATAGTGACAACAATGAAAACACGAAATGAAATGAAAAAAGAATAAGAATGACACCGTAGTGAAACACCAAATGTGATTTTGGCGTTCTATAAATTTCTCAAATAACCAATGTAATTAAGAGTGATACATGGAATATTACACCTTTTCAAGACCCAACTCGTATAGTTGTAGAATTCACGTGACATTTTACATTGGTTCAAAACATAACCGATATAATAAATAAACAATTTATAACAAAATTTTCACTGAATTTGAATTTACAATATTTTTAAAATAATCGATGAAATATATATTCATAAAAAACAAATTTTGCACTAGTAACCACTTCAACTTACACACAAAACCTTAAATTTTCAACACACTACATTACCTTTTCTCTCAATACCACCCCTATGCAAGCCCTTCCCAAAATATCATCCCATCGCTTCAATCTAACATAATTAATTTGATAGGTATGTCTAAGGTTGAATCATTACTCATACTCCTAATGATTATGATGTATAAAATACACATGTTTTAGGCTAAGAAAAATTATGCACACGGGTTTACATGTTTCAAAAAGGTCCCACAAATTCTAAATTACGACAATTAAAAAGAAGTTACCAAAATAAAATATTGACATCTCTTATGAATTCATAATGGTAAAATTATTTATGAATCAACGTATTTTAAAATTGATTCGTATGTAGTCTACATGTTCCAATTTAATTCATAACACAAATCTTTCAATAAATAGTGTTCCATGAAAATCATTGGAACAAGTTAGAAATGTTTGTCCATATCAAGAATTTACTGTGGACGAAATGTTTTATGACTTGGATGATTCATACTACTATGACAAGGAGAAGAAAAAATTAATCAGTATGTGATATATCACTTATAGTATCTTATATGATTATATTTTCTATTTCATCAATTTTATCTCATTTTCTATTTGTGTAACACCCAACTTCAAATTATTAACGTAAATCACTTCAAAAATTATCACAAATTATTTCCTAAAAAATAAATTCCATTTCGTTCTTTTAAAAGAAATTCCAAAAACTAAGCTTTCTCCAAATATGCATTTTGACTAATTTTCCAAATCAGATTTGGACACAAGGAAAACAAGTGAATTTAGCTCCCCAAAACCAAGTTCAAGCCACGTATACTTTGTAATATCTTAATTTTTTTACCAGTGAGAAACTAAACTATTATTATTATTATTGTTATTATTATTTTCCGATTACATTAGATATTTTAATTAAAAATAATAAAACCAAGAAAATAGTTAATAAGAGAAAAGTTAATACAACATTTTTTAATTTTTTTTACTTGTTGAAATTTATAAGAAATAAAACTCTTATTATTATTACTTTCTATTTTATTGAATAAAACTAATATATGATTGAGTAAATTGACACAATGATGATTTTTCTTTTCTTTTCTTTTCAGGGGATAAAGTTTTATATTTAACACGCAGAAACAAACACCAACCATTCTGAATTTACATAATAAAATTTGACATAAACTCTTTTGAACATTTACTTTAACACGCAGAAACAATCAACAGTGTAGCTTTGGTTGGTGGTTGTATTGATATTTGACGGTGACAGTAACTTTTAACACACAAATACGGAATCACTTTCTTTCCACATGTCAATGGCCCCTTTAGATCCCTCTCTCTGTGTGTGTCTGTAACAACAAGCACACCACAAAGTGTTCCTCTTCGCTTCACTCACCTTCACAAACCATGCACCAAAGCTAAAACAGGTGTTAAAAGCGTGAGTTCAATAGCTTCGTTCCTTCAGTTACTTACTCCATGTTGAAGGAAAAGGAAGGGAGCCGGCCACCGTGGGTGGGGCTGGGCGCCGCCGTCTGGGTTCAGATCGCCTCGGGGAACACCACCACCTTCCCTCTTTACTCCCACTCTTTGAAATCAGTCCTGGGCTTTGACCAGCGCCACGTCACGCTCCTCGGTGTGGCCGTCGACATCGGCGAAAACCTCAGCCTCCTCCCGGGAATCGCCTGCAACAAGTTTCCCCCATGGCTCATCCTCCTCATCGGTTCCTTCGCCGCGTTCCTCGGCTACGGCGTCATCTTCCTCGCCATCTCCCAGACCTTCCCCTCCCTCCATTTCTTACTGGTCCGTAATATCTCTCACTTTCTATAACTGCATCCTTAGTGTTCATTCTAGTTCAATTTCTATAACTGCATCCGTGATATTGTCAGTTACAAAATTTCACGGATCAAAATAGTTAAATTGATTTTTTAATTTTAATTTTCTTAGTTTAGCGACTAACAAACGTCAAAAGCTATTCACTTCCGGTACCAGAAAATTTGCCGACTATAATTTACTGATATGTGTTGTTGCAGCTATGGCTTGCTCTACTTGTTGCCGCTAACAGTACTGCGTGGTTAACCACTTCGGTTCTGGTGACCAACATGAGAAACTTCCCGGCTAGCAGAGGCTCTGTCGCTGGGATTCTGAAAGGTTATGGGGGAATTAGTGGTGCTGTTTGGACTGCGATTTACAGCATTCTGCTTCATAACAATTCTTCTAAGTTCCTGTTGTTTCTCGCCCTTGGTATTCCTGCTATCTGCTTCTGTACGATGTTTCTCGTTAGGCCCTGTACGCCGGCCACTGGTGATGACCCTGCGGAGCCTTACCATTTTCTGTTTGTCCAAAGTTCCAGTGTGATTATGGGTGTTTACCTTCTTGTTAGTACCATACTTGGTAATGTTTATTCCTTTAGTGATGCTGTTTCGTATGCTTTGGTGGCCGTGATCGTTCTACTTATCATGGCTCCGCTTGCTGTCCCTTTGAAGATGACATGTTTTCCGAGGAATGGTTCTAAATCAGAGTCACTAGTTGGATCTTCTGAGTCTCTAACTCAGGCGAAAGATGAGATTGCGGCGCCGCTGCTGGCATCTTCATCGGCCGGGGCACTTGGGAGTTTTAATGATCAGGATGATTCGTCTGAGGTTGCTGAGCTTCTTGCTTTGGGTGAGGGGGCTGTGAAGCAGAAGAAGAGAAGGCCTAAACGTGGAGAGGATTTTAAGTTAACTGAGGCTATAGTGAAGGCTGATTTCTGGCTTCTGTTTTTAGTCTTCTTTGTTGGCGTTGGCACTGGGGTTACTGTTCTCAATAATCTGGCCCAAATAGGTATTGCCCGAGGGGAGGAAGACACCACTACCTTGGTGTCAATTTTCAGCTTTTGCAATTTTTTGGGGCGGCTTGGTGGTGGAGTTGTATCAGAGCATTTTGTCAGGTGAGTGACATTTACTAATACTGAGAAAATTTGTGATATAATTTTGAGCTCCATAAGTTACAAAATCAATAGATGAGTAAGTAAGCACTGATTCTTCTTTTGTTTCATGGATATGTAGACTGGTACTTGTGGATACTACACTGATTTATAGCAACATATCTGTGAAAACCTTTAAAAAAAGTTAGAAAATCTAATACAAATACGTATGAGATATAGAGTTTTAATATAGAAACATAGAAGAAGTATTGTATCTTGATAAACCAAAAGGGAAACTGTCCTCTTTATGGATTATTTCAGAATAAAGAAATTAATTGTATTTCTATTTGTTGAAAATTGGAAGTCATTTATGATACCCTTGATTTATAATCTTTATTTTGTTTTAGTAATTTTCAAGTAGAATGTTCTTATTTTGGATTTGTAGAATTGCACTTATATACTATCATGTTTTTATGAATTTTTGTTCATATCTAGATAATATATCTTACACTTATATTTTTAAAATTATCTGATCGTTACGTCAGATGTGTATTGTATTTCATAAACTTTGTATCATGTTGACAATCACAAAATAATCCTTATGCAAACATGGCTTTATATCATTACATGAAGTTAATAGTCGAATGAACTTATCATATTCCACTTGAGCCTGGTCAATTGGGCTCTTTCTGGAACAACAAATCAAATTCTGAACCCACATTGAACTAGTTGGAGAGCCACAAAACTATATACCCTGTCCTTGAACTATGGGTTTTCCTTTAATGTAATTATAATCCAAGTTTTTTGACGTTTTTCAGGACAAAAACACTCCCAAGAACTGTCTGGATGACATGCACGCAGATAATTATGCTCATTGTATACTTTCTGTTTGCCTATGCTGTCGATGGAACCCTTTACCCTGCAGTTGCATTCCTTGGTGTCTGCTATGGCGTGCAAATATCCGTGATGATCCCCACTGTTTCTGAAGTTTTTGGTCTGAAGCACTTTGGTGTACTGAGCAGCGTCATGGCGTTGGGGAATCCAATTGGTGCAGTCCTCTTTTCTGTTCTGCTAGCAGGGAACATATACGATAATGAGGCAGCAAAGCAGCATGGTATAGGCCTTCTTGATTCTGGTGTTTCCTGCCTCGGTCCAAATTGCTTTAAGCTTACCTTTCTCATTCTTGCTGGGGTGTGTGCTGTTGGCATCATCTTGAGCGTTATCGTGACTTTGAGAATTAAGCCCGTTTACCGAATGCTTTATGCTGGAGGCTCTTTCAGGCTGCCTCAGACATCTTCAACTCAGTAAATGTGGTGAATTGAAAAATGAATAAAATGGGCGCATCCTAGTTAATATTACATACCAGTTGTGCTGTTTTTGCTTTTGATCTTTCAGTTTTCAGTGTAGATGTGTCTGGACATCAATTATAAGGTTCAAAATTTTGGTCATACCAAAGGATAGAGGCAACTAATATGCATTGACAGTCAAATATTGTCATCTGAAGATGCTATTACTCAGATAAAAGTATTTATTTACTCTTATTACTTAGTCTAGTGAAAAACATTGAACTTAGAATGATTTGGGATATGTTTCTGCTCTTTGTAGGATTTTATGCTCCAAACCTTCTGTCATCTGGACATGAATTATGACTTGAACTATGAGCTAACATTTATTTGGTGCGCATGCTCCTCGTTGGATTTTTGAATATGTAATGTCAATTTCACACCAACATGACACTTCTTAAAAAGGGTTACTTTGACGAAAATATCTAAAATAGATGCAATTTGATCATTATTATAAATTTAAGCTTGGTGGAAAAGTCCAACAATGGTGTAATTTGACACCGAAATAACATGAATGCCCAATGCCCGTTTTTATAAACTGAAGTCGTCATCCTTATATGGTTTTTAAAATAAAATAAAAAGTCATCAATGTAGGTGACGTTTTTTCATTTATGTACTTTTTTTCTCTGATTACATTCACGTTTCGGTGTCAAATTACCATTTCCAAGCTTCGGTCTTTTATTTGTTGTCACAAACTGTAATATTTATTTATAAAATAACTAAATAAGAAAAATAGATCTTAAGAAAAGAAGAACTAAACTCTGTACTAAGAAGATATCCGTTATCAACATTGACGGACATAATCAGCAAATTTGTACCACATAATTAGAAAAACTCAAATCTAAACTTTAAAACAAATAACAATCTTAAAAGTGGTGATAGTTTATCACTTTAGAAAATAAGCCATTTTCCCTTGTTAAATAATTAATACGGGTTATTGCTTGTAGTTTTCGTGAAGTTACTATCAATCGTTATTTTTCCAAAGAAACTAAATAGATCCCTTGTTTCATCCTCGGATCATACAAAGTTTTGTTAAAGATAATAACAAGAAACATGTCACTGTGACAAGGACTAGCTTCTGAAGATATTAGCTTAATTGTCGAAAAATGATGTGATCTCATATTAGGGACATACAAAAGAGTTGCAGGGAACATCACAGTCATTTTTCATCATGTGCTACTTGTCATTATTGTATGAAAAAGCGTTGCAGTCACTCGCCATCAAAGTGTAAAAATAAGCCAAGAGAACACAAACACAAAACATATATAATCTAAGTTGGTTTAAGATCCTCAAACATTGTAGGCCAAATTGCACAATCATCATCATAATCCGCATCAGCTCTGACCTTATTGTAGGGACTGTACCCCATTGGGCTCTCAGGCCTTTCATCTAAAGGCCTAGGTAACCTTGGACTTCTATTACAGACTACTGGTCTTGCATCAAGTGGCCCAGAAAGCCTTGGACTCTTTGCTGTGCCAATGAACCTTCCATCAAGAGGCCTGGTAGGAGTAGAACCCATTATTGGACTTCTGTTTGCATTTGCATACACCACTCTCTCATTGCCATTCATCTTCCCATCAAGAGGACCAGACAACTTCATCACCTTGCTGTTGTTCACCATCTTCTCATGCACCACTCTCCCATTTGTTCCATCCAAAGGCCCTGAAAGTGCAATGGTCCTGCTTCTCTGCACTCCCTTATTCTCTCCCTTCAGTTCCTCACTCCCATTGTTGTGCCTTGCCCTTCTCCACTTCCCTTGGTACCAGTTTGGCTCCGGTGGCATATCCTTCATCATGGTCATCGCTTCTTGATGATCTTCGCGCGAAACAAGCTTGCTGAAGTACTTCTTGAGACACTTCTTGATGGCCCCAGAAAACTTGTTGGTGCTGCTTTTGGCTGCCCCGTCTTCTTTTTTGGCGAGCTTGAGGATTTCGAGCCTGTGTTTGGCGATGGAAATGCCCATGCTCTGGAGAAACTCGTGGTTGAAGTAGGTGGCATCTTCCAACTGAAGCTCGTTGCGGGCGAAGGCAAGGCCATACTCGTAGATGAGGGAGGGTTCTAGGCTGGTCCTGGATAACCAGGAGAACCAGTCCATGGTTGACGAAGATGAAGGGTTGTGTTGTGCTACAATGAGTGTTGTACAAGTATAATATAGCTATAACTGTAGCTTTTATTAGCTAGTTTACGTTGAGCTTTGAGGTGGGTGTGGGATTTATAAGAGAGTGGGGAGTTGAAACTACAAACTCTATGCATAAATGTGGCGGGTAAATGCCTATTATTTTTTATTTTATTGTTCATTTATTCTTTTTATTTCCTTTCAATGGAATTGGGTTAGTGGTTGGGACACGGGATGACACTAACCAAGAATATCTGCGAAATTTTGACATTTTCCGAACATGAAAATCTCAATTTATAGAAAAAATTTATAAAATTAAATTAAGTTTAAATTTCACTTTAAGAAGGTACAGAGGAATTTAGAGTTTGTAAAAACAAAAGTTTATTCATATATAAGTCATCTATAATTATCAGATCATATACATATAACATTACTTATAATTGGTGGTTTAGGATTTACTATTTAGGATTTAGACGGACCTAAGAAAAGTATTACGAGTTGATGGTTTATACGTAAGAAAAGTGTTGATGATGGTCTAGACACCTAAGAGAGGTGTTACGAGTTGATAGTTCAGATGTATTAAAAATGGCAGCAAAAGTGATGATAAAGAGATAGATTAATGAAATGAAGTAGAGAGAGATATTTGTATAAATAAGGAAGGGTGTAAATAAAATAAAAAGAAGTGAGGAGGGATGAAAATGTGGGGGTATGTTTATGGTGGTGGAGGATGTTATGTTGGATTGCGACAGAGGCCTGATAAAGTGGGCGTAAAGTGGGTGAGACGCGCCAGAGGAGCCAAGAAAAAAGGAAGGTATTGAAGAGAAATGAATTTGGTAACCTACCGTTTGCCTAGCTACCATTATCAATCAGAAGCTCCATGTGATCACTCTCTCAAGCTTCAACCACTTAATTACTCTGTATCTCTGTTAAACCCACTTCCTAAACTCTCTCATGCCTTCCGACAAACTCCCATGTAATATCTGGTACCCACTATAAAACACCAATCTCCTCCCATTACCTCTCAATTGCAGACATTTAGACACAATATACTAAAAATATTGTTTCAAATACTATCTATTATTGTTTCAAATCTACTAAAAATAATTTATTTACTCAAAATAATAATATTTTATAATATATAAGTGAGTACATATCTCACTTGATGAATAGTAATAAAGTTGAGTTAAACTTAAAGTAAACTTTTTAATAGGATGTCAATATGTAAGAAAATCATGAAATAGAAATCAAAATAAATTAGTTATTATAATGACTAAATTAGAGAGGAACTAAAAAATCTTTTAGTTTCTAAATTAGTTTCTATTATTGTTAAATGGTTTCTAAATTGGTATCTAATTAGTTACCCAGGTTTTTGCTACCAAATTTAGAATCTAAATAATTGGTAGTTAAAACCTTCGTAGCTAATTAGTGATCAATTTAGAAACTATTTAACAATAATATAAACTAATTTAGAAACCAACAATTTTTTTAGTCTCTAATTTAGTTACTATAACAACTAATTAATTTTGGTTTCTAAAATTTGCTTTTATTTCATGATTTTCTTGTAGTGTAAAATTATTTAAAGTATATTTTATTGATAGTTTATTGGGCTAAATTCGTCAAAACATTTTATGAATTGATTTTATAAGATTGAATTAGTTTTAAAATACATTTTTTAATATAATATAAAAAATTATGAACTAAGATTTAATTGATTTTATAAGATTGAATTAGTTTTAAAATAATTTTTTAATATAATATAAAAAATTATGAACTAAGATTTAAGATATTTGTTTCGCTATAATAGAAATTAAATGAAAAATTAAGCAGATAGTACTTGCTACGCTGCTGCTATGAATTTGTTGGAAGAAATAGCGTACAAAATTGGTGGAACAGCTGTTTTTCACTCAACTAAAGACACATTGATGACCCACCATGTAAAAAAAATTGCAATAGAACATCCTCCACCAAAAAAATTGCAATAGGACATCCTCCACCAGATTTTGCGTATGAGAAGATTGGTGTTGTATAAACTATAAATAAGAATATTTTATTATATATGTGAGTGTAAATTTCACTCTTTCATGAGTAGGTTTTATAAGATTGAGTTAGGTTTAAAGTTCATCTTTTAATATGGTATCAGAGTCATTTGAAGTCTATCAAGTGTTTGTTGTCACCCGCTATCGGGACTATCCATAATATGTTGTCCCACACACGAACTGTCAACGTGCTGGAGATCCTACATCAACTAGAAATAAGAATATTTTATTGTACATAAGTGGTATATACCTCATCGCATAAGCTGATTTTATGGGTTGAGTTAGGCTTAAAGTCCATTTCTTAATAATTGGTAAAATAAACAAAAATGTTTAAATTATTTATTTTACAAAATTAATTTAAAAAAATAAAGTTAATTAAAAAATATTACTTTTTATTTGTATTCCATATGAATCCAAATCTAAAGAAAACGACATTTCGTTTTTATGAATATTTTTTCATTTCTTTGAAATTGAAGGATCTTTTTGGAACATTTTTTAATTTTTATAGACGAAATTAATGTCTAGATGTCTTTGACTTTCAATCCTAAGATATATAAAATTATTATAACATTTTAAATATAGTTAATAATATATTTATTTAGTATCAACAACTTACCAAATTACAAGTACTTATTCAAGGGGTTTAAAATCCTCTATAAATACAAATTACTTACTTCATCTTCTCACGCTCAATAATCATGCACTTAATATTTTCAATAACTTTTATTGATTTGAACGTGAAAAAAGCTAAATACCCGCATTTCAAAAGATCCAATCTTTTCGAGAATCCTATCTTACTCTTTTAACCTTGGAAGACCCTCATTGCAATAAAAGCAATTAGATAAATTTAATGTATAAAATAAACTAAAATAATAACAATTTTTTATTTTTAAAATTAATAAAAAATTACACTGTAAACTTTTAAATTTTAGTTTTGTATAATTTTAATTTTGTTTTTTTAATACAGGAAAAAAACCTTCGCGAGTTATGCGCCAACATCATTTATTTCAGAAGCTAAATGTAACGAGTTCCGAATTCATTAGAGCAGCGACGAATTCACGTTTCCTTTGGGCCTTCGAACAGTGTTTTTTTCCTTTAATTTTAAATTTTGTTATCCATTTAATTTTTCTAAACAAAATTGAAAGAATCATCACCATTTTAAAAACAAAAAACTATTTAATCAAGTATAAATATTATCTCTCACATTTTCCTCTTTTATAACTGTTATTTTAAAAATTAATTATTTTTTGCACAACAGAAATGTGGGCCTGTGAAAATAATTGTATTTTTTAAAACAAAAGGTTTAAATAAAATTTATCTTTTTAATATTTGTTTCCTTGCATTATACAGTCGCTTTAAATTTATAAATAGTTACATTTACAACTAAATAATTTCATTATTTTTCAATATTAATTTAATTATAAATTTCTAATTAAATACTATTTTGTGAAATTTTACCTTGAGTCAAGCTTACCAACTTTATATATATATATATAAAAGGGATTTTCTCTGCTCTTAATTTTTTTCCCTATTTTATCCTTATATTAATTTTATTTTATTATTGTATTATGGTCATTGTGTCATTTCTTATTTCCTCTTAACTGCTCTTAATTTTTTTCTCATTTTATCCTTATATTAATATTTAATTTTATTATTGTATTATCGTCATTGTGTCCTTTCTTATTTTTTCTACAATATTTGGTATACGTAGTAGGCGGTTTTGAATTGAAAGAGAGGTGAAAAAGCGGTTTTGTATTGAAAGAGATGTGGAGGAACAGCTATGAATTGAAAGAGAGGTGGATGAACGGTTATGAATTGAAAGAGAGGTGAAGGAGTGATTATGAATTGAAAGAGATAATTTATTGAGCAACCGTTTGAATTGAAAGAAATAATTTATTTTGAAAATTAATTTTGCATAATGAGAGGGAGTGTTGTTTTATGAGAGAGAAATAAATATTAGGAAATGTGAGTACTGGCCAAACTTGAACAATTTGATTATTTATTAGTGAACGGTTACCACTTTTTTTAAGTAGTTTTCACCGTCACCATTTACATCCACTTTCTTACGAAAGAGTAGTTTTCACCGGTTACATTCACTCCCTTATAAGGAGTAGTTGAGCGGTTACCACTTTCTTCCACTACCTTATAAGGAGTAGTTTTCACCAGTTGCATCTAAAGAAAAAAAAAATGTTCATAAATTGACACATTTTGAACCATCTTCCTTCACGCTCCATGTTTTTCTCCTACTCTCACCCATCTTAGTCCCTCTTCAATCACTACTGTACAACAACCACCATTGCTTCCTCCTTCTCGCACTTCCCAAAGCGTTCGAAGCATAGACGTGTCTCATTGTTATAGGATTTGAACATTTTTGTTTCTATTGCTTTCTTAATTTTTTTTATATTTTTGTATGAATCCTAAGTCCAGCTTTGCGATCAAAGTTTTTATGTCCAGTGGTATTGTGATCTATTAGATATTACATAAGTTAGAAGTTTGGTAATTTGTATTTAGTTTATTATTTTATTTTGGATTCAATTGATATGGTGATAGATTCTACAACTTCCAACATACAACCATTTGCATTATGTTTTGACATTGTTTGCTGGTCCATTTTTTTTAAACCTTAATTTTAATCTTGATAACCTTACAAAGTTCAAGATTACACCCAAGTTAAATCAAAATTTAATATTCAAAAGCAATAAAATGAAAATATAAAAAAATTAACATAAAATCTTAATAAAACTATTATCAATTGTGCATTTAGATAATTTACATATCTTCTCATATAATTTAATATTTATTAAAATTATATGAATATATAAATAATAAAAAATGAAATATAAATAGTAAAAAATGAAAAATGCGGATAGTGTCTGTGTTCCTATAAAAGATATTAACTATTTGTATTTAAAGAGATGAAAATGACTAATATATGAATATGTTACTATTATCTACCTCTATTCCAGTTTTATAATAAATTCATAAAATATTAACGTCAAATGAAATTAATAGTTAATATTATAATATACATTATTAAATTGAAATTAACTTTAAATATATATTGACTAAATTAAATAATATTTTAAACATCAAAATTATTATTGGTATATAAATTAATTTTTATTTTTATAAATAATTTTTAAATTACATTTAATTAGTTACTAAACTTTTGCTATCAACTATTTATAATTTATTTAATATAACAATTAATTATTTTTTATTTATTTCAGTAATAACTAATTGATTGCGTTAAATATATTTTTATTAACGTTTTATGTTGTACTTTAATTAAATTTCAAAGACATATAATATTTATATATTTATGTTATTTACATTTTAAAATAATCATAGTCTAAAGTTTTTCTACTACTTTCATTTGATACACTTTATTACAAATTTTACATTAATTATAAAGCAACCAAGATAAAAAAAATGAAAAAAATAGGATAAAGTTGTAATAATTTACAAGTTTTCTACATGGCTTCTTGAGCATTAATGTATAATGTATCTTTTGAGGTGAGTTGTTCATCGTCTTCTTCGTGAACTCCCTATCTTTAGTTTTCATTGGAATTTAGCTTTTGTATTTAACACTAACTTTAAATATTTGTTTTGTTGGTTAGCTTGAAATATTAGTTCAAAATTGGTTGGGTTAACTTGAAACTACTATCTTAAAACAAAAATATTTACAAGGAATTAGTTAGTTCAAAACTGGTTTGGTTAGCTTCTCTTATTAACTTGAAATTATTGCTAGCTTGAAATACTACCAATGGGTGTTTTGTTAGCTTAGAATTGTTTTTTTTAAATTGTTTGACATTTTTATTAAGATTTAATATAATAATTAATCATTATTTTCTTCAATTTTGAACTTTTCTAATTGGACCGTTTGAAAATATTCAGCCTTGTTTTCTTTATTAGTAAATACACATTAAATTTCATTCAATTTTCATATAAATTTTGATATATGTGCATTTCATTTATTTTCTAAGTGCACACTTGATTGTGAGTAATTTAATGTTTTCATAGTATACTTGAAGATTAATTTTCAAATTTTCATTTTGTATATCTGAAAAGTAATAAAACAAAGTTGAACCGTTTTTGGAATTTTTCCAACAAAACCAATCTAATACCTGGAAGATTTTATTTCCCTTGCATTAACTATATGAATAGGCAAGTACAAAGCAGTATGTCTAATATAAGAACATCTTATTTATGATGAGTTCTTGAAGAATTACACAACATGGACATGATATGATGTAGTTATTTAAATTCTGGAAGTCTCTCTCAATAAGAATAAGAATGTCACTATAAAATATTAAATAGATGACATGTTATATTGTGTGAGTCCATAGAGTTTTCACCAAACAATACTCCTATGTATGATAAATTAAATAGATGTAGACACACTTTTGTATCCTAGATGCACAAGTTTCACATGATTGTCATTTGTTTTCGATAAATGAATTGGTTTTCTACATTGTGATTTCAATAGAAAATGAAAACAACCAGTTTGTTTTAATGAAAATAACTGCACTATTTTCTTTTCTGAAAACATGTGACATTGTATGTTCTATATCATCCTCATTCAAATACGAGTTTTGTTGCTTAAGCATGAATTTCATCATTGCTTCTAAATCTTCAATATTCTTTGTCATACCATTTATTTCAATAACATCTCCTTTTTGGATAGGGACAATTTCTTGATTCTTTTTTAATAATGTTGGTGTCATAGTCCTTCTATAGCAACAGACTCAACCAAGCTTTTCTTTTCCAAACATTGATTCAAAAAAAAATCCACAATCTGAGTTGATGGGTTTTACATAGAACTTTCAAGTTTAAACTAAAATATATGTACACACACATACATATATATTATACATATATATATATATATACATATACGTGTGTGTATGTGTGTGTACATATATATCAAAGTTAACGATTAAAAAAGAAACTTACAATAACATCCAAAAAGAGTCATTAAAAGCTAACTTAACTACTATTCCATCTTTCTACATTAACATGTTGAATAGCTAACAAAAGTGCAATCAACATGTAGTACATCTTTAAACCTCAAATTTATCTCTTTCTCGCATATTTAAGCTCAAATTAATAATGAATATTTGTAATTTTAAAGTTGGAGAAATTTTAGTATAAAGATTTCATATTCATGTATGTTGGGTTTAATAGTGCCAAAGTTCAAGAGGGGGGTGTGATGTGATTCCAATAGCCATATAGAGAAAGGTTCTTGACCTTCTTAGGAATCACCTTGAGTTGGACATTATAGAGGCACTTTTCTTAGAGTTGGATCATTGTTCTAAGACAAGAACTCACCAAAAACTAGTACCAAATCCTAAACTCATTTGGATGAACCAATTTTAGTCAAATTGAACCGAACAAAAGAGTAAGAAAAGCAAAGGACCAAGATGAATGGACTGAAATATAAAACTGCCAAACCAAAACTCATAAAAAAACAGCAAGAACACCAAACCAAAACTCAAGAACACAAGCTAACAAAAACAATAGAAAGAGAAGAAAGGAAGGAGAAGAGAGTGCTCATGAAGATGGAAGAATGTTGGATGATCTCGCCACTAGAAGTGTGGAATGCTCCTAGATGAGAGTGATGCCGCCACTTGAGGACTCCAATGATCCATCAAGATAAGACTAGAGAAGAAGGCTCAAAGCTCTCCAAAGTTCACTCAAAATTTGAGTAGAGTTTTCTTAGATTAATTCCAATCTGAATTTTACAAAGAGAGCACCTCTATTTATAGCCTAAGGTGCTGAAAAAATAGGTGGGAAATTTCAAATAAACTCATTTGAAATTCCCACCAAAAACAAGTCACATGGGAGGTGTGACCTTTTTCTACTATGACACCTCCCAAAAACTACACCTACACCTATCTACTAATACACCCCCCTCCTAAAGCTCCTAACTAAAGCCTAAAAGATGCTAAAACAAAAGAGGTTTCTAATGTTTCCCTCTAAGCACCTTCAACTAAAGAAATTACAAAAAGAGAAAATAAATGTCCTCTAGCTCCCAAAGCTTTGAATATGCTTCTTATAATCCTTTGAGGTGGACTTTGACCTCCATGGGCGTCCTCCATTTGTGCCTCCACCTCTTCTTGAGCTTGATGATTGGCCTCCATGTCCTCTTGCGCTTGATCTCCATCAGGGTGAATTGACCTTTTAAAACTTTCTCACAGAAACAGAGTTTAACACAGTTTTACAGAAAATAAATCGATTTATGTGAAAATGAACAGATTTATTTCAGCACTGTTTTTGTTTGAAAAGCTTTTAATTCAGCAAGGTTAATCACAAGATTATGCAGTGAGAATTTCTAGCAGCACACACACAAATATCAGATTTGAAAAAACAGTGAAACACAAAACAGCAAGCTTCAATTTCAAGCACGTGATTAAGGTTCAATTGATAGCATGCTAATTAATTGAGTGACCTTTTGCAAACAAGCTGTTCCAGTGGCTTTTAACAGACTATGAGTGTTCTTCTTGATGTCAAGCAATTTCCAGTAATTAAGAACAATGAATCACAGAACAACAAGCTTCAACTTTGAGCAATTGTTTAAGGTTCAATTAATAGCTTTGACAGTTTCTTGAACAACTTATCACAGTCAATCTGTTCCAATGATTTTAGCAGATTATATATGTTCTTATCAGATTCAAACACCTTTTTCAGAAATCAAGAACAGTTTGCTCAGTGCCCAGAAAGAACAGATTTATTTTCAATTGAACAGATTTATTTCTTTGCTGTTTTATCAATTATGCAGAAACGAAATTGCAGAGAGAGAGAGAGAATGAACACAAGCAATTATACTGGTTCACTCAACCTGAGCTACATCCAGTATTCACCAACAACAGGTGGAAATCACTAACACACTGTACAACCAAGTACAATTCCCACTGTTCTTGAAACCTACAAGAACTTAGGTACTCTTGCTGAAAAAACCTATTTCAGCATACACACACACCCACTCTTCAAGAACACCTATCAAGAAGAGTGTTCAACCAAACTATTACAAGAAAGAGATGTGAAACGACTACACCTGATTGAGGATAAACAGATCTGCCTTAAACCAGTAGGCAAGATTGTTAGAACAGTAGCTGCACCTCACACCAAGCTTTTGGAACCAAACCAAGAACAAGCACTTTGTGATTTTTGAAATCTTTGAAGAACAAATGCTGATCCTTTGAAAACACTTAACTCTCTGCTGTCAAAACTTGTTTTTTGCAAATGTATGAACTGTTTGAATCGTTATTAAACTCAGAAAACAAGTTTGCATTTTATAGAAAACCAGCTTATAACAGAATTTTGAAAAAACAGTTAAAGCTGTTATAAAATGAACAGATTGAAAATAAAATGAACTGATTTATTTTCAAAAGCAGTTAGAGAATTTGTTAAGAGAGGAGACTTAGTCAACCATTCTGGTGCTGAGATAAAACTGAAAAACGTTTAAGCTTGACATGGCACCAGAGACAAAAAATAATCTATTCATTTACAGATGAACAGATTTATTTTTCAAAACGAAAACAGAGAAAGTTTAACTATTTAAAACTCAGTCGTTTTGAAAAGAAGAAGACTTAGTCAAA
Organism: Phaseolus vulgaris; assembly: GCF_051622355.1. Lineage (NCBI taxonomy): Eukaryota > Viridiplantae > Streptophyta > Magnoliopsida > Fabales > Fabaceae > Phaseolus > Phaseolus vulgaris. The sequence goes on from NC_143506.1 coordinate 33,995,297, forward strand.
ATACCTGATGCACAAAATCAAATTTTTACAAGACTTTAGCCAAGGCATCAGTGAAAAAAATGAATCTGTTTATTTAGAAAAGAACATATTTATTTTTATGCAGTAAACGTGTTTTTGTGTAAAACATGTGAAAAACAGTTTAAGAAAACTTATGCTTGTTCTTATCACATGGCCAGTGGTTATGAGGTGAGTTACTCAGCAAAAAGCCACTCTTAGACAACCTCTAAGCACTAACTAAGACATACTTAAAGCAAAGCAAAAATACATGAAAAGTACATACAAGTCTTCATCAAACACAATCTTGAAGGGGGCAGCAACCATCTTCAACAATCTCCCCCTGTTTGATGGAGACAAATCCCCATAGCTAACCTCATAGCTTTGTCTCTTTAAGCACTTGCACTGCACCAGATTTTAAACCAGAATTGCACCTGCACTGCACCAGATTTTAACCAGAAAAAAAAACAGCAGTATTGCATAGCATAAGACATGGTTTTAAGGTGCAGAATTAACTCCCTGTTTCAGCTAGCATCACCTAGCATGGTGAGCTATTTTTCTCCCCCTTTGGATTCATCAAACAGCATATAAGCATAGGGAATAAAGGGATATAAAGCAGAAACCATAACCATAATAGTTCAGAGCCAGAAAACCAAATTGTTCAACATTACAGAAACTTGAAAACTGATAAAGAAAGCATTAAAAGCATAAAACTACTGATCCTTGTAGTAAAGCTCTGCAAGTTGTGCCTGAACCCCTTCAATCTGATTATCAAGGTGTTGGAACCTTGCATGAGTAGTCTCAAAGTGTGCCCTTTGTTCTGCAGACATGACATCAAGATGGTACAGCACTTGCCTCTCAAACATAGACATTGGTTCTCCACGGTATTCTGGACTTTGATAGGCAACTATGGCATTTGCAGCAACTTCCTCATGTTCAGATTGGGTGGCAGGTGAGTCATCATCCATAGGAGCAGCTTCATCCTCATCCTCATGTTCTGCTTGAGTGTCCTTCTCCTTGAGAACCACCCACTTGTTTTCAATTTTGTGAAAACCCATTTTGGTGAGAGTTGAAGTATCAATCTCACTTACAGCTTTGATAGGGTAATTTCTCTCATTTGTAACATCAACACCAAAGTAATCAATTAATTTGGAAACAAGAATAGCATAGGGAAATCTGTAATCAGCCAACCTTTTTGACTTGAGCATGTGTTCATTGACAATGAACACCCAGTTTACCTTAATCTGATTCATGATGCAATATAGGAGAATGAGATTCTTTTCATGTAAGACAGCATGGGTTGTCCCTCTAGGAATCAGTTGCCAAGCTATGATGTATGCAACTAGACGTGGAGTGAGGTTCAAATGCCCTGCATGGAACCTGTTTATACTCTCTGTAGGATTCCTCATGCAACTCTTATAATATTGCAGCTTGTTGAATTCTGAAATTCCACTGGTATTTCCTTTCCCTACTTTCAGCCCAACATATTTTATTCCAGCCACAGAATTCCACACCTCACTTGTGATCTTCATCTTGGTCCCTTTCACATAAGAGACAACATTCTTCCCATCCAATGTGAGATTAGTATAAAACACTTTAACCAAGTCAGGATAAACATTACCCGTTAATTCCAGCATCTTTTTCAGTTTCTGGTGCTTCAACACAACCCTTGTTTCTACCAATTTTTCAGATTTCAGCCAGTTGAAATCCAGCACCTTGGGTATGTTAATCTGCTTCCTGCTTGTTTCATGAATGTAGGCATTGATGCCTTCTTCATTTCCAGCGAACCATCCTTCTAACACACCTTGAGAAGTGGTTTGCTTTCCCTTGCTTTTCTGTTTTTGTCTTGAAGACGAAGCCATGTTTGAACCTGAATTCTTTTCTTGATTTCAAATGGTGAGAATTGATAAGTGCCAATGTGTAGTTTTTATGATTGAGAAAATTGAACACTTTGGAACTTAATTGTTGCTTAATGTAAGAAAATTACCCTAATCTAAGAATTATTGAATCTGATTATATATTTTTTGAACCAAGAAACAAATGAAGAAATTTAATCTCAATTTTTGTGTAAATTGCAGATGAATACGAAGCATTGAAAGAATGTAGTCAAGCTGGCATTGAAAGAAGAAAAAGTAAAAACTGAATTGGATCACAAGAAGATTTAGCTCAAGCTAGAGGATTTAGCTCAAGCTAAAACTGTCCAGAGTTGATTAAAGGTGCAGTACAATTTTAGCCCAGGCTAGAATTGCTAGCTCAAGCTAAAACTGTCCAGAATTGATTAAAGGTGCAGTACTGATCTAGCTCAGGCTAGAATCGCTAGCTCAAGCTAAAGTTGATTATATAAATTCTGAAACATAACTCAAAACCAGCAGTGAAAAACAGATTAGGTTTTTTAGAGAGAGACTAGTGAGAGAAAGGGAAGAAACCTCTGTTCTTAGGAGAAGATCTCGCTCTGATCAGCCCTTCTTATGCAATCCAGATCAAGAATGAAGATTGAAGGAGCTGTCATGAGTGGCTAAGTTCTTTCTAACTTGGGATTGAATGTAATTTATCTTGATCAAATGTATTCTTGGTGATATATATATAAAATTCTCTTTTCTACTTGTTCTTGGTATTTTCGTTTTATGCTTATTGCTTGATTCTGTCTGATCAATAGAGTCTTGATTTTGATCCTTAAATTTAACTGGAAAGTACCTTTAAGGATCTGAAATAGACGAAAATGCTTGATAACTTGTAATGCTAGGAATAGATTCCAGGTTATTGATTGCATGATAATTCTGTTCCTAAAGCTGGATGATTTGTTAAATATGTGAGGAATCAATGTTTAAGAAATTATCTTATGAATTTCATCTGTGAGGAATCAAGATGAATGACTTTAAATTAAGCATCAAGAATAAGTAGTTTTGAGTATTATATATTGTATTATTCAAAATACAGATGATTGAGATACACACAATTCAATCCCAAGTATCTTTCTCTAATCAAACCCTAAATCTTTGAGTTCTTGTGAAATCTTAATTTGGTTATGAACAAAGTCTCAAAATTATTTTCTATACTTAATGAGTTTTAAAACAGAACATCTTAATTAGAATTGTTCCCTGTGGGTTCGACATTCGTACTTTAAAGAGTACTATATTACAGTTGATTCGGTACACTTGCCGAGAAATAATCAACAAGTTTTTGGCGCCGTTGCCGGGGAACAATTTCTTTTAAGAATTTCTGAAGTATAACTCATTGAGTATTGTGAATATTATGTTTTCTTTGTGAATATACACTGGTTTATATTTTATTCTTTTATCATGTGCTAATCCTTGCTTGAGTTGTCTTAGATACATGTTATTGAGAGGACAGGTTCTTGAAGATCAATTAGAATTTGATCCAGAAATTGAGAAGACAGCTAGAAAAATTCAGAGCAAGAAGAGAGAAGAAAAGAAGAAGCAAGGACAAGCAAAAGGAGAATCTTCCAACACTCTCAACTCACACAATCAAACAGAGTTCCAAATGGCTGAAAATATACAAAATCCACCTAGAAGGACATTGGGAGACTATGCTATGCAACAAGGACCAAGGCATTTCTCCAGCATAGCCATACCTCCTGCCACCAAATCATTAGAAATGAAGCCAGCTTTTCTTAGCTTAATCAGCACTCATCAATTCACTGGAATGGATCATGAAGACCCTTATACTCATTTCTCCACATTCTACGAGTTGGTTGGGACCATGGGCTTCAAGGAAAATGATATTGAATCTGTTTATCTGCGTCTATTTCCTTTCTCACTTGCAGGAAAAGCAAAAGAATGGTTAAAGTTGCATCCAAACCAGAGTCTAAGTAGTTGGAATGATGTAGAAGAGAAATTTCTACACAGATTCTTCCCACTCTCTCGATATATCAAGGCTAAGTCTGATATCTCTACATTCAGGCAAGGGCCAGAAGAACCTTTTTGTGAAGCTTGGGAACGCTTTAAAGTGATGTTAAGAAGATGTCCTAATCATGGCTTTGAGGATATTGCTCAGTTGAACATATTCCACAATGGTTTGAGGCCTGATACTAAAATGATCCTGGATGCTGCAGCAGGAGGTACAATGATGAGTGTTGATGCAGAACAAGCTACAAGAATCATTGATGCCTTAGCCTCAACAGATTACCAAGCTCAACATGATAGATATACAGTGCAAAAGAAAGGGGTGCTGGATCTTAGCACTTCAGATGCAATTTTAGCACAAAACAAGATTTTGACTCATCAAATTGAGGCATTAACCAAGCAAATGTCAAAACTGCCTCAACAATTACATGCAGTAAATTCTCCTTCAATTCAGAATCAAGCTTTGAAGTGTGATTTTTGTGGGGGAGATCATCTCAATGGCCAATGCTCTTACCAAAATCCATCAGAGGAAGAGGTTCAGTATATGAATAATCAAGGAAGGCAAGGTGGCTTTGCATATAATTATCCAAATAACATGGCTCAAGGATGGAGGAATAATCAAAATCAAGGATTGGGGTGGAAGCAAGAGGCTGGATCATCTAACAGACAAGTCCCTTATCAGCAGCAACCACATTATCCTTCCGTTCATGAGAGAACATCCAAATTGGAGGATACTTTAGAGAAATTCATGCAAGCCTCTCTATCTAATCATAAAAATACTGAAGCATCAATAAGAAATTTAGAGACACAGGTGGGGCAGCTGGCTAAACAGTTAGCTGATAATCAAGGAAGTCAATTTTCAGCAAATACACAAACCAATCCCAAAGAGCATTGCAAGTCTATCACCACTAGAAGTGGGAAAGTTATAGGAAAAGGAATTGGAGATAATTTAGTTGTTGAGGAAGAGGTTTTGAGTGAGAGAGAAAATGAAAAAAAAAACAGAGTGAGTGTGAGGGAGGAGAAAGAAGGAATAAGGAAGATGTTGTAGATATTAGAGAAAAAATAGAAAAAAATGAAAAAAATGAGAAACAAGAGAGGAGTGTTCCTATCAAAGATGTACCTTACCCACATGCTCCTACAAAGAAAGACAATTTGCAAGATTCATGGATATTCTCAAAAGACTGCAAATTAACATTCCTTTTACTGAAGCTTTAGAGCAGATGCCTACATATGCTAAATTCATGAAGGAATTATTGAAAAAGAAAAGAAAGTTCAATGACCAGGAAATAGTTGAATTGGAAGCTGGATGCAGTGCTATAATTCAAAAATCATTACCACAGAAATCCAGAGATCCTGGGAGTTTCACTTTGCCAGTTACCATAGGAAATCTCACTGTTGGAAAGGCATTATTGGATCTTGGAGCTAGTATTAATTTGATGCCTTTATCAATGCTGAAGAAAATTGGAGATGTAGAAGTGAAACCAACAAGAATGACTTTGCAGTTGGCTGATAGATCAATCAAATATCCACATGGAATAGTTGAAGATCTATTGGTAAAGGTAGATAAATTTCTATTCCCAGTAGATTTTGTTGTAATGGATATTGAAGAAGATGTTGAAGTACCTTTGATATTAGGAAGACCATTCATGAAAACTGCCAAAGTTATAATTGATGTAGACAAAGGAAAATTGAAAGTTTGTGTTCTAGATGAAGAAGTAAGCTTTAATGTTTTTGAAGCAAAGAAGTATTCAAATGATCATAAAGAGTGTTTCAGAGTGGATGTGAATATTGTTGAACCTTCAATGATGTTAATCAGGCGTCAAGCTATATGACGTTAAACGAGCGCTTGCTGGGAGGCAACCTAGTGTTTTGTTTTGAAATGTGTCTTTAATTTTGTTTTGATTTAGTAGTATGTTTTAACATTTGATGTTTTTAAAACCAGTTTGATATGTGAAATGGTCATTTATGTTTGAAATGTTTGGTGAAATGAATAGATGGAAGAAAGCTTAGAAAGGTTTGAAACTTTTGGCAAAGACAAAATGAAAATTTTCAAGAAAATTTCATTGCAGGGTAATTTTAGCTTAAGCTAGAACTTTTAGCCTAAGCTAGTTATGCAGAAAAAGAAGAAAAAATTTTGTTCTGCAACTTTCGCTTGAGCTAAAAAGAGCTAGCTTGAGCTAAATCAAATATGTTGCTCTCTGCCAAATTTTAGCCTGAGCTAAAATGAGCTAGCTTGAGCTAGAAAACTCTGTTGCTCTCTGCCAAATTTTAGCTTAAGCTAAAAAGAGCTAGCTTGAGCTAGAACAAATCTGTTGCTCTCTGCCAAATTTTAGCCTGAGCTAAGAAGCTCTAGCCTAAGCTAGTGAGATTTCTATAAAAAAAAAAAAAACAGAAAAAAAAAGAACTGCAGCATTTTATAAAAATCACATTTTGAAAACCCTGCACCCTAACTCAGTTTCAAAAACACCCTCTGTTCTAAAAAAATACCAAAGCTTCCATCTACATAACCATTCTCAAATAAACATTTCATCTACATTGCCATTATCAAGGTAAGTAATTACTCTTCTCCATAATCATTTTCATTGTCGTTTCCATTCAACCAAACCCAGTCATGCATGTTTCTGCTTCCAGTTAACAATTTCGTTTTTAAATTGAAAGATTCAATCTTTTTGAAATTTCAATGTCTTGATGTTGAATAGGATTGTGGAATAGGATAATCAAAGTTAAGCATTGTCTTCCATGGATTAAATACCAAAAATTACTCATTCAATGCCATTCTATATTATGCATAACAAGTGTTTGTTAAAATGTCAATCAAATAAAACACTTTGGTTTGAGAAATGCTTATTCTTACATGTGCAGAAAAATGAGTCACACCAAATCCACATCTGACACCCACTGAATTTCATGATTATCTATCTTGGCCTGGGGACAGGCACAATTTTTCAGGGGAGGCAGAAGCATATGGAGTTGGGACTAGAGTTGAAGATACACTAGAAATGGCAACTGAACCAACTGGAGCAGCAACAAATGATGAACATTCAAGTTCAGAATGATGATGTTGGCACAGAGCGGAACAAAATCACAAGAGGAGATTGATACTTATCATGCACAATGAACAAAAAACTGGTTTTATCTTTTTGTTTAACTTTACTTTCAGTTTAATTTAGTAAGTTGACTTTAACAGTTTAGTTTAATATTTCTTAATTTAGCTTTTGTTGATGGCAAGCTTAAGTTAGTATAGTGGTTGATGTTTGCATATTTTGTGAAATCTTGTATATAGATGATGGTATATTTTTTTTTGGAAAAAGAAATCAAACCATAATTCTAAATTAGAACAACCAAATGGATTGATCATGGTCTTAATTTAAAAAAGAATGTGTGGTTGGAACCATCACTCAAATTGAGAAAGGATAGTAATGTGTAAAAGTTGGAACAAGGTAAATAGTTGAAAGCAATGTCTGAGAACAAATGAGGAATTGAAATTAGCCAACCAAGTGAGAGTGTGAAACCTTTAAACAATTTGAGAGACTTTCACTAGTGAAGAGTTAATCGAGGTTGCCTAATTTTCTAGTCAATTTGCATCACAAACCAAACATGGAGATGATTGAGGCATGTTTAATAGAGTTGGAGGTGAGAAAACTCAGAGCCAAACAGCTAACCTTTGCAATATATGATGAAATGTGCAGAAAAATAACCCTTTTTGAGCTGAAATTTGTTTTATTGCACCCTAGCTTCTGATATACATATATTGTCCTACCTTGTGGTATGCTAACAAAAGGAGAGCATAAGTGCAATTCAAATTTCTATAATTAAAAGAATTGGGTTTGGTGTGGCTGCTGGGATTTTGAGAATGAAAAAAAAAAAAAAGGAATGACAAAATTATCCAAATTCTCATTCTCTTTTCTAAAAAAAAAAAAAAAAGCAAAGGGGATTACAAGAATAGAAAAAGAAGCAATCTGAATGAATCTTATGGAAGGGATAATGGATAACACAATTAGAAAGTGAATTGCAAATATGCTAATCTTTTGTTAAGTGTGCATTTTGTTATCCTAGAAAAACCAAATTTTCTTTGTAACCCAGCCTCATTACAACCTGAAAAGACCTCAAGATCTATATTTGTGAAAGTGTTTGTAATCAACTGGAAATGAAGGGCAACCTTAAATTAACTTGGAATTCAGTGAAAAAAAGAGGGAAAACACTCACCAGTGAGGAATGAAGAGAGAAATTCCTTAGTTTGATTCTCAGTGAAGAGTAACAATTGTTTACCTTGGAAATTGAATACATTCTTATCCTGTCTTGGTTTGAATTGATAGGAAACACCATGATTTTTGTTGTTGTTGAATTATCTTGTGCTCTTTCCATGAAGTTGTTCTGATATTAAACTATAGATTTGATTTCTATGGATTTTGGGGAAGAATGAACTCATATTTTTTTGGGATTCAATTACTTTGCTTGAGGACAAGCAAGATTCTAGGTTGGGGGGAATTTGATAAGTGCCAATGTGTAGTTTTTATGATTGAGAAAATTGAACACTTTGGAACTTAATTGTTGCTTAGTAAGAAAATTACCCTAATCTAAGAATTATTGAATCTGATTATATATTTTTTGAACCAAGAAACAAATGAAGAAATTTAATCTCAATTTTTGTGTAAATTGCAGATGAATACGAAGCATTGAAAGAATGTAGTCAAGCTGGCATTGAAAGAAGAAAAAGTAAAAACTGAATTGGATCACAAGAAGATTTAGCTCAAGCTAGAGGATTTAGCTCAAGCTAAAACTGTCCAGAGTTGATTAAAGGTGCAGTACAATTTTAGCCCAGGCTAGAATTGCTAGCTCAAGCTAAAACTGTCCAGAATTGATTAAAGGTGCAGTACTGATCTAGCTCAGGCTAGAATCGCTAGCTCAAGCTAAAGTTGATTATATAAATTCTGAAACATAACTCAAAACCAGCAGTGAAAAACAGATTAGGTTTTTTAGAGAGAGACTAGTGAGAGAAAGGGAAGAAACCTATGTTCTTAGGAGAAGATCTCGCTCTGATCAGCCCTTCTTATGCAATCCAGATCAAGAATGAAGATTGAAGGAGCTGTCATGAGTGGCTAAGTTCTTTCTAACTTGGGATTGAATGTAATTTATCTTGATCAAATGTATTCTTGGTGATATATATATAAAATTCTCTTTTCTACTTGTTCTTGGTATTTTCGTTTTATGCTTATTGCTTGATTCTGTCTGATCAATAGAGTCTTGATTTTGATCCTTAAATTTAATTGGAAAGTACCTTTAAGGATCTGAAATAGACGAAAATGCTTGATAACTTGTAATGCTAGGAATAGATTCCAGGTTATTGATTGCATGATAATTCTGTTCCTAAAGCTGGATGATTTGTTAAATATGTGAGGAATCAATGTTTAAGAAATTATCTTATGAATTTCATCTGTGAGGAATCAAGATGAATGACTTTAAATTAAGCATCAAGAATAAGTAGTTTTGAGTATTATATATTGTATTATTCAAAATACAGATGATTGAGATACACACAATTCAATCCCAAGTATCTTTCTCTAATCAAACCCTAAATCTTTGAGTTCTTGTGAAATCTTAATTTGGTTATGAACAAAGTCTCAAAATTATTTTCTATACTTAATGAGTTTTAAAACAGAACATCTTAATTAGAATTGTTCCCTGTGGGTTCGACATTCGTACTTTAAAGAGTACTATATTACAGTTGATTCGGTACACTTGCCGAGAAATAATCAACAAGTTTTTGGCGCCGTTGCCGGGGAACAATTTCTTTTAAGAATTTCTGAAGTATAACTCATTGAGTATTGTGAATATTATGTTTTCTTTGTGAATATACACTGGTTTATATTTTATTCTTTTATCATGTGCTAATCCTTGCTTGAGTTGTCTTAGATACATGTTATTGAGAGGACAGGTTCTTGAAGATCAATTAGAATTTGATCCAGAAATTGAGAAGACAGCTAGAAAAATTCAGAGCAAGAAGAGAGAAGAAAAGAAGAAGCAAGGACAAGCAAAAGGAGAATCTTCCAACACTCTCAACTCACACAATCAAACAGAGTTCCAAATGGCTGAAAATATACAAAATCCACCTAGAAGGACATTGGGAGACTATGCTATGCAACAAGGACCAAGGCATTTCTCCAGCATAGCCATACCTCCTGCCACCAAATCATTAGAAATGAAGCCAGCTTTTCTTAGCTTAATCAGCACTCATCAATTCACTGGAATGGATCATGAAGACCCTTATACTCATTTCTCCACATTCTACGAGTTGGTTGGGACCATGGGCTTCAAGGAAAATGATATTGAATCTGTTTATCTGCGTCTATTTCCTTTCTCACTTGCAGGAAAAGCAAAAGAATGGTTAAAGTCGCATCCAAACCAGAGTCTAAGTAGTTGGAATGATGTAGAAGAGAAATTTCTACACAGATTCTTCCCACTCTCTCGATATATCAAGGCTAAGTCTGATATCTCTACATTCAGGCAAGGGCCAGAAGAACCTTTTTGTGAAGCTTGGGAACGCTTTAAAGTGATGTTAAGAAGATGTCCTAATCATGGCTTTGAGGATATTGCTCAGTTGAACATATTCCACAATGGTTTGAGGCCTGATACTAAAATGATCCTGGATGCTGCAGCAGGAGGTACAATGATGAGTGTTGATGCAGAACAAGCTACAAGAATCATTGATGCCTTAGCCTCAACAGATTACCAAGCTCAACATGATAGATATACAGTGCAAAAGAAAGGGGTGCTGGATCTTAGCACTTCAGATGCAATTTTAGCACAAAACAAGATTTTGACTCATCAAATTGAGGCATTAACCAAGCAAATGTCAAAACTGCCTCAACAATTACATGCAGTAAATTCTCCTTCAATTCAGAATCAAGCTTTGAAGTGTGATTTTTGTGGGGGAGATCATCTCAATGGCCAATGCTCTTACCAAAATCCATCAGAGGAAGAGGTTCAGTATATGAATAATCAAGGAAGGCAAGGTGGCTTTGCATATAATTATCCAAATAACATGGCTCAAGGATGGAGGAATAATCAAAATCAAGGATTGGGGTGGAAGCAAGAGGCTGGATCATCTAACAGACAAGTCCCTTATCAGCAGCAACCACATTATCCTTCCGTTCATGAGAGAACATCCAAATTGGAGGATACTTTAGAGAAATTCATGCAAGCCTCTCTATCTAATCATAAAAATACTGAAGCATCAATAAGAAATTTAGAGACACAGGTGGGGCAGCTGGCTAAACAGTTAGCTGATAATCAAGGAAGTCAATTTTCAGCAAATACACAAACCAATCCCAAAGAGCATTGCAAGTCTATCACCACTAGAAGTGGGAAAGTTATAGGAAAAGGAATTGGAGATAATTTAGTTGTTGAGGAAGAGGTTTTGAGTGAGAGAGAAAATGAAAAAAAAAACAGAGTGAGTGTGAGGGAGGAGAAAGAAGGAATAAGGAAGATGTTGTAGATATTAGAGAAAAAATAGAAAAAAATGAAAAAAATGAGAAACAAGAGAGGAGTGTTCCTATCAAAGATGTACCTTACCCACATGCTCCTACAAAGAAAGACAATTTGCAAGATTCATGGATATTCTCAAAAGACTGCAAATTAACATTCCTTTTACTGAAGCTTTAGAGCAGATGCCTACATATGCTAAATTCATGAAGGAATTATTGAAAAAGAAAAGAAAGTTCAATGACCAGGAAATAGTTGAATTGGAAGCTGGATGCAGTGCTATAATTCAAAAATCATTACCACAGAAATCCAGAGATCCTGGGAGTTTCACTTTGCCAGTTACCATAGGAAATCTCACTGTTGGAAAGGCATTATTGGATCTTGGAGCTAGTATTAATTTGATGCCTTTATCAATGCTGAAGAAAATTGGAGATGTAGAAGTGAAACCAACAAGAATGACTTTGCAGTTGGCTGATAGATCAATCAAATATCCACATGGAATAGTTGAAGATCTATTGGTAAAGGTAGATAAATTTCTATTCCCAGTAGATTTTGTTGTAATGGATATTGAAGAAGATGTTGAAGTACCTTTGATATTAGGAAGACCATTCATGAAAACTGCCAAAGTTATAATTGATGTAGACAAAGGAAAATTGAAAGTTTGTGTTCTAGATGAAGAAGTAAGCTTTAATGTTTTTGAAGCAAAGAAGTATTCAAATGATCATAAAGAGTGTTTCAGAGTGGATGTGAATATTGTTGAACCTTCAATGATGTTAATCAGGCGTCAAGCTATATGACGTTAAACGAGCGCTTGCTGGGAGGCAACCTAGTGTTTTGTTTTGAAATGTGTCTTTAATTTTGTTTTGATTTAGTAGTATGTTTTAACATTTGATGTTTTTAAAACCAGTTTGATATGTGAAATGGTCATTTATGTTTGAAATGTTTGGTGAAATGAATAGATGGAAGAAAGCTTAGAAAGGTTTGAAACTTTTGGCAAAGACAAAATGAAAATTTTCAAGAAAATTTCATTGCAGGGTAATTTTAGCTTAAGCTAGAACTTTTAGCCTAAGCTAGTTATGCAGAAAAAGAAGAAAAAATTTTGTTCTGCAACTTTCGCTTGAGCTAAAAAGAGCTAGCTTGAGCTAAATCAAATATGTTGCTCTCTGCCAAATTTTAGCCTGAGCTAAAATGAGCTAGCTTGAGCTAGAAAACTCTGTTGCTCTCTGCCAAATTTTAGCTTAAGCTAAAAAGAGCTAGCTTGAGCTAGAACAAATCTGTTGCTCTCTGCCAAATTTTAGCCTGAGCTAAGAAGCTCTAGCCTAAGCTAGTGAGATTTCTATAAAAAAAAAAAAACAGAAAAAAAAAGAACTGCAGCATTTTATAAAAATCACATTTTGAAAACCCTGCACCCTAACTCAGTTTCAAAAACACCCTCTGTTCTAAAAAAATACCAAAGCTTCCATCTACATAACCATTCTCAAATAAACATTTCATCTACATTGCCATTATCAAGGTAAGTAATTACTCTTCTCCATAATCATTTTCATTGTCGTTTCCATTCAACCAAACCCAGTCATGCATGTTTCTGCTTCCAGTTAACAATTTCGTTTTTAAATTGAAAGATTCAATCTTTTTGAAATTTCAATGTCTTGATGTTGAATAGGATTGTGGAATAGGATAATCAAAGTTAAGCATTGTCTTCCATGGATTAAATACCAAAAATTACTCATTCAATGCCATTCTATATTATGCATAACAAGTGTTTGTTAAAATGTCAATCAAATAAAACACTTTGGTTTGAGAAATGCTTATTCTTACATGTGCAGAAAAATGAGTCACACCAAATCCACATCTGACACCCACTGAATTTCATGATTATCTATCTTGGCCTGGGGACAGGCACAATTTTTCAGGGGAGGCAGAAGCATATGGAGTTGGGACTAGAGTTGAAGATACACTAGAAATGGCAACTGAACCAACTGGAGCAGCAACAAATGATGAACATTCAAGTTCAGAATGATGATGTTGGCACAGAGCGGAACAAAATCACAAGAGGAGATTGATACTTATCATGCACAATGAACAAAAAACTGGTTTTATCTTTTTGTTTAACTTTACTTTCAGTTTAATTTAGTAAGTTGACTTTAACAGTTTAGTTTAATATTTCTTAATTTAGCTTTTGTTGATGGCAAGCTTAAGTTAGTATAGTGGTTGATGTTTGCATATTTTGTGAAATCTTGTATATAGATGATGGTATATTTTTTTTTGGAAAAAGAAATCAAACCATAATTCTAAATTAGAACAACCAAATGGATTGATCATGGTCTTAATTTAAAAAAGAATGTGTGGTTGGAACCATCACTCAAATTGAGAAAGGATAGTAATGTGTAAAAGTTGGAACAAGGTAAATAGTTGAAAGCAATGTCTGAGAACAAATGAGGAATTGAAATTAGCCAACCAAGTGAGAGTGTGAAACCTTTAAACAATTTGAGAGACTTTCACTAGTGAAGAGTTAATCGAGGTTGCCTAATTTTCTAGTCAATTTGCATCACAAACCAAACATGGAGATGATTGAGGCATGTTTAATAGAGTTGGAGGTGAGAAAACTCAGAGCCAAACAGCTAACCTTTGCAATATATGATGAAATGTGCAGAAAAATAACCCTTTTTGAGCTGAAATTTGTTTTATTGCACCCTAGCTTCTGATATACATATATTGTCCTACCTTGTGGTATGCTAACAAAAGGAGAGCATAAGTGCAATTCAAATTTCTATAATTAAAAGAATTGGGTTTGGTGTGGCTGCTGGGATTTTGAGAATGAAAAAAAAAAAAAAAAAGGAATGACAAAATTATCCAAATTCTCATTCTCTTTTCTAAAAAAAAAAAAAAAAGCAAAGGGGATTACAAGAATAGAAAAAGAAGCAATCTGAATGAATCTTATGGAAGGGATAATGGATAACACAATTAGAAAGTGAATTGCAAATATGCTAATCTTTTGTTAAGTGTGCATTTTGTTATCCTAGAAAAACCAAATTTTCTTTGTAACCCAGCCTCATTACAACCTGAAAAGACCTCAAGATCTATATTTGTGAAAGTGTTTGTAATCAACTGGAAATGAAGGGCAACCTTAAATTAACTTGGAATTCAGTGAAAAAAAGAGGGAAAACACTCACCAGTGAGGAATGAAGAGAGAAATTCCTTAGTTTGATTCTCAGTGAAGAGTAACAATTGTTTACCTTGGAAATTGAATACATTCTTATCCTGTCTTGGTTTGAATTGATAGGAAACACCATGATTTTTGTTGTTGTTGAATTATCTTGTGCTCTTTCCATGAAGTTGTTCTGATATTAAACTATAGATTTGATTTCTATGGATTTTGGGGAAGAATGAACTCATATTTTTTTGGGATTCAATTACTTTGCTTGAGGACAAGCAAGATTCTAGGTTGGGGGGAATTTGATAAGTGCCAATGTGTAGTTTTTATGATTGAGAAAATTGAACACTTTGGAACTTAATTGTTGCTTAGTAAGAAAATTACCCTAATCTAAGAATTATTGAATCTGATTATATATTTTTTGAACCAAGAAACAAATGAAGAAATTTAATCTCAATTTTTGTGTAAATTGCAGATGAATACGAAGCATTGAAAGAATGTAGTCAAGCTGGCATTGAAAGAAGAAAAAGTAAAAACTGAATTGGATCACAAGAAGATTTAGCTCAAGCTAGAGGATTTAGCTCAAGCTAAAACTGTCCAGAGTTGATTAAAGGTGCAGTACAATTTTAGCCCAGGCTAGAATTGCTAGCTCAAGCTAAAACTGTCCAGAATTGATTAAAGGTGCAGTACTGATCTAGCTCAGGCTAGAATCGCTAGCTCAAGCTAAAGTTGATTATATAAATTCTGAAACATAACTCAAAACCAGCAGTGAAAAACAGATTAGGTTTTTTAGAGAGAGACTAGTGAGAGAAAGGGAAGAAACCTCTGTTCTTAGGAGAAGATCTCGCTCTGATCAGCCCTTCTTATGCAATCCAGATCAAGAATGAAGATTGAAGGAGCTGTCATGAGTGGCTAAGTTCTTTCTAACTTGGGATTGAATGTAATTTATCTTGATCAAATGTATTCTTGGTGATATATATATAAAATTCTCTTTTCTACTTGTTCTTGGTATTTTCGTTTTATGCTTATTGCTTGATTCTGTCTGATCAATAGAGTCTTGATTTTGATCCTTAAATTTAACTGGAAAGTACCTTTAAGGATCTGAAATAGACGAAAATGCTTGATAACTTGTAATGCTAGGAATAGATTCCAGGTTATTGATTGCATGATAATTCTGTTCCTAAAGCTGGATGATTTGTTAAATATGTGAGGAATCAATGTTTAAGAAATTATCTTATGAATTTCATCTGTGAGGAATCAAGATGAATGACTTTAAATTAAGCATCAAGAATAAGTAGTTTTGAGTATTATATATTGTATTATTCAAAATACAGATGATTGAGATACACACAATTCAATCCCAAGTATCTTTCTCTAATCAAACCCTAAATCTTTGAGTTCTTGTGAAATCTTAATTTGGTTATGAACAAAGTCTCAAAATTATTTTCTATACTTAATGAGTTTTAAAACAAAACATCTTAATTAGAATTGTTCCCTGTGGGTTCGACATTCGTACTTTAAAGAGTACTATATTACAGTTGATTCGGTACACTTGCCGAGAAATAATCAACAAGAATAGAAAGAGAATGGCCAATGTGGGTAGCAAGTATTCACACAGACTTATAGCAGAATAAATGGATTGATATGGCAGTTATGAATGGATATGCATGAAGATATTATGCTCTGAATTTGTGCAGAGAATCTTTGAAAATATGCACCAAATATTTAGTGTCACGATGCATACACTCAAATTCTTATTGAGCACCCAAACCATCAAATCGGTTACATAACCATGACCAAAACCGTCAAAGGTACAGAGGTTAATGCCCACTAAGTCAGTCAAGCAGTCAAAGATCAGAATTTCTCTTTCCTAGTCATCAATGCATATCAGTGCAGAAAATAAACACATTCAATTGCGAATAAACAGATTTAATTTTTCACTGCTAGGTACAATTGACATTTATAATACCCAATTCATTAAGCAGAAAATTAAACATATCTTTGGCTAATGGTTTTGTGAACAAATCAGCAAGTTGTAAATCAGTACCAATGAACTTAATATCACATGTTCCATTAGATATGTGTTCCCTTAGAAAATGATGCCTTATTTCAATGTGTTTGGTTCTTGAATGCATGACAAGATTTTTGGTTAAGTTGATTGCACTTGTATTATCACATAGCAGAGGTATATGGTTAAGTAAGATACCAAAATCATTCAATTGTTGTCTTAGCCATATAGTTTGAGCACAACAACTCCCTGCTGCAATGTATTCTGCTTCAGCAGTGGAAAGAGCTACACAAGCCTGCTTTTTGCATTGCCATGAGATCAAGCTTGATCCAAGCAAATGACAGGTTCCACTTGTGCTCTTCCTATCAATTTTGCAACCTGCAAAATCTGAATCAGAATATCCAGTTAAGCTTAATGAAATATTACCTGGATACCACAAGCCAACTTCTTTAGTTCCTTGCAAATACTTCAAAATCCTTTTGACAGCATTGTAGTGTGATTCTTTAGGAGCAGATTGAAACCTTGCACACATGCACACTGCAAACATTATATCTAGCCTGCTGGCAGTAAGATACAGCAGTGATCCTATGAGTCCTCTGTATTTGGTTTCTTCAACAGAAATTCCAGCTTCATCATTGATGGAGATCAAGCTCAAGAGGACATGGAGGCCAATCATCAAGCTCAAGAAGAGGTGGAGGCACAAATGGAGGACGCCCATGGAGGTCAAAGTCCACCTCAAAGGATTACAAGAAGCATGTTCAAAGCTTTGGGAGCTAGAGGACATTTATTTTCTCTTTTTGTAGTTTCTTTAGTTGAAGGTGCTTAGAGGGAAACTTTAGAAACCTCTTTTGTTATAGCATCTTTTAGGCTTTAGTTAGGAGCTTTAGGGGGGTGTGTTAGTAGATAGGTGTAGAAGTAGAATAGGAGGTGCCAAAGTGAAGGAAGGAGTCACACCTTCCTCATGGCTTGAAATAGGCGCCGGTTTTAGCTAGCTTTGGGAGGGAAATTTGAATTGTTTTAGCTTGCATTTTCAGCACCTTAGGCTATAAATAGAGGTGCTCTCTTTGTAAAATTCAGATTGGAATTAATCTAAGAAAACTCTACTCAAATTTTGAGTGACCTTTGGAGAGCTTTTGGAGCCTTCTTCTCTAGTCTTATCTTGATGGATCAATGGAGTCCTCAAGTGGCGGCATCACTCTCATCTAGGAGCATTCCACACTTCTAGTGGCGAGATCATCCATCCTCCTTCCATCTTCATGAGCATTCTCTTCTCCTTCCTTTCTTCTTCTTCAATTGTTCATGTTGCCTTGTGTTCTTGAGTTGTTTAGTTTCGGTTTTCCTATTTTTCCAGCACCTTGTTCTGTTTTTGTTTTTAATTTCTGTTTTGGTTCGGTTCATTTGATCAATTGTTCAATTTTGTTCGGTCTATTCCAATTTTATTCTCTTTGTTGATTCAATTTGACAATATTTGGTTCATCCAAATGAGTTTGGGATTTGGTGCTAGTTTTTGGTGAGTTCTTGTCTTAGAACAATGATCCAACTCTAAGAAAAGTGCCTCTATATTTTCCAGCTCAAGGTGATTCCTAAAAATGTCAAGAATCTTGTTCTATGTGGCTATTGGAATCACATCAATCATGATCCAAATGACAGCTTGTTGAGAAGGGTGTGCTGATTGGTTTACACTTGTCCATTTCAAATTTCTTCAGCAAATCCTTGCAATACTTAGCTTGACTTAGGAAAATGCCATCCTTGAGTTGTTTGACCTGCAAACCTAGAAAATAGTTCAACTCACCCATCATTGACATTTCAAACTCACTCTTCATGACCTTCCAGAAAGCTTCACACAATTCTCCATTGTTTGATCCAAAAATGACGTCATCCACATATACTTGGACTAGAATTGAGTCATCTCCTTTCTTCTTAATGAACAAGGTCTTATCTGATGTGCCTCTGTCATAGCCTTGTGAGGTGAGAAAATCGCTTAGCCTCTCATACCATTGCCTAGGAGCTTGCTTGAGTCCATAGAGAGCCTTTTGGAGTTTGAACACATATTCTGGATGTTGATGGTCTTCAAAACCTGGTGGTTGTGAGACAAATACCTCTTCATTTATATAACCATTTAGAAAGGCACTCTTCACGTCCATTTGAAATAGCTTGAACCCTTTGATGCATGA
Organism: Phaseolus vulgaris; assembly: GCF_051622355.1. Lineage (NCBI taxonomy): Eukaryota > Viridiplantae > Streptophyta > Magnoliopsida > Fabales > Fabaceae > Phaseolus > Phaseolus vulgaris. Next base: position 34,013,972 of record NC_143506.1, read on the forward strand.
AAAGGCAAGCAGCAGTCTAACAGCTTCTAACCGAGCCACTAGTGCATATGTCTCATCATAGTCTATTCCTTCTTCTTGATTGTACCTTTTAGCTACAAGCCTAGCCTTGTTTCTAGTGATCACTCCATGCTCATCCATCTTGTTTCTAAATACCCATTTTGTTCCAATTACATTCATCTCTGGTATTCTAGGAACAAGAGTCCAGACCTCATTAAGAGCAAACTGATTCAGTTCCTCTTGCATAGCTAAAATCCAGTTGCTGTCCTTGAGAGCTTCATTCAAATTCTTGGGTTCAACTTGAGATACAAATGCCATTGCTTCACAGAAATTGTTCAAGGATTTTCTAGTTGACACTCCTTTCTCAATGTTCCCAATGACATTATCAAGGGTTAAGTCTCTTGGGGTTTTCCACTCTTTTGGCAAACCTGCAGCTGCAGTAGATTCTTGTATAGCATGTGTATCAGCAGTATCAAAATGAACCGATTCATTTTGATTTAAAACAGATTTAAATTCATTACTGTCAGGTTCATCAGCAGCAGTTTTAGATACACTATGATCAGTTTCATCAAAAACAACATGCATTGATTCTTCTACTATGAGCAACCTTTTATTGAAGACTCTATATGCATGACCATTCAAAACATAACCAATGTGCACACCTTCATCAGATTTAGCATCAAACTTACCAAGATTTTCTTTGCCATTATTCAATACAAAACATTTACACCCAAATACTCTAAGGTGGCTTACACTAGGTTTTCTGCCCTTATACAATTCATATGGGGTTTTCTTAAGAATTGGTCTTATTAAGGTCCTATTTAAGACATAACCTACAGTATAAACAGCATCAGCCCAAAAATACTTAGGTAGCTTAGATTCATTTAACATAGTTCTAGCAAGTTCCTCTAGTGATCTATTTTTCCTTTCAACTACACCATTTTGTTGGGGTGTCCTAGGGGCTGAAAAGGTATGAGTTATCCCATGCTTCTCACAGAACCTCTCAAACTTAGCATTTTGAAACTCTCCCCCATGATCACTTCGAATTGATTTAATGCAGCAACCATTTTCATTTTCCAGAATTTTTGCTAATCTCTTAAAGGCAGAATAAGCATCATGTTTATGTGCAAGAAATAAAGTCCATGTAAATCTAGAGTAATCATCCACAACAACTAAAGCATACAAATTTCCAGCCAAGCTAGCAACTCTAGATGGACCAAATAAGTCCATATGCAACACATCCAATGGATGTTTTGTAGAGACAATATCCTTTAACTTGAAAGAGGATTTGATTTGTTTACCTTTCACACAAGCATCACAAAGCCTGTTATCCTGAAATTTAATGTTAGGTAAACCAGAAACTAAATCTTTAGATCTCAATTTATTCAAGTGATTTGTGTGTATGTGAGCTAACCTCCTGTGCCACAACCAAGACTCATCACTTCTGGACAACAAGCACTCATTTGAAGAGTTAGTTTCCATGATATTCAACAAGTAAATGTTATTCACTCTCTTACCAGTAAACAGTGCCTTACTAGATGAATTACTTGAGATTGTGCAGCCACTTGACTCAAAATTAACTTTGTATCCTTTGTCACAAAGCTGACTTATGCTGAGAAGACTATGCTTGAGTCCTTCTACATACAGCACATTCTCAATGGTTGTTGAATTCCCTGTTCCAACAGTTCCTCTGCCCAAAATCCTCCCTTGGTTATTATCACCATAGGTTACATGTCCTTCTGCTTTGAGCTTTAAGCTGGTGAACTTTGTAAGATCTCCAGTCATATGCTTGGAACATCCACTGTCCAAGTACCACTGGTTTTTCTTGCTTCCAATTGATTCAGAGCTTGTGATGAGAATCAAATAAAGGAGGCTTTTATTAATGGAGGAAGAGGACATCCACCCTCACATTTGAAGTTCTTCCTTCTAGTCTTCTCAAAATTAAAAGAAGACATAAAATAAAGATGAGGCCCAAGCCCAAAGCCCAAGCCCAAGCCCAAGAAGGCCAAAGCCCAAAGAGCCCAAGTCCATCCCATGAGGGGCAAGGCCAAGCTTTGAAATACTCTTGTATAGTTTTAGGAGGTGTGGTTATTAAATAAAGGTGTGTGAAAATGTAAAATAAAGTCACATTGTCCATGTGACTTAGGAGAGTGGTGTAGGTGTAGTTTTTGGGAGGTGTCATAGTAGAAAAAGGTCACACCTCCCATGTGACTTGTTTTTGGTGGGAATTTCAAATGAGTTTATTTGAAATTTCCCACCTATTTTTCAGCACCTTAGGCTATAAATAGAGGTGCTTCCTTTGTAAAATTCAGATTGTAATTAATCTAAGAAAACTCTACTCAAATTTTGAGTGACCTTTGGAGAGCTTTTGGAGCCTTCTTCTCTAGTCTTATCTTGATGGATCAATGGAGTTCTCAAGTGGCGGCATCACTCTCATCTAGGAGCATTCCACACTTCTAGTGGCGAGATCATCCATCCTCCTTCCATCTTCATGAGCATTCTCTTCTCCTTCCTTTCTTCTTCTTCATTTGTTCATGTTGCTTTGTGTTCTTGAGTTTTTCAGTTTCGGTTTTTCTATTTTCCAGCACTATGTTCTGTTTTGTTCTTAATTCTGTTCGGTTCATATGATTAGTTGCTTAATTCTGTTCGGTCATTCTAGCTTTCATTCTCTTTGTTGATTCAATTTGACAATATTTGGTTCATCCAAATGAGTTTGGGATTTGGTACTAATTTTGGTGAGTTCTTGTCTTAGAACAATGATCCAACTCTAAGAAAAGTGCCTCTATATTTTCCAGCTCAAGGTGATTCCTAAGAATGTCAAGAATCTTGTTCTATGTGGCTAGTGGAATCACATCAGCTTGACTCCTCATCCTTCATCATGAAACACAGATTGTTCTCCTCATCTTCTGTTGAAGAGCTGCTAGTTGAGGATATTTCATTTTCCTCCCATGAGATGTAGGCTCTTCTTCCTTTGTTCCTTTCAAATTTCTTGCTGGCAGATTTGTCCCTTGTTTGATTGTCTAGACAATCTGTTTTGATATGCCCTGTTTTGCCACATCCAAAGCAAGTATATTTAGAGGAATTTGAATCATTGGGTTTAGGATACCTTCTTTTCTGCCGGTTCCTATTTTTGCTTTTCTTCCTCAGGAATTTGCTGAATCTTTTTATAAGAAGGTTGATTGTGTCATCATCTTCAGCATGTTCTTTTTCTTCCTTGATCTCATCCAATTCAGTTGCTTTCAGTGCAAGACCTTTGGGTTTTCTCTCTGTTGCTTCCTGCTCTTTAAGTCTTTTAAGCTCTAGCTCATGCTCCATCAGCTTTCCAAACAGTGCAGCAGTTCCTAATTTTGACAGATCACGGCTTTCAGAGATAGCTGTCACCTTTGGTTGCCAGCTTCTGTCGAGGCACTTCAATATCTTTATGTTGAGCTCCTCTCTGTCAAATTCTTTTCCCAAGCCAGTGAGGTGATTCACAATATGGGTGAATCTTTTCTGCACATCAGCAATGCTCTCTTCGGGTTGCATTCTGAGCAGCTCATATTCTTGGATGAGTGCATGTTTCCTTGACCTTTTCACATCTTCAGTACCTTCATGAGTCACTTCTAAGACTTCCCACATCTCCTTAGCTGATTTACATTGGGATATCCTGAAGAACTCATCCATTGTCAATGCAGAGGTTATGATGTTCTTGGCCACAAGATCATGTTGAGCCTTCCTCCTTTCGGTCTCATTCCATTCTGATCTTGGCTTTTCCACTTGTTCATCCTTGACAACCTGCATTGGCACATAAGGTCCATTGACCACAGCTTCCCAAATTAATGCATCAATGGATTCCATAAAAATTCTCATTCTAACTTTCCAAAATGCATAATTCATTCCATTAAACATAGGTGGTCTATTAACAGCAGAACCTTCAGCAAAAAGCACATTGAACTCAGACATTATTACAAACAAACTTGATTAAAATACAATTCCTAGCTCTTGATACCAATTGTTGGGTTTAATAGTGCCAAAGTTCAAGAGGGGGGGTGAATTGACCTTTTAAAACTTTCTCGCAGAAACAGAGTTTAACACAGTTTTACAGAAAATAAATCGATTTATGTGAAAATGAACAGATTTATTTCAGCACTGTTTTTGTTTGAAAAGCTTTTAATTCAGCAAGGTTAATCACAAGATTATGCAGTGAGAATTTCTAGCAGCACACACACAAATATCAGATTTGAAAAAACAGTGAAACACAAAACAGCAAGCTTCAATTTCAAGCACGTGATTAAGGTTCAATTGATAGCATGCTAATTAATTGAGTGACCTTTTGCAAACAAGCTGTTCCAGTGGCTTTTAACAGACTATGAGTGTTCTTCTTGATGTCAAGCAATTTCCAGAAATTAAGAACAATGAATCACAGAACAGCAAGCTTCAACTTTGAGCAATTGTTTAAGGTTCAATTAATAGCTTTGACAGTTTCTTGAACAACTTATCACAGTCAATCTGTTCCAATGGTTTTTAGCAGATTATATATATTATTATCAGATTCAAACACCTTTTTCAGAAATCAAGAACAGTTTGCTCAGTGCCCAGAAAGAACAGATTTATTTTCAATTGAACAGATTTATTTCTTTGTTGTTTTATCAATTATGCAGAAACGAAATTGCAGAGAGAGAGAGAGAATGAACACAAGCAATTATACTGGTTCACTCAACCTGAGCTACATCCAGTCTTCACCAACAACAGGTGGAAATCACTAACACACAGTACAACCAAGTACAATTCCCACTGTTCTTGAAACCTACAAGAACTTAGGTACTCTTGCTGAAAAAACCTATTTCAGCATACACACACACCCACTCTTCAAGAACACCTATCAAGAAGAGTGTTCAACCAAACTATTACAAGAAAGAGATGTGAAACGACTACACCTGATTGAGGATACACAGATCTACCTTAAACCAGTAGGCAAGATTGCTAGAACAGTAGTTGCACCTCACACCAAGCTTTTGGAACCAAACCAAGAACAAGCACTTTGTGATTTTTGAAATCTTTGAAGAACAAATGCTGATCCTTTGAAAACACTTAACTCTCTGCTGTCAAAACTTGTTTTTTGCAAATGTATAAACTGTTTGAATCGTTATTAAACTCAGAAAACAAGTTTGCATTTTATAGAAAACCAGCTTATAACAGAATTTTGAAAAAACAGTTAAAGCTGTTATAAAATGAACAGATTGAAAATAAAATGAACTGATTTATTTTCAAAAGAAGTTAGAGAATTTGTTAAGAGAGGAGACTTAGTCAACCATTCTGGTGCTGAGATAAAACTGAAAAACGTTTAAGCTTGACATGGCACCAGAGACAAAAAAGAATCTATTCATTTACAGATGAACAGATTTATTTTTCAAAACGAAAACAGAGAAAGTTTAACTATTTAAAACTCAGTCGTTTTGAAAAGAAGAAGACTTAGTCAAAATACCTGATGCACAAAATCAAATTTTTACAAGACTTTAGCCAAGGCATCAGTGAAAAAAATGAATCTGTTTATTTAGAAAAGAACATATTTATTTTTATGCAGTAAACGTGTTTTTGTGTAAAACATGTGAAAAACAGTTTAAGAAAACTTATGCTTGTTCTTATCACATGGCCAGTGGTTATGAGGTGAGTTACTCAGCAAAAAGCCACTCTTAGACAACCTCTAAGCACTAACTAAGACATACTTAAAGCAAAGCAAAAATACATGAAAAGTACATACAAGTCTTCATCAAACACTACATATAAGTCTTCATCAAACACAATCTTGAAGGGGGCAGCAACCATCTTCAACAATGTATTCTTCCAAGAATTCAAAAAAAAGTCACTAAAAGCTAACATATTTCATTCAATCTTTCATATTAACATGCTAGATAGATAACATAAATGCAAAACATGTTATGCATTTTTAAATCTCAAGTTTATCAATTTATCTCTTTCTCACCTATTTCGACTCAAGTTAATAGTGACTATTTGTAATTGTAAAGTTGTAGATAGTTTAATACAAAGATTTCATCTACATGTAATATATAGGAGTCTTGGCTGTGTCAATAGTGTTCCCTTTTTCACGTTTGACTTGGAACCTCCTAAGCAATTCTTTCTTTATTTAACCTCAGGTATATCCAAATAAATATAATTCATTTCACCCTTTCCAAGACATTTCATTTTATTTTTTAGGCTACTTACTTTCCCATTGAATGAAAAAACAAACAATTTTTTCAATAAATTATGATTCCATAAAACTTGGTCATATATATATAAAAAAAAGATAAAAAATATCATTAAACTTTTATTACATGTTACAATTTGTTCATTAAATAACAATTAAAGAATAAATCATACTTAAACAACTTATTAATGTATGTAATACTTAAGTTTAGTATAATAGGAAACAATATAGCTTTGAGTTTGGTTATTGTGTCAAGTATTGGATGTGGCTCATAATGATAAGAAATGTAATAGATATTTGGAACTAGATAATATGATTTTTATTATTATTTTAACAACTTACATATATGATCTTAGAAAATATAATGATCCATCAATCAATGTTGTAAGAGAAAAGAAGTCATTGTCCATTGTAAATAAATTTCCAAAGTAGAGCTTTTGTTCTCATAATGAAAGGGAACTATTACCTCCTTTTTCGATTGGTCGATCACCTTTCTCACCTCTTCTCTTCACCGAGCAACTGTCTCCCTTTGTGACTCACTTTCACTACTCCTCCTTCACTTGCCTTTACTCTTTCGTAAGCTCTCGGTCAGGATGATACTTGCAAAAATTACTATGATACTCAAATAAGTTCTCGATATTCGGTATTCAGTGCAATTAATGTAAGATAATGACGTACATTTTTCTCGAAACTCGTGACTATTCATATGATTATTATGGACTCATTATTATTGGGTCGGATTAGCATTTAGATAATAATTAAGGGTACATTACCTAATGCTTAATCATTGTTTTAAACTTAATCATTTATTGAATTGAATGAATTTGATCATGTTAATCGGCACAAACTGGATGTTAAGACCTCTAACCTTCATTCGATACCGATCAGTATTTCATTCGATACCGATCACCAATCATTACCATTTCAAAATAAACCTTTAAATCCAAAAAAAAACTAACACTCGTTATTTACATTTACCTTAATTTTCATTATTTAAAGATGATGATTAGAATTTGTTCTTATAGAAACTAGAATAACAGGTATTACAAATATCAAAATTGAATAATATTATTAGTTATTTATTGACTTAAACGATACAATAATTGACTTAAAAACCAAAAATTAATTTAAACATTTTTTTTTCACAACTGAATCTATCTCTCAAGTTAATCTTGTTATTGAAAGTTCAAAAGCTTATGAATACACCTTAAAATCATAGAGAAAATTCACTTAATACTTGATTGTTTTTATATATTTTATAAAAAGTTTTTACCAACCTGAATATTATGGAATCTCAGATAACCTTTCATAGGTTTTTAACAACAAAAAGAATTTCACAATTATTAAAATAAAAGACATTTCCTTTCGTACCCAAAAAAAAAAACAATATTTCTTTGGATAAGTGTTTGTGTCAGATAATCTACTTCACCTCCAATCTTTTATATTATTAAAGAATATATGGAGTGAGATATTACTAATTAAATTAAATTATAATATATAAATAAATGTAAACATCATCTTTATAAATTAATTTTTAAGGATAAATTAAACTTAAATTCATTTTTAATATATATTAAAAATATATAAATCATACATAATCTTTATAAACCTTTTGACTCGGCACCTTCCATCACACACGTTAAGTCATTCCATAAATGTATAATAGGAAAAGTTGGTCAATAAAGACAATCAATTTATAGTCAATAATTTGTGCAACCTGACTTGTTTAACAATCACAGATTTTTTTTTTCATAATTATTAATCAACTCATATACCTAATTGCAAGAAAAAATTATATTTCATGGGACTTTTCTTACAATTATTTTTTCAAATTTCGTAAAAGATCAGTTTTCTACGGATTTTCTTGTAAGTTTTTGAAGTTTCACATAATAATATAAAATATATCAGAATAGTACATTTTTCCATGATTAATTTTGCTGCATGAAGCTTAGTTAACCACAAATTCATAAAAAAAAATCATTAAATATAAATTAATTAAAAAAAAAATTAATTATTATTTGACTAAATTAGATATCATTTTATAAATTAAAAAAATTATTGATATCTAAAATAGTTTTTATTATTGATAAAAATTTATAAAATAGTTTCTAAATTGGTATCTAAATATTAACTACTAATATTTTAGTTATTTATTACTTTGTATTTAAATTAGTCTTTTTTAAACTAATTTAGAATCTAAAATATTAATAATTAAAATTTTAATAATTAATTTAGATATTAATTTAGAAATTATTTTATAAATTTTTATTAATAATAAAAATTATTTTAAATATAAATACTTTTAAGTTTTAAAATATTATATTATTTAATCAATATACTAATTAATTATTTTTAATCTTTAAATTTAATTTTTGTTTAATAATATGTAATAATTAATATGGATAATAAAATTGGATGGATATGTCACCATCACCATAAGCCTGATCTTCCAAACACGGCATTGATTCTATCTCACACCAATATAACCGGACAAATCCCCTCATATTCTACAATTGAAACAAATAAGTTTTTGGACCTTTCTTTAAACAATGAATAGAACTCTACCCATAATAATAATGTCGCTACTTTGAGGTTACATGTGTGATGTCACGTCTCAATTTTTAGATCGATTTTATCATTGGGTCGAATGAGGTAAATGTCCATGTTCATAGGACCGACCGATAACACAAGTTCAATTACACTCAATCAAAGTTAACGAAATTAATTTGTGATTAAGAACTAGGTAATGCAGCCTTAAAAAGGATCCAACACTTTAACCTGACTCAATAAAGTAAGTTCACCACAAGTAATATAAATAACACATATTCCAAGAATCAAGTACATCATATACAGTGTTTTGAGAACCGAGTATAGAACATCTTTGCTGACTTGAGTGTCAGAATGTCTTCTGCAGGTACCCTCCGAATCTGAATTACGAGAAGACCAAGAACCAAGAATAGGAAGGAAGAGCGAGAAGTTCATAAGGAAGGGAATTAAAGAACAAACGACCGATCGATAAAAAAAGATATAAGAATTCTCTCAATAATTTTCTAGACCTTGTTTCATTTTTTCTTAATTTATTTGTATTTCATAAAGTTATACTTTATTAATCTTGCTTATTTCTATTTTTTTTAGAGTATATGTATCATAAATATAATTATGGATGTTATTGCTTCTCACTCAGTGATTAATATTATTGTTCTTATTATTATAATTTTTATTTATTAATGTTACTAACTATATATGTTATTAAAGAGAATCCAACTGTATTAGGACTATTACTATCGATAATAATAACATTATTAATACTAGCGGGATATATGTGTTTTTTATTTTTATTATTTATATATTTATATAATTTTAATAAATATTAAATTAAATGAAAAGGTACGTAAATTATCTAAAATACACCACTAATAATAGTTTAATATTCACAACTTTAATTTAATATATTTTAAAAACTGAATAAAAGAATTAAAAATTAAGGCATTACTACCAAATTTAGATATATAAGTTTTTTGGGTTACTAGTGTCTTCAATCCTGTAAAAAAGTTAAAAAAAAAAAAGAAAATCCTTAATCTCACTTTGTCACGTTAAAGTAAAACAGGATTTATACATAATTGAACTAAAAATTAAAATTAAAATTAAAAATCAAAAATCAAAATTGAATGATAAAAATCACGGATAATTAGTAATTAAGAATTTAAAAATTAAAAGAAAAAATACAAAAAAAAATAAGAACCAAAATTTTGGATATTATAAAATAAGAAGAACATTTTTATAAAATATTAGGAAAGAAATTAAAATTAAGGGTAAGATTTATCAGAGAAAAGAAAATAAAAATAATTAACATTCTTAACTAACAACTTTACTTGACTCCGTTACTCTATTCCTTATTTGTTTCTTTGTAGACACGAAAGAGTTGGAAATCGGAAAGCCTCAAATAACTGAGTTTTGAGCGTGTTTTTGTGTGTGTGTGTGTGAGAGCGATGGCGAAACTGAAGATAGGAGGAACATGGGCAGGGGTGGTGGAAGAGGTGGACCTCCACGCCTGGACCCTCGCCATGCTCCGCGACCGCGTCGCCGAGCGATCCAACTCTCCCTCCCACTGCATCAACCTTATCTGCGCCGGCAAGATTCTCCGAGACGACGCCGTTCCGCCCCAAACCCTTTCCCAACTCGGCATAAAAAACAACGCTAAGATCCTCGCCACGCGCGCCTCCTCTCCGCAGCAGGGACTCTCCCTCGTCGCGCAGGAAGAGCGCTGCTCCAGACTCGCGCGTATCAGGTCACGCGCCTTTCCGCGATTTTAATTTCGCGAACGTCGTCGTTCTGGTTTGCTTAGTTGGTTGCGTTTGATGTGGACAGGGCTGCTGCGACTGCGATGGCGGAACGCCACGCGGATGGTGCGTTGCCGGTTGAGGACTTCAATATCGAAGTTGAGGATCAGAGTGGACAGAAAGTGCGGTTAGGCTCCGAGACTGATCAAAGGTGTGTTGCACGTGTAAGATTTTGTGTCTGGGGTTTTCGTTTTGAATTAGAATGTGAGGGTTTTGGTTCTGTGGCAGGGCAGTGATGATGGGACTGATGCTTCACGCGAAGGGGAAGAAACTCATCAAACAGGGGAATTACAAAGATGCGCTGGAAGTGCTTAGCATGGGAGAGGTTAGTGTTTTATTGGTTTATGTTTTGTTGCGAATGTGTTATTCTGATGAGCAAATTACACTGAAACTTGTACACTCCTTGTCGTTTCTTTAAAATTCGCACTCTACTCTTGCCTTTTTAACTTGTTGCAATGTATTTTTTGGGTGAAAAAGAGTGTTGGGGTAGTGTAAGTTACTAATTCAAACAGTTAAGGGGGATTACTGTGCGGGGGAAAAGGCAGGGTGAATTTCGAAGAATCAAGTCCTGAACTGCAATACTGTAGCTGGTTTTAACTCACCGTCATTGTGCTCAATGATATGTGACGAATAGGTACTGACGTATGAGTTTGTGTGAAGTGAGCAGCCTTTGTTAGGGTACATGGCAAGAGTTTGTGGATATAGTTTCTGTAACATTTTTACAGTCTTTCTTTAACCTTGACATTTTGAGTAGCATTTTTGCTTTATTGTTATTATTATTATTATTATTATTATATTATTTATTTTGGCTGATAATGACTTATAAATCATGAAGTTGCACACATGGCCGCCTCTCTTCCGTGTTGCTATGGATAGTGTTTTTTCTTTATTATTAATTTTCACTCTTAATTCAAAATTTAATTTATTTTTGCAGGAGTCATTCTCTCTTTGTGATTCAAAGGTCATTGAGGTGAGTAATTTATTCAAATGTTATCCTCATTTGGACCCATGAGAGAATTTTCTTGCGAATTGTTTATTCGAGTAAAGAAATGGGCCATGATTTAGTCTAATTGTGTACTTATTTCACTGAAAACTGTGTTTTAGCTGCCAATTCTTTTTCTTTTTCTAAAATTTATTGTCGTTGGCAATAGCCTCTTTTTCTCTCCCAAAGAGCTTGTTGCATGTATGCGTTTTGTATTGAGGCTCTTAGATTGCTTAGGAAACAGTTGAGTCTTTAGTGGAATATAGGATTGAGATACTCTAAAGTGAGAGACGGAGAAAATGTATAGTTATAAATATTTGCTGAAGTGTAAAAGTTGCAGATTTTAAACTGTTGATTCTTCAATTAATTGTTATAACTAATTTTTTTTCCTCTTTAGTTCTCGCCCGAAATTGGAAGAGCCAAATTTTGTAATACATATGTTTTTGTTTTGAGTCTAATACAATTTTTGTCTCTTCAGCTTATTGACAATGTTCCTATACTGCAAATAGACATGGTATGGTGCTATTTTATGATACGAGACATCAGATGGCTCGCAGACGCAGGAAAGCGTCTTGAAATAGCTAGGATAGGAATTGAACGGGCTCATGGAAAGGATTCTCTTCGCCTGAGGCTCTTACAAGGTGGTCGATTTCCAGAACTTGCATTGTGAGTTGTTTCCCTTGTTTTTTCCCCTAAAAAATACTCAATATCTTTGTGTTAAAATTTAAAATAGATTAATTTTAATATATTTATTTCTTCATTCTGTAAATAGTCAATTTGTTTTGTTTATAGGCATTTGAGACTAGAGCTGCTTGAAGGGGTGGTGGCATATCATACTGGGCAGTTAGAGAAATCCCGAAAAGCATTAGCCTCTGCAAGAGCTAAGTTCGTCCAGGTTTGTAAAAGTGTGATAAATTGGATAGAAGAAATGAAGACAACATTTTACAAATTTGTTGGAGTTAGATAAGAGTTTCAAATTTCCTTTTAAATATTCTTTTGTCATATTGTCTTATATATATTTTATATAAACAATGTTATTTTTTATTAATATGTGTGTGTGTTTAACATAATCTGAACTCATAATTATTTACATTATAAATTATCCTGTACACAAATAAAACATAAATATTTTATCCAAATTTTATATACACTATTATATGTCTTTGCAAGTATAATATTATATTAACCATTTTCACAATCTAAGAAGGAACAAAACTATGTGGAAATCGAAAGACACTTTCAGCAATACAGGAAGAGACTTTTAATAGGAGATGTCACGAGGAGGTTTCGTGTGATGGGCTTGGACTATAAGTTGATTCAATTAAATTTCTTTGCCGTTTCAGAAACAATTTTTTTGTGTGTGCATCAGTTAACTAACTTATCTCACTCTAGTTTAGCATGTAATCACCCCTAAGCTTGTAAATTACTATCTTAATTTTCAAAATCTGATATTGTTTTAGTTCTGAATAATTTGTATGGATGTTGCATCAGTTTTTGTTAGCTGTTGTGACATATATCATAATCTTACAAAATGCACATTAAATTAGATAAAGAGCCTGAAGCTTGATCTTTCTATAACTTTTTAAGGGTTTAATATTACTTATTTAAAATTTTGAAGTTAACAGTCGATAGTTAGCATCCTTCTGACTTCAAATGTTTTGACATTGATTGATATATCCAGTTTTATTTATTTGTTTTTGTATTACCCCTGCCTCGTTTTCTCTTGTAAGCAATGCTCTTTTCTGTTGCAGCTGCAAGTGTCAGATGAAGCCTTATCATTTGTTATGAGCATGGGCTTTGTTGAACGTGATGCAAAGCGAGCATTGCGGATGAACAATCAAGATGTTGGGGGTGCCATTGATTTCCTTGCTGAGGAGAAAGCAAAGAAATTGCAGAAGCGGGAGGAGGATATTCGGAGAAGAAATGAAATTAAGTGAGTTAATATTTATCCTCTTTATTTTCTTTTGTTTCTCTTTCTAAATAGCTTGCTTCCAGGGAACAAAAGCGGTATGGGATGACACCCTTAAAGAAAGCTGTGGATCTAGAGAGATTGAAGGAATTGGTCTCTATTGGGTAAGGGTTAATTTTGTGTTGTATTTTAAATATTACTATTTGTTCATGCGTATTGTAAAGATTGGTCTCTAACGAGACTACTTTTTTGAACGTATTGTAAGTTCCTAGGCTTATGGCACTTAGAATTTATTTATTCGTGCGTGGCATCTATCCTTGCATTAAATGAAGGGCTTTTCAATATTTGGGGACTACTCAGCATAACTTCTAATACTTGATACATAATATATAATTTTTTTACGGAACCATTTAGGAGAGAGAATACTACTTCAGGGATGAAAGGCATAACCGAACTATATTCATCGTAATTGATACTACTATTCTGGCAGGTTTGACAAGGAGCTTGCTGCTGAAGCCCTTAGACAAAATGAAAATGATACTCAGAAAGCATTGGATGATTTGACCAATCCTGAAACTAATTCTGCTTTACAGGTTAGTATTTATCTTAACAAAATTCTGTCACTTCAATCAATATTTCTACTTACTCTCATCAATATTAAGGTTGCGATCGAGTCAAGGAAAAGGAAGAGACAAAAACAAGTAAAAGATTCTGAAATTGAAAAAGTTGTGCAAATGGGTTTTGAAAGAGCAAGAGGTATAAAAGTTTATCCAGATATTCAAGACATGTGCTAAAGTTATACCTAGTGGTATATGCATATATAGGGTTATTCTGATACTGCTGCTTCTTTGTAGTTGTTGCTGCTTTTGAGGCCGGAGGTAGTGTGGAACAAGTTTTGCAAAGACTGACGGCACAACCTGAGATCGAACCCACATCAGCTACCATAAATACACATTCAACAGCCGCTCCCCATGGTGGTGCTAGTTCATCTACTCTATTACCTAACAACGTTAATTCTGATGATCTATACGCGATGAATGAGGTTGAAGACAGTAAAACACAACGAGATAAAGAAATGGAAGATGAGCTCTCTGCAGATATTGCAAAAGCAGATGCCTTGGCTGATTATGACATTGAAGTTAATGTAGAAGGAGAAGCCATAACTGAGTACCTGGCCCTGGTTGAGTCAGCAGGGAGTTGCGGCGAAACTGCACCTTCCCAGTAAGAAAAAAAATTATTTATAATAAAAAAGATTTAGAATAATATTGACCGTTTAGAATAACATTGAGCAGTTTATGTAAATAGCAGATTGATATAGATAATGAATGTATTTAATGCTCTTGTGGGAGCTTGATGTAAATAGTATGATGAGTACATGAGAATATGTGCTCGTTCCCTGGAACTTTTATGATGATAACTTCATTTAGCTAAAGTGTGCGAAGTAATTATTTTATAGCTTATTTCTTGATTTATTAGATTAGTAGGAAGTATGATTTTATTTTATTTTACTTTCACTATAGATAACTTTTAGTAAATATGATTTTTTGAATAAAATAAAATAAGCGAGTATTATTTTATTAAGATAAAGTTAGGGCTATTTATTAAATACATAAGAATGGTTATAGTTTATTTTAAAAACTAGAAAGAATGTCAAAATCATTTTACTAAAAATATAAAAGGGAGCAAGTCTATTTTAAAACTAAAAATATATAAATATTATTAAACATAATTTTATGAAAGATAACTGCAATATTCCCTTATTTTAATCATCGATTTATAACATATTGGGAAATGGTAACTTCGGTACAAAATTTGTAATTTAGTCTCTATTTATTTTATTTTGCATTTTAATCTCTTAAATTTTAATAATCCGTACTTTATTTATTTTTCTAAAAATGTTATATGTTAATGTGAACGTTGGTAAATAAGCGTGTGGGATTAATTAACAGATAAAAACGTGTTTTGTACAAGGTGGAAATAAAACTTTCAAATTATTGAACTTTAGCATATAGTTTTTAACTATGGTCATTGAAGGAAAACACTAGTTAAGATATTAAAAGATGAATGTTATAAACTCCATGTCACTTCTTGAACACCTCGATCCTGGATAGCCACTATGCAGAATATGTCGAATACACCTCAGCCTGTTGAGTTAAACTCAATAATTTTTCAACAAAAATCATAACAGACATAGTTGATGTAGGATAGTGAAGACTAAAGATGATTAGGAGAAAAAAAAGGAGGGAGAATAAAAAAGATAAATATGAACAAGAATGAGAACAAGAAACTAAAAAGAGCAGAAAATTTTGACCATCGATCTGAATTTGAACAAAAACCTAACTTTGTAAATCTTATTTTCCATGGTGGGAGACATGACCTGGTCTTCCACCTAGCCAGAGGCTAATAGAAAATACATGTTCCTTTACTGTAGAAAATACATGTCACTTACTTTCCCTAAGGTTTTAACTGTACATTTACATCATTGTTCTAATTCTGAGTCGTTATTTTCTGAATCTGTGACCATAACAATCTCCATATTTTGGTTTTCTTGCCTCACTTCGGCATCCACGTGTTTCTTTGGGAGCATATTACAGTCGATGGTGTGCCATACTGGTATCTCCTCTTGAAACAATCTGCAAAAACATTAACGGCATAAAACTTTGACATAGCAATGAGACAAAAACTGCAAAGAAAGATGCAAGGAGGACTTACGGGTGCTTGCATAGCGTTGGACATTGCACTGTAAGTGCATACTTGCAAGTGGAAATCTCAGTGATTGAACTGATCATTGTTCTGGGTTCGGAGCATACAAACCTCACCTAAAATAAAAATATGAAATCAATACGACGAGGGAAGGAAGAACAGACCCAGATCTTCAATTTCATACCTCGGTCTCTCTTGGCCTATTTGTAAGATCACACATGGTTCCGTTAGTATATTGATGAGCATGATACCTGAAAGAATATTATATAATTACGTAAGTGTTTTTATCATTCAGTCATTCACAGCATATATCATGTAATAAACCATTTCTCCAAGTTAACCCAATCCTCGCACTTAGAAACAGTCATCCATAAGGTACCTTTGAGATGCATCTTTTGAACGGGGATCCTTCAGTGTAGAAATGTCGGAAAGATTTTGGTTAAATGCAGCTGTAGCCTCCGGATCATACTCTCCCAGGATAAACTCCTGGACGATCTGTGAAAAGGAAAAATATACACTGATTATGATACATGAATATATGATTTTACAAGTTTCTAAAGTATAATAATAAAACAAATCCACGGTTATACAGTTGAACTGGATAAAATGCACTTCAATCTAATTGATAAACCAAAAGATAGGCCTTCTGAATGTAGGATTTATATCAATGACTTAATTTTACTATCAATAATCACGGTACGGAAATCTCAACAAGGATGGTACGGTAACAAGAGTGTTCCATTAGGAAAAGGAACGATAAATTTTATTGTCGAGTGATCAACCTTGCTCTATGTTGGAGTATAAAATTTCATATAGATGCACTGTATGTATCTGCCATATATCATAAAATCGTAATACAGTCATTTCCCATTAGTTAGTAAATTATAGAATCAAAATCAAGAGAGTGGAAAGAAAATTAAGTCTGATTAGGAAATTTGAAGCTCAAAACTTAACGAAATATGAAGATAATATTGTTAATCAAACTGAATACTAACCCAAATCCCAAAAAATGCAGAAGCCTACGTTAAAATGACACTGCGGGTGAATTAGTTGAAACCCTGGAAGCATTGACACCCCTGTAGAATAGTATGTGGCCGTTCGAAACCTTTGGAAATGACACTTTTTGGATGCCTCCGACATCTGTCTGACACTCCTTAACCATGTCACTATTAAAAACTATTTTTTAATCGGCTCCTCAACCTCTTCAATACATCTTAGACACCTCTTCGCCACAACTTGAGCGTAAGTAAAGAAAGTGAGCCAATACTTATTCTAGTCTAAACACTTCCTAGGCACTACTCTAAAAAAAGAGTAAAAAACAAATTAAAAGAAAACAACTTATATTATGAATATACTCATTCTTTTAGGCTCGTTTCCGTCAGACTTGGTATTTTAACAATTAAGATACATGTTTCTTATCTGTAATTCTATTGTGAAGGATGTTATTACATGGAAACTAAAACAAAATTCTTTTTATAGTGAGAATTATATAAATCTTCAGATTTTTGTCACGCTTGATTATATATATGTGTGTGTGATCAGCAAGGTC
Source organism: Phaseolus vulgaris (assembly GCF_051622355.1). Taxonomy (NCBI): domain Eukaryota; kingdom Viridiplantae; phylum Streptophyta; class Magnoliopsida; order Fabales; family Fabaceae; genus Phaseolus; species Phaseolus vulgaris. The sequence goes on from NC_143506.1 coordinate 34,031,639, forward strand.
GCATTTGAACACTAGCTGTGTCCTGGTATCTATGTCAGTGTCATATCCGATGTCTGTTTCGGAGTCATTACTTCATAAACTTATTCAAGAATGCAATTCCCCTTACAAATCCATCACTTTAAGCTGCTGAAGAGAGGATGGAGCAGAGAGAAGTTTGTACAAATGCCATGAAGGGCCAAAACCGAATGTAATCAAGAGGATACCTTATCATCTTCCAAATGTAGTTGCCGCAACTTCTTTTGATAGCAAAATTCATATGACCACCAACCTTCTTGCTGCACATTCAAACAGCTAGTGTAAAGAAATGATTTATAATAGATGCCATATGTTTAAATAAGACTCACAAAAAACCAAATATCAAGACCACAAACTTCATGAACAGTAATTAATAAATCACCATTGGAAATAATTCAAACACTAACCTTGAGAAAACACGGGCCCTTTAATGCTTCTAGCAGTTCATCTGGTGTCTTCTGCTTAATCCGTTTCTCTGTTTCGAAAATCATACTGCTAACATTGTGCTGGATAACAGGCATTCCACTTTTTTCCTTTTCCACCTTAGGTAAGTAACAGATAAATTTCTGTCCATTTTTATCTGGTATGATTACGGATTCCTGGTCGTCATCCTGCAAATGAAGTATAACAAGTTCTTATGACAGGTCATTGGATAAACTTGAATTTCACTTGATCCTAGAAAGGAAAAAGATCTAGTTATGTCCAAAGGCTTAGACAAGAACTTAAAATGTCCAGTATGTTCATTAAATACCATAAATCACGAGTTACTGAGTTGTCAGTCAACAGTAGTTAAACTATTTTGGGTCTGTGTATGTTAGATTGTTATAGAGTTGAAAGAACTGAGATTGAAATAATCAGTGTTGAAACAAGTGATGTTTAAAAATAATTAAATTGTATTTGGGAATGATACTTTGAAAGTGAGTTTAGACTCTAGAAGAATTTAATCATTTGAAAGGTGATGTACAATCACTTGTGAACCGCAGATAAAGATATGTTTTAAAAAATTTGTAGGTTCATCAATCAATTGTATTTACCATTACAGCTAAAATATTCCCTTTCAAAGAACTCATACCTTGCAATTATATCCTAATGTTTTCTCGACAAAATTCATTTCATCCACCTCAAAGTTTAACCAAACACGATGCACAATAGTAAAGCCATGTTTGTTTATCACAAATGGATGTTTGCGGCAAAACAAACAGGACATTTAATTCCTAATCTATATAAAATAACCCGGCACTCTTATTTCCAATCTCTTGGATATCATCAAAACAACACCTCCGTTAAATTCGTACAGCCATAGTACTTTCGATTCCAAACCAGCATTTCAAAATACACTGTAAATAATATTTCAATCAGAAAAACATAGTCAAGCGAAATAAATTTGAACGTCCAAGAGACACACGATACTGATCCATGCATCAGAGCGCAAGCTTCGCGAAAACCTCTAATTCCTTTCCAAAACCAAAGGGCAGGGGTAATCATTGTATTCAACATTCAAGCTCAACACTCATTTAAAGTGTAGTAACTCACAGGGATAAAAGGGGAATCTTGGGAATGGAATTCGATATTGTATTTAGGTTCACGAGAGCGGCCACCACCAGTGCTACCAGCACCACCAAATATGCTACCTGTTATGACAACAGCAAAAAAAATTAAAAAAAAATGGAAAACCTAACAGAATTATGATTTTGAAATCAGAAGGAATTTGAAACCCTAAGAAAGAAGGGGGAAGGAAACGATAACGACCAATATGAGCAGGGAAGATCTGTTCGGAGGCATAGGTGAAAGAGAAGAGAATGAATAGCAGAAAGAGTGGTGGCTTCATCGTCTCCATTATCATCGATGGTCACAACGAAGCAAAATCAGTTCCGACGTCGTTTCCTCGGCGGTGAACGATTAGAAGTTGGAGCCAAGATCACCAGATGCCAAAACCGTCCACGTCTATTCCCCAATCCACGATTGCCATGTCAATGCCTTGGCAAATCATGTATTCATTTTTTATTAAATTAAAATATATTCAATTTTATATTTTATAATTAATTAATTAAAAAATAATACAATTTAATATATTTTACAAAAATAATACAAAAGAATTATATACTATTATTTAAAAAAATTACTTAAGTATTTTAAAATAAAATAAAAAATTATTCAATATTAAATAAATAAATAAAATTATTAAAAAGTAAAAAAAAAATAAAGAGAATATTTAATTCTACCTCACACCATAGTTCATTATGTGAAATTTGATTTGTTGATTAATAATTGAATGTAGATTGGGTGATAAATAAACTAATATAATATAATGAGTATATCTTATTTCTCTAATATGTTGTTTTGAATGTTGTAGTTGTTAATCTAACTAAAAAAAAGTGTTTAATATTATTTTTGGAAAGACATCTTACTACTAAGTAAAGTTTCAATCATGTATCAATATCAAATGATATAAGCAAAAATTTGTGAAATTTTTTGAAGCATAATTTAACCTTCTCTTTTGGTGTTGCATGTATTTTATGTAATGGATATAAATAAGCACCAATATATGAAATAATATAAATATTTATGTAAAGTTTAATAATGGTACATTGTAGTATGGTATGTAAACTTGAGTTCCATCTAAATAATTCAAACCTAAAAATTAAGATGTACAATTAAATTAAAAAAAAATAGACTAAAGATCATTTTATGAATACAATAGAAAAACAAAAAGCTCCAAGTAGTAGTGGAGTTTAGTAGTGTTTGTTATACCTTAATTTTTTTTTACATACAAATAAATATACTTTTTTAATTTTATTATATTTTATGTATTTGGCATCTATACACCCTAAAAAAAAATTAACACCTCTACACTGTTTCTTGAAAACCGTCATATAAGTTAGAAGTAGCTAATGTGTTGAATTCAAGATTAAATTATTTGTATATTGATTAAGTTGGAACTTTAACGATAACGAAATTAATTAACCTTGCATATCTTTTAATCGACTGAAACATATTAGTATAAGATAAAGTCTTGTGACACTAATAGAATATATCCATGAAAAGAAATAAGTCGTAAAAAAATAGGAAAAGATTTAAATTGAATAGTTGTGTTTATAGTTTTTCAATTTAACCAACCCATCGAATATAAAAATGTCTATAACTTAATCAAATAATAGTAATTAATTATTTTAATTTTTAAAATTAATTTTTATTTAATTTCATCTAATTAAATATAATTTTGATCAAATTTAAATTAAATTTTCAAAAATCCAATCCATCATCACCTTTACCTATTTTTTAAACATTAATAGATAATAACTATTAAAAAAGAAAAAAAATACCATATTTTTATTTAATCTTGTTAAGGATAGCAAATGCTGAAAAAAAAAAGTAATTAACGATCATAGATATTTCTATTTATCCATGTACCTATATTTTCATTTATCTTTTTATTATTAACGTATGTCTCATAGAATCACCATAATAAAAACATTATTCCAGGACTCAATCCCATTTTTGTTCTGAAAAGGATGTTTAGGTTCTTATAAAATACATTTGATTTGACCTTTCATAACATGGCAAGATTATTTGTAATAAAAATAACATTTTTACTTTAACTCGTGAATTTTCTTTATTTTTGTCATTCTTTATGCACTAAATTTTGCAATCAGATTTTCCCAAAAGATCATTAACTGTTTAACACTCTTTTCTTCCGTGGAGTGTGGAACTAATTCCCAATATTTCATGCATAGCCATTTGCTTTTTAGGTTTATCCAAAACACACGTACTTTACATGATTGCTTAAGTTATGTCAATGAAACATGGATTTAACTCACCCCTCTTATCATGATGTCAATCTAATAACAATCCATGCTTCAATAATTTCAATAATATTATCTCACTTTTTTGTTTTTTTTTTTATTGACTTTAGATATGTGACAAATGGAGAATGAATGCCAATAGATGATGATGTAATGACTTATAAGTATAGATGTTATTATATTTAAAAAATTGAGATAAAAATAGAAATATACAGTTTTAAATAGTTATATAATTGTTTAGTAATTTAGAACTTTTTCTAATTTATACATATCATAATTATTATATTCTTAAAATAATGACATGGGTAGGGATAGAAACATAATTATAAATAAAAAATTGAAACTTTGTGAGACACCAAGTAACGTGAATGACCTTTTCATTATATATTGCCAAAATATATAAAATAAAAAAACTAAGAAACTGATGGATATGACATAAAGGTCAACATGTGTGTGCCACTTCAGACTGAGGTTGTCCCAAAGCAAAGGATTAGTTAGTTAATTCATTATAAAATTTTGCGTGGTGGGACCCACCAACAGATTTTTTTTTTTTTTTTCTTCTTCAAGAATTTAGGGAATCAATAAGAGAGTGACAGAAAAAATAATTTCCAGAGGGATATTGAATTGCAAATTTTGTTCAGACAACAAATTGGCATTATCTGATCTTTTTCTTTTTTTTTTTCTCCTTTTTCATTTGTGGCGTTAAGGTGAAGGATGTGAAAGAAAAACCAATACTTTTTCCAAAGGGACGAAGGAACAACGTAACGTTAAGATGGTTTGGCTTTCCTCCATTCCTTGCATTTCAAACTTTCTCGCCCTCTCTTGGTATCTGGATTTCCTAACCAAAGCTTGAACCTTTTCCGCTGAATTTGTCACCCTGATAAGATTTTATTTGTTACCAAATTCTGGGTCTTCTTCTCTCTATTCAATCCCTTTCTGTGATAAAACCAAAGGGTAATTTCCTTCACCTTCAAATCTGACTTGGTTTGTCCTTGTCCCCTCTCTGAGTTGGGATTTGTATCGGCAGAAACAAATCCTGATTTGGAGAGAAGGGTGGTGCATTTTGTATTCCCAGAACCCAGCCCAGTTGATTTTTCAGTAATTTCAACTTTGAGGTTTTGAGTTTTGTTTCCTGATAGTTGCTGCCACTGTTATATATATAAAGCTGGTTATCTTGGTTATGCGATTCTTGTATCAACCTGACTGTTGTATCTTTTCCATTATTTCCTTCTGCTATTTTCATAGGTTTGTGTGAAGTTCTTTCCTATTAAACGATCTTTTTGTTTGAGGAGAGCTTTGCGTTTGGTTTTAGATTGGTTATCTTGTGTGTGCAATTGATTCATTGGAAAAATAAAAAACCTCTTTTTCTTATGTTGTTGAGTGGATTGAACTGTTGTGGACTAGGAGGAGTGGTATCTTTGATTAGTTTATTTAGTGTTGGATTGTTGGGTTCAGAATGTGGAGGAAAAAGATTCAGGTAGGAGAAACGAGTGAAGATAGAGGAGATCATAAGAAAGCAGAAGATGAAGGTCCCAGATCATATGACAGCGATTCCTTGGTGCTTATATCAATGGCTCACGTGTTGAAGGATGAAGGGAACAAGATGTTCCAGAAGCGGAATGCTGAGGGGGCTTTGGCAAAATATGAGAAGGCCCTGAAATTGCTTCCAAGAAATCATGTAGATATTTCTTATTTAAGGAGTAACATGGCTGCGTGCTATATGCAGATGGGTCTCCGTGAGTATCCTAGAGCAATCAATGAATGCAATTTGGCTCTTGAAGTAACACCAAAATATAGTAAAGCTCTGATGAAGAGAGCAAGGTGCTATGAAGCTTTAAATAGGCTGGATTTTGCGCTGAGAGATGTTAGTACTGTTTTGAAGATAGAGCCAAATAATGTAATGGCATTGGAGGTCTCAGATAAGGTGAAGCATGCTCTTGGAGATCGGGGATTAGTCGTAAATGATACAGAAATTGAGTTGCCTCCAGACTATGCCGGACCTCCTATTTTACCTCTGAAAAAATTAATGAAAGAAAAGAGTCACAAGAAGAAGAAAAACAAAGAGAAGGTGAAGTCTCTTGATAAAATTGAAGAAAAGCAAGCTGAGGAGAAATTAGGAGAGAATAAAGCTGAAGAGAAGGCCGAGGACAGTCGGAAAGAGAAGAAGGCTAACAAATCTAAAAAGAAGAAGGCCAAGGGAAAAAATGTTGAGAAAAAGGATGATGTTAAGGAAGTTATTGAGGAAAAAAGTACTGGTAGAAGTGAAGATATACCAAAGAAAGCAGCAAAACTTGTTTTTGGTGAGGATATAAGATGGGCTGAATTGCCAGTTAATTGCAGCCTCTTTCAGCTAAGGGAAGTTATTTGTGATCGTTTCCCTAGACTAGGAGCAGTTCTTGTCAAATATAAGGACCAAGAGGGTGATCTGGTCACTATCACTTCTGACGAAGAATTAAGGTGGGCTGAAACAGGATCACAGGGTTCTATCCGGCTGTACATAGTGGAAGTTAATCCTGAACATGATCCATTCTTTAAGAAGCTTAATGCAAAGAATGTAGAAAAGGTTAGTATTGCTAATTCTCCTGTGAATGGATCTGTGGTGAAAGGAAAGGACATTATTAGTTTATCTTGCATTGAGGATTGGATAATTCGGTTTGCACAACTGTTCAAGAACCATGTTGGGTTGGAACCTGACAGATATTTATATTTTCATAAATATGGTATGAAGCTCTATTCAGAGGCTGTGGAAGAGACAATTATAAGTGAGGAAGCTCAAGGCATATTTGATATTGCTGGAGGTAAGTTCCAAGAGATGGCAGCTCTAGCATTGTTCAACTGGGGAAATGTGCATATGTCCAGGGCAAGGTACAGAGTTTATTTTACAGGAGATTCTTCTAAGGAGCATTTGCATGAACAAATCAGAAGTTTGTATGAATGGGCGTACGAAGAATATGAAAAATCTGGGGAGAAGTATGAAACAGCCATTGAAATTAAACCAGATTTTTATGAAGGCTTCTTGGCACTAGGCCAACAGCTGTTTGAGCAAGCCAAACTTTCTTGGAATTATGCACTCTGTTCTAAGGTAGATTTATCGACATGGCCCTCCTCTGAGGTTCTTCAGCTTTACAACAGTGCTGAGGATAGCGTAGAGAAAGGAATGCTTATATGGGAAGAATCAGGAGAGCAGCAATTGCAGGAAACTTCCAATCCGAAGGATATTTTATTACATTTGCAGGACATGGGGTTGGACCAACTATTCAAAAATATTTCAGCAGATGAAATTGCTACACAGGTGGAAAATACGAGGTCTCAAATGAATCTTCTGTGGGGTACCATACTATATGAGCGCTCAATAGTGGAATTCAAGATAGGGTTACCGGGATGGAATGAAAGTCTTGAAGTTGCAGCTGAGAAGTTTCAACTTGCTGGAGCTTCTGCAACAGATATAGCTGTAATGTTGAAGAACCACTGTTCAAATTACGGTACATTTTCTTTCCTAGTTAGAAAATTTATAGCTGAACAGATACATATTCATATATACTTACAACTTTTCCAACAGGTCTTGGATTCGAAATTGATGAAATAGTCCAACCATGGAATGAGATGTACAACGCTAAAAAGTTGCAGAAAGGTGTTCTATCGTTCCGTTTGGAGCCCTTGTTTAGAAGAAGAATATCTAAAATATACCATGCCTTTGAGCTTGTATGAGTTGCATCTTTTTTCTGCAAGTTGTTGAGGAATAACAGAGCCAACATCCACATGGTTGCTTATGTGACTGAAATGCTATCGTCATCATGAAGGTAACTGAGAGTCCTATGTTATTTCTTTTCTTTTAGTAGTATTAATTATCATGCGTATTAATCTAAATGTTTTGTTCTCTTTTGTGTACATGTCTGTAGAATGAGACTAGGTGTATCTTGCAAAAGTATATTGTAGATTCGAGCATTGATAAGTAACTGTAGAATATTGGTTTTCGCAGGCGAAAATTAATGTCTTTATGATCATTGCAGTAAATTGAGAATTATGCTTGAAGTTAGCTATTGATCGGTTCCTCGAAATATCGCAATTTCTTTTTGACACTGTTTTGACATTTACTATCTGCCTTCTAATTCTGAATGAAGTCTTGTCATTGATTATCAACATGCTATGTGTTAAAGTTTTGTTAATTTCTTGCCTATCTTTTAGAATCACTTCTGCAAGCTATTTTAAAATGAACAAGCTGCTGTGTAGATACCCTTTCTTCATAGCATAAACAGTTGTTGACAATATATAAGAGGTTTTCATATGAAGTTCCTGGCAAGGACTTCAATAGTTCAATAAAACCTACAAACCCCATCACTCAATAAAGGATTTTAGATTGCTATATCATACACCATAGGAAGATTAAATGTTATTTGGAAGAAATACTTTCACAAGAATAAAACAGCATTTAATAGAAATTAACTCCTGTCAGAACTAGGTTAGAAATATATAGCCGAAGGTCACTTCTTCTGCATGAATCTTTGAGAAATAATGTCAAAGAAGTTAATATTCAGTTGAGTCAATTGTATCAGGCTGATTTGATGAAAATGGATTTGTTTATGTGATGACATCAAGCCTTTGCTTCATCAGAGGACAGTGTGTTACTTTGAAGATTAGATGCAAAAAACAATTGTTTTGGACATATATAGCTTGTATTGTATATTTTACATTGAGGAAAATAACAAACTTTTGGAAACATCTGAGTGTTTTGTAATAGCAATATATGCAGGCAATTGGAGAGAAAGTGAAGAAATCCTAGATCAGAAATTTTGACTGTGGTGAAGTACATTATGATTTTATGGACCTAATAATCTGACATTAGCAGTTTAAAATTGTGATACATACTAAGATATTACATGTACATGCACCAACAATTTTCAATTTTTATTTGTGAGGCATCTTAGGTAATTTTGTGATTATTCTTTCCCATACTTGGACTCTCGAGATTTTTATCTTTAGAATTTGCTTTGCTGTAGATTTTCTCCCATCAAGTTTACTTATAAAGTAAAGTTTATATTATCTTATAAGTGACTTCTGCAATTTAAATGATTGTATTTATACCTTGAATATTTGTTGTAGTTCATTGTTCTGTTACCAGACATCATGTTTTATTTTACTTGAACTTTGTATGAAAATAAAGAATTATTTTATTGATAAAGAATTGTTTTACTTGGACATGGGTTGTAATCACAAAGCCTTTGTTAAGATTATCTTTGATAAATTGTCTACGAATGACAATGCTTTGGCTGACTTGTTATTACAGTACAATTAATGTCAACCTTTATTTTAAGGTTATTTAGTATGATTTTCATCTACACATGCACCTTGACTTGAGTAAGGACTCAAAATTCAACTTTTTGCAATAGGACTAGTGTTATTGATATCAGATAATGGAAAATATCAGCGATCCAAAAGTCCTTTATAAAAAAGATATCTGAAGCCATAACGGGTTATGACAGAAACAGTGCGGATAAAGATAATATAAAAAAGTATAATATATAGGAGGAGCTACTGGTTCAAAACTTAATAATGAAGGAGTTGTTGGGTCAATGTGGGTAGGGTGGACTTGCAATCTGTGTCAGTGGCTGCAAAAGTAAGAAAAGAAAGAAGATTAGAGTTTTCACTAACTGCATAAGTAATCTTAGGTCTAGTGTGTGATAGAGAAATAAGTTTTCCTACCAATATATTGAGTCTTGTTATAATTTTAGAAATAAGGAACTAATCCTATATAATTAAGAATATCTATATTATATTATATATATATATTATTAAGAACTTTTTATTTGTTCTCATATCATATTTTTATTATTAAAGGATATCAAAGCTTCTCTACTTATTTTATTGATTCCTTTTCTCTCAATATTAATAAAGCACCTGTATTGTCTCAAAAACACGATTTTAGCTAAATGCTTTTGTCTTTCCTACATTTTAACATGGTATCTCAAAAACACGATTTTAGCTAATGCTTTTGTCTTTCCTATATTTTAACTTGGTATCCAGAGACTAATTGAAAATGGCGTTTGCTTGATAGACCCATTATATTTGTAGGATTTTCTTCTAAAGCTGCACTATGAAACACATTCTTCACATCCAATTAGTGTAAGTTTCAACCAAAGTCAGAGTAAGAACAACTCTAACTATATTCATCTTTGTTGAAGGAGAAAATGTCTCGTTGTAGTCAATTCCATACGTTTGAGTGTATCCCTTTGCAACCAATATGATTTTATGTTTTTCTGTTGTTCCATTTGCATCATATTTCAATGTAAATATCCTTTTGCACCTCACAACCCTTTTGTTTCTTGGTTTGTCAATAATCTCCCATGTTAAGTTTCTTTCTAATGCATTCATCTCCCCTCTCATGGCTTGAGTCCAATGTTCACTTTTCATGGCTATTAGATTGAGGTAGGAATTTTTGTTGCCTTAGTGACACTAATTATACTTTGATGTTTATTAGAAAGATCGTTAGTGCAATCATATTGAGAAATAAGATATTTAACACATGATTTTTTTTCTCTCAATGCAATGGGCAATGAATAAATTCTCAATGGTAATTATCTCTTTATTGTTATCTCCAAGGATTTTCACCTCTACATAGACAACTTTTCTCACTTTGGAATCAAAGTAGGTTATTTCCTTCTTTGATAATCAAAGTGGGTTGTAACCACAAAAACTCGATACGATAGACTTGACATTAGGGAGAAGGGGGAACAAAAGATAAAAAAGTCTCCATAAGACTAATGTCATTTAATACACGAGAAGGTAACCTGTTAATGAGGTATGACACTTAACACAACTTCTTTCCAATAAGTTTCAGGAACATACAACTAGAAAAGGAGTCCTCTAGCTACTTCTATAATCTGACGATTCTTCCTTTCTGCAACCTGGAGTGTTTGCGTTACGTATTAAATTTGGAGAATTCATGATTCACATATTAAGTATCATTATCTGACTTAATTCTTTTGACATATTTTCTATATTGATTTTGGACAAAATGGAAAAAATTAACAAAGATTTAAAAATAAAAGTAACGAACCATTTTAATAAAAGAAAATATATTCTAAAATAGTTCCCCATACATAAGAATGAATTAAGTCAAATGAAAAAAAATACCCTTTTTACCTCATAGGGGATAAAGTGCATGGTGATGCTTTGATAGCCAACACATCACATTTAAAAGACCCAACTCTTTAGTCTTTAGTAAACAGAAGAAGGAACAATGCTTTGATAAGATTTTGAATGAGGGATGACTGATGAAGCCGTATTTGGGAACTTATCCATGTTTTTGAAGTTGCTTGCTGGTTATGACCTTTATTTTGTTATGGTCCTTGGATTTCAATAGATACAATCCACTCTACAATCTACACCTCTTAGCAATTAAAATTGTCTTTCTTGTGCCAAGGTCCTGAAATACATAAGAGAAAAAAGGTTACTAAATAGTCCAAATCTTTTGTAAGTTTAAGTACAAATATGAGACTATTGGTCAGTTATAGGACATATAAAACATCCTTTAATACAGGAGATGTTTCTAAAGTTATATTCCTTGATCTGCATGACTACACTATCACCATTTGCGATTGTAACGAGAGTTTTCTAGTCATTTTGAAATAGGAATTAAAGAGCATAGGAAAGGGAGTCATGTGATCAATTTGTCCCAAATCAATAATCCAAATACCTTGAGACATATGACCAATAGTACTGAATGTATTGTTACCTTTCATGGATAGAGTATATGATCTAAAGGACTTTTAATTTTTAATAATTGATTCAATCATTGTTCTTGTTGAAGATCTCACATCAATTAGAGATAAGATCAAATTATAGTATATAAGTAGAGTGCAAACCTTACCTTACAAGTCGGTTTTGTGAGGTTGAGTGCATAAATCCACTAACTAAGATGATATCAGAATCATTCAAAGCCCATCTTAGTTAAGTTTGTTAGTGTTGAACCATCCACAAATATCTAATTTCATGCTCGCTCGACATGTTCAATCTTCTGTGTGAGGGTGTGTTCGAGATCCCATATCGATTAGAAATAAGACTAAATTATAGTATATAAAGAAATGCAAATCTCAATTTAAAAACCGATTTTGTGAGGTTTAGTTAGGCATAAATTCACTTATTAAGGGTTCTCAAACAATAAAGTTCTTTCTTATAAGCTTTCATTGAAGAAACAAATTACAAAACAAAGACGTAACAAAGAGAACCCGCTTAGCAGAAGAACCCAGAAACTCCAAAAACTCATGTACTAAAATTGGTGCCAAATGAGATGTCACTACCCCTGGAACGAGTTTAGGTCGGTGTGGAAGTAGTGGACATTCCTAGAGCAAGGCATGGGGTTGACACGCACTGATACCAAGGTGGCATATTATGGTGTATGAGGAGGAACTTTTTTGTCCACCATGGACCTCAATGATGATGGTTAACAAATGCTGTTAACCTGGTAGTGAAAACAAATTTCCCAAAATTGGGAGTATTGATACCAACTTGAACTTAAAGAAATAAATTATTTTATTGATACCAATCATACCAATTGTATTTTTATCATTTTTATTATAATAATGATTTTTTAAAAATAAAGATATAAAAATATACTGAAATTATTAGGAAGATTCTAAAGATATTTTAAAACAATTTTATTGACACATTGATGATTGGGTTTTCTTTGTTTTGGATAAAACATAAATAATGTATGTATTGTATCCTTTTCTTCCTGTACATCTACATTAGCTGCTTACACTCTTTTCTTCCTTTCACTAATATGGATGTCTGCATTTGAATCCAGAAAGAAATATATATTTCAGATTACCTAATCCAAGTTTAAAAGAGGTGTAGGTTGAGATTGTTGAGGGTGCAGAAACAAATAGCCTTTAGCTATGTGCATGATTGATACTGTTTGCTGCTATTAACTTCTTTTCTTTGCTCTCTTTCTTTGTTCATAAAATATGGATTACGTTTTATCATCTTTGTTGGCTTATTTTGCAGGTTTCTTTGCCTACTTTCTGTAGTAAACACTGTAGTTATAGAAAGAAACTATCTTTCACAAGAATTTAAAGGTTTGGGAGATTCTTGACAGGTGGGGAAGATGGAGTTGCAGAAATTACCTTTTTTTAGTTACTTTCTGCCTTTGCTCACATTGCCTTCCCTTTGTGGTTAGATTTATAGTGGCAGTAGGAAATTAAAGTTATACTGAAAGAAGTTGGGAGAGATTTGTTGTTTGTTTTCCTGTTTCTCTTGTTCAGTAGTTTATCCATATGTAACTACTTGTTGAATTAGTATTTCTAAATTATTCAACTTGCTGCACATTGTACTTATAAAGTTAAAGGGAAAAGCCATTCTAAATTTGTTTTAAAGGAAATAATAGCAGATTTTAATTCTTGCATTTTCATAATTCATTCACAGAAAGATTGTCACTTTACATTTGGCTCAGTAATTTTGGTTTTTGAACTGTTTGTCAAAATTAATTTTTTTCATTTGTTGTTTTCTTTACATTAATATTTTTCATGTAAATTTTCTGTTTCTGATATTTCACCAATTGTCAAATAGTTTGCTCAAATGAATTGAAAATGGTATTGTTCTATACCAAAAAGAGCATCAGCAAAAATTTCCTTCACCCCATTTGAAAAGAAAATCCCACTTCACCTCTTCAATTTCACCTTCACCTAAGATTTGATATTGCACCAAATTGTCTTCCATCTCTTGAAATTTAAGATTCTTCTGATTGTTAAGGTAAATGATCTATGTGTGTTTTTATTGAAAGAATTTTCTTGGATAGTGAAGTTTTTATTGTATGCATAATTTCTACATGTGTACCTAAGGGTTATTGGTTTGTTGTTAAGATGATTTATTAATATTGATTGACAATATCTGGTTTCCGTTTTAGGGTTTTGGGCATTTGGTACTTGGAGAGACGGTAACTAAGACTGTTTCTTCTTGCACCTCAATATGTTCTTTTGGCACCCCATATAAAATATGAAAAATATTTTTTTATTCTTATTGTGTCACCTCCATATTTCAGATTACATAATCCAGAATGTTATTCTGGATTATATAATTCGAAAATCTGAATTTGATAGTAACTTTCGAATTATGTAATCCATAAAACTAATTATGCATCTGAAAAAAGACTTTCAAATTATGTAATCCGGAAGCTAATTATGAATTTGAAAAATGACTTTCAGATTACGTAATCCATAAGAACATTTTTGGAAATAAAAATTTTATGGAGGTGTGAGAAGAACATACGAATGTGGAGGAAGAAACGGTCGTAACTAATTGAAAGGGACTAACCTTAAAAATTGATCTACTACTTTTATTTTAAAATATACAAATTATGAAAGTTAAAAAAATGTAGGGGCCAGGGTCCACTGTACAAGGTGGATCCATCACCGTGGTTGTATTTGATTTTATGGTTTCCAACATGGTCAAGAAAATATCACTGGCTTCAGGCAAATTCTCACTAAACATCCATATTTTTATTTAATTTCAATAATATTCTTCTAAATAAATTATTTTATTTATTAACTATTTTCTATTTTTTTTATCAAATAATACACATTTGAATTATGATGATGTTCTTCCATGATATATAACATGAATCATAATTTTAACGAGTATTGAATTTTAACTTTATATATTAAAAATTATATTATTGTAAGATGAAAAATGGATTACACTCACACAACACAAATTTATATTTAAATTTATATTAAGCAATCCAGAAACAACCTAGCAAGGTATACTAGAAAATATCGATACAACGAATTTTCTGGTCAATTCACACATTCAAATGATAAAACTGCTTTCTTAAACACTACGATGGGAGAATAATGAAAGAAAGTGCTACGATTGGAAGAAATATTATTAAGAATAAATTCAAAATAAAGGAAAAAAAAGATAAAGGAGTGAAAAGTGAGATTATTTGTATTACGAGAAAAAGAGTAGAAAGTAAAGAGATGAAAGGATTTTTTTTGAAAGTTTGTGATAATTTTATTGATATAATAGATTTTTTAAAAATTGAAAAATTATATATTTATAAAATAATCAAATTATCCTTGCTATTAATTAATTTTAATTAAATATTAAATTAGAATTTTTTATTATTTCATATATAATTATTCGTAGTTTTTTGTTTTTATTATAATTATTTATTCTAATATTATTATTGTTATTATTATTAATATTATCATTTTATAATTTTTATTATTAATTTTCTATTATTATTAATAGTTTTATTATTATTTGTAATATAAGAAATAACTAACGTCTTTCTTTTCTAAAACATAAATAAATTGAATTCAAAATTATGTCAGAAGATTTTAATTTAGATTCAATTAAAATTATAACATTAAACTTAAAATAAATTCAATCAGGATTGTAAATTAAAATTTCACAATTAAATTAATAAATAAATAAATTAAATATTAAAAAACTAAATTCGTAATTAAGATTAAAACAGACAAATTTAAAATTATAGTATTAAATTTAAAATAAAATTGAGACAAATATTGCAGAATTAAATTCTAAATAAAATCAATATATAATCAACTAAAAATTATATAATTAAATCAAAAGAAAAATTAAATAAAATTGCATAAATAAATTTAAAATAGATTCAAAGAAAATTGAAAATTAAATTCAAAGTAGAATTATATTAAAAAAATAAAATCAGAATAGAATAAGTTAAAATTACTGAAGTAAAATAAAAAAATAAAGTTTCAATTATGTACGGAAAAATTTTCATGGTTAAAAAAATATATTCAAATTCAATCTGTGTTAAAATCACGTGAACATGATTACTTGTAGATCTAAATCTAGATCCCTTGAATTTCACATAGACGCAAAACACAATCACAATTTATAATTTATGCGAAATTAAAAAAAAATGAACAATCAGTTAATTTGAATATAAAAGATTTGAAACAAATTCTAAATCTAAATCTAGTTTCAGGTTGAAATTTTATATCCAAATAAACACACCTTTTCATTTTAGATGATTTTAAGATTATATATTTTAATTGATTGTTGTTGTTTATGATTTTGAAATTAACTATTTAAGGTGATAATTCTAAGAAAATTCTCACCGGACACAACCAAGTGATTAAATAAATGTGAAAGGTCACTTCAGAAGGAACAAGAGAAAAACGTAAGAATAAGGTGATTATGATGCAAGGAGCGGAATATGGAATAATTTAATATTTCAAAAACATACATTTAATTAATAAAATAATAAAATTAATTGAATAATAATTATTCTAATATTGTTCTTATTATTATTTAATAATTTTAGTAACTCAGGGTTAGGTTAAATCTTAATTAGGTTCAACACATAAAGCTTTTCACTCAATTTTGTAGAAAAATTGATATTGTTAGGTTGAGTTGGAACCTAATCACAAATAACACCTAATTTGATAATCGAGTCTTTTGATCACTCAACCTAGTAAACATTCTTAGTTAAATAAGTGATCTAAATTCCTATATTTTGTACATTAAAAAAATATAAAATCCACTGCTGAGTACCTTTAATCTATCATGAGAAAATAATCTTAATAAATAACAAAAAATAAACCAATACAATCACAAATATACATATTAAGTAAGCTAATCAGATACGTTTGATAAATTAACAAGTTGTTAAGATAAAATTTAAATAATTTTGATACCATAATAAATGTTTTTAATATTGTAAAATCAGCTTCTAATTTAAAGTTCGCATCAACTTAAATACTATATAAATATCTTTATTTTTAATTACCATTCAGACTCATTCATCTTATTACTATATCTGAGCTTTTACTTCATAACCAATTCACAGCCATCTAAAGTTCTTTAACCCTTCAAAACTCTCTAAATCCACCAAGAAAGAAAAGGGAGAGTGAATAATTTGTGAGCTGTTATAATCTAACATAAACATTATTTGTGTGTCATTATGCAGTTGGAGACTATTTTAGGAGTATAATGTTGCAACCACTTCACGTGATGTGGTCCATAATTTGAAACCAAAACAGATTTATCAGGAATATAGGAAGTGATTTTGTTTGAAGTTCCTTCAAATCTAACTTTTGAATTTTGTGATATCTAAGATCTTATTTGAGACTAAAGCACAAATGAAAGGCCATAAAGTTAATGGAGATGGAGTACTGATATAGGTTTGAATTTAGTTAAGAAAGTGGTTTCACTATCATCTGCATAAGCTCCATTTACAACATCAGAAAGTTGCTTCAATTTGTTTGGATGATTACGTTATAATATCCTTATCCGTGTTTATAGAAAACCAAATCACTGTGTTATCACTTTTTAAACTTGGATCATAATGCACTCAACTTCCTTGTCTTGAACACTATACACACTTCTATAGCTTATACCTATCCTTAAAGAAGACCTTCATCCCTCTCCACTATAATTCTATCAAGTTTTGTATATATTATTTGTGTAAAAGGTTTCAATCTAAATGTGAGTTTTGAAAAAGAGAAAGATATTTATATAATTATTTCACACTTATTATTTAGCACCCTGGAATTTTTTTTACTGTTATAACTCATTAGAGGGCCTCTATAAAATTTAACGTGATTCCAGTAGCTATGGTTTCTTAAAACATCAAATTTAATTATATAAATTAACATTTAATTTCAAGATCAGAACTCCCCACATCTCAAAATTATCACAAACAAAAATTAATAATAACGCATAAATCAAAGCTAATTTTCGACATTCGTTGCAATATTCGGTTGTAGAGACCAAATTTAGAAACTAAATATTTGATAGTTAAAATCTTGATTGCTAATTAGATACAAATTTAAAAACTATTTAACAATAATAGAAACTAATTTATAAATTAATTTTTGTTTAATTTCTAAAATTATATATAATATAGTTACTAAACTAATTATTTTTGTCTTTCTAAATATTGATTTCTATTTCATGATTTTTTTTTTAAGTGACAACTTTACATTATGGTAAAAGTTGTTATAATTTTCATATTTTGTTAGATGTAGGAAAAATAGCCAGAAATGGAGAACGATTAAAGAATGTTTAAACATAAAGTCTAGCTACTTTAGATTTAGAAAATAATTTTCAAAAATATAATTTTGTTTACAATTGGTAAAAAAAGTTTTGCAACTCAATAATTTAAACTGAATTAATTAAATATCTAATATGATATTGGAATATTGGAATAAAACGTGGTCTTTCTTTCCTAAACTTGCAATTGAGGAATTGAGACTTGAAAAACACATATAAAAAAATGTTATCCACTGAATATAAAATAATAGCTTCGTGGCTGGAAAACAAAACTGCTTCACTTTATCCAAAAGCTTTTGTGGCTTCATTCATCCCAAATTCCAAACATTACAAGCCATCCATGGTGCATCATGCCGTAAGCCATCAAATATCATGACACATGGCAACATATATAATTATAAAAAATTAATTTACTGCGTAAGAAGTATAACTTTAGTATTTGAGATTTCATTTCGATTAAAAATTAAAATTTTTATAATATATATGTGGATGTTTGTTTTATGAATAATTTTATAAAATTGAGTTAATTTAAAGTTTATTTTTTAATATGATATCAAAGTCATTTAAAATTTATTATAAAAGTTTGATCTGATCATCCACGCTATTAGATTTCTATCGAATCATCCACAAATATAAAATCTTACACATAAGTTATGTAAGGGGAGTGTAGAATGCTATCGGGTCTCTATCGAATCATCAATAAATATAAAATCTTATACATGAGTTATGTAAAAAGAGTGTAGAAGATCTCTCATCAACCATAAATTAAACCATTTCATATTATATAGATGCAAACCTGATCTTATGAACTGATTTGGTAAGATTGAGTTAGACTTAAAATGGACTTTTTAATAACAATTTTAAGATAAAATAAAATATTTTGATTTAGTTACAGTTGTGATTATTTCTTACTATTATTTTATGAATTAATTTAAATATACTTTTAGTATATGCAAAATAAGTAAATTTTAATTTTAGTCTCCATAAAAAAATTCCATTCCCAGTGAAGTTTATACCCACTATCTTATAAGCACAATAACATTTTTTAACACGTAACATATTTAATGCTTTATATTTTGTATAATTACTATAAAATAATACGACATTAAATGTTAGTAAATAATAGTTCTTTTAATTATGATATTGAACTTTTACCATTTAAATTGGAAATATATAATAAAACAGCATGGAAATTAGAATAATTCTGGAGTAAAAGTAAACACATATTTTATACATACTATATATAATGTGGCACTTTGGTCCATCTTTTATATTTTGGTCCGCTCTATATTAGGTAATAAAAAATGAGATGAAACTTACGTATAAGTTAATTATTTTTAGTCGTACCATATAAATATGAATTTATCAATCTACATAAATTTTAAAAAAAATTAAAAAACAAAGTTATTTTTAACTTTAATTTCAAACTTTAGTATCTCATAAAAATAAAAATTTAGTATAACTATAATAATTATAATAAAAACTTAATTTTTTTTTTATTTACTAAAAATAAATAAGGAAATATATTATAAAAAACATATATTAAAAATCTAGATTTGTAATTGAAAATATATGATATTAATTAAATAATAAATAAAAGTGTTTAGTTTATTCAGCACATAAATAATATTGTGAATATTATTTAGATATCAATTTAAAAAATAATTTATATTTTTTTATTAATAATAAAAACTAATTTAAATATTAATAATTTTATAATTTATAACATAATATCTACTTTAGTTAATATAATAATTAATTTTTTATTTAATAATTTTAAAACAGATAAAAAGCTTGTATAAGATTAAAAAGACTGAATACTTGTATAATTTCAAAACACTGCAATGCTCCTGTACTCTAAAAATAGTTATTTGAAATTAGATAACAATACAATGAGTAATGTTTTCAATTAATTCCTTTGAGAAAAAAGAAGTTTAAAATGAATTTTAAATTTCCAAATTTAAGAATTAGGTTTAGATAGTGAGAAAGGTGGTGGTTGAAGATGTTTTTATTAGTGATGTTGGTGTTGTTATCCATTGGCCTGCAAAAGCTAAAAAGGCAGTACCTTACTTCTTCCACAAACCAACAAACCATTTTTGTACGTTCCTTGAAGAAAGCAAACTCTTACCCTACCACCAACCAACATCATCTTATCATTCACTTTTTCTAAAACCTTCCCTTCATGAGTACCCTTTCATTCATAAATGTTCCAAAGTTTTCATGTGGATAGGGAAAATGTGTATTTAAAAAAACTTTAAGAGGGCTTTTATGGTAGAAGAAGGACTACTTAGTAAATTTTATTATCATCATCTTTCATGTCATATTATGTTATTATAAAAGATTTTTATTATTTTAGTAACAACACTATTAAATGATAATCAAACTGATTATAATTATAAATATGAAGTTTATATATATATATATATATATATATATATATATATATATATATATATATAAAAAAGAATAAATAAATGTGGAGCATTGTAGGGATGCTCCACCTTATTACACCAACATATTATGAATATGTATGACTCAATAAGATGGACAAGCCTAAGCTCCATCACCTATTTAGGTGATAAGGGTTTTTTTTAAGAAGAGAAGAATTTTGGTAATCTTAGTTTTATTAATCTTAGTATACCTTAGGCTCAGTCTTAGTATAACAGTAGTTGTAACCTAGATTTCTTGGTACTATTAGTTGCTTTCTATCATTGGTTCTTTCATTACCCTTACCAAGCCTCCCAAACCTCAAACAAAAGACCTAAATGAAATACTAAACTTTATCCAAGAATGCACGTAATAACTCTAATTACACCATCACATTTTTCATGGATCAAGTTTTCTCTGTACCCCACGAAAAGCACATGGTTCCCCCACCTACTGCCTAAAACTGTTGATTTTGACTTAATCCCAAGTCCCACATTGGTGGGTTCATTGTTTGGAAATGAGGTTTGAGGGTTATAAATTAAACTCTCCTCCTTCACTATTAGATATCCCAATTTGTAATATCTTATCCCATAATAATAAAAGTGAGCTGTTTTTGCTGTGCTCAGAGATTAGGCTAAATTGGCAGAACTCCGTTAACAATTTTCTGGTATGTTTCTTCCTCTTTATCTCTTTTATTATTTCGCTTTATTTATTCAATATTATTTGTCGGGTAGCTCTGTTAGGGTTTTGTTTTAGTGGGAAAATTACCCGTTTTTCCCAACAAGTGGTATCAAGAGCCAAAGGTTTGCCATTGGGTTGTTTGAAATTATTTGTAATATTGAATATTATATTTTGAGTTTGTAATGGCAAATCAAGAAGAAGAAGCGAAGGATGTATCCAGAGTGTCGGGCTCTTCGTCATCATCGTCGAGGTTCCCGGTGTCCACTTTGAAATTGGCGCTGGAAATATTTGATGGCACTGGACATTTTGGCATGTGGCAAGGAGAGGTCTTGGACTCTCTTTTTCAGCAGGGTCTTGATATTGCTATTGAAGGAGAGAAACCAGAAGAGGTAGAGGAGAAAGACTGGAGCATCATCAATCGGTTGGCATGCAGAACTATTCGATTCTGCCTGTCCAGAGAGCAGAAGTATGCTGTAAAAAATGAGACTTTTGCACACAAACTGTGGAAGGCATTGAAGGACAAGTTTTTGAAGAAGAGTGGTCAGAACAAGCTCTTGATGAAGAAAAGGTTGTTTCGATTTGACTACCAATAAGGTACTACTATGAATGCACACATCACTATGTTTAATCAATTAGTAGCAGACCTGTTGAATTTAGATGTGAAGTTTGAGGATGAAGATTTGGCTTTGATGTTGTTATCATCTCTTCCTGATGAATTTGAACATTTGGAGACTACGCTCCTTCACGGGAAGGAGAATGTGTCATTAGATGTTATTTGTTCTGCTTTATATAGTCATGAATTGAGAAAGCAGGATAAGATGAAAACCAAATCAACGACATCAGAAGAAGCATTGGTGGCAAGAGGTCGTCAGCAAAGTCAAACAAATGGGAGAAGAGGGAGGTCTAAATCTAAAGGTCGAGCCGTTGCCAAAGATGAGTGTGCTTTCTGTCATGAGAAAGGACACTGGAAGAAAGACTGTCCAAAAACTGCAAAAGAAAGGGAAGGTTCCACAAGATGCAAATGTTGCAGAATGCAAAAGTGATGTGGAATTAGATATCTCTTTAATTGTCTTGCTTTCAGCATCATCGTATCCAGATGAGTGGATATTGGATTCAGGTTGTACCTATCATATGTGTCCCATTCGGGAATGGTTATTTGAATTTCAAGAACTCGATGGCGGGGTTGTTTACATAGGTAATGATAATCCATGTAAGACAGCTGGGATAGGTTCAATCAAGCTGCGGAATCATGATGGATCCACCATAATTTTGCGGGATGTACGGTATGTGCCAAAGTTGAAGAAGAATCTCATCTCATTGGGGGCTTTAGAATTTAAAGGCCTAGTTGTGACGATGCGAGATGGAATTCTTAAAGCAACTTCAGGAGCACTGGTGATGTTGAAAGGTGTGAGGAAGAACAATTTGTATTACTACCAAGGTAGTACAGTGGTGGGGACAGTAGTGACAACAACTTCTAGCTCTAAGAAGGATGCTGAGGCAACGAAGTTGTGGCATATGAGGTTGGGACATGCTGGAGAGAAATCCTTGCAAATTCTTACCAAGCAGGGATTGTTGAAAGGTACGAAGGCTTGCAAACTTGAATTTTATGAGCATTGTGTTCTAGGAAAACAACGAAGAGTGAAGTTTGGCACTGGAATTCACAATACCAAGGGTATTCTGGATTATGTGCATTCAGATGTGTGGGGACCTGCCAAGACTCCGTCAATCGGAGGTAGGCATTATTTTGTCACTTTTGTGGATGATTTTTCCAGGAGAGTTTGGGTGTTTACTATGAAGAACAAAAATGATGTGCTTGAAATTTTCCTTAAGTGGAAAGCTCAAGTTGAAAACCAGACAGGAAGGAAGATTAAGGTTCTCTGAACAGACAATGGAGGAGAATACAAGAGTGATCCGTTCCTGAAGGTATGCCAAGATTGTGGAATAGTTCGGCACTTCATTGTTAGAAAAACACCACAACAGAATGGGGTGTCGGAACGTATGAACAAGACACTTGTGGAGAAAGTTCGTTGTATGTTGTCTAATGCTGAGTTAGGCAGAGAGTTTTGGGCTGAGGCTGTGACATATGCTCAACATCTCGTCAATCGTTTGCCATCATCTGCTATAGATGGCAAAACCCCGTTAGAGGTATGGTCTGGAAAACCTGCAACTGATTATGATTCTTTGCATGTTTTTGGTTCTATTGCATATTATCATGTGATTGAATCAAAGTTGGATCCACGGGCAAAGAAGGCTATTTTCATGGGCTTTAGTTCTGGAGTGAAGGGATACCGTTTGTGGTGTCTAGAGGCAAAGAAGACGATTATCAGCAGGGATGTTACCTTTGATGAATCTTCCATGTTAAAAAAGGTAAATCCAAAAGGAGCTGATAGTACTCCACAACAGGTGGAGTGTGCCCGGAAGCAGGTGGAGTTTGAGCAGACAGTGGTGATCCCAACACGAAATACCACAAGTGACTCTCCTATGGCAGAAGAAGAGTCAGATGAGGAAGAGGTTCCTACCCAAGAATCTCAACAGCAATCAGCGCCAATTGCAGTTAGAAGACAGAGACGAGATATTCAGAAGCCTGCTCGTTTCATGGATATGGTTGCTTATGCACTTCCAGTTGTTGATGACATTCCATCCACTTACCCAAGAGGAGATGCAGTCTTTGAAGATGAACAAGACGTGGAAGCTGGCATAATTACCAAAAGGTAAGAAGCAATTGGGTGCAAATGGGTATTTGAAAAGAAAGAAGAATTTCCTAATAAAGAAGATGTTCGCTACAAGGCAAGGTGGTTACAAGGGCCAAGTTTGAACACTGTTTAGACTTGGTTAATATCTTGCACATTTGAAGTTGGCGCCCGGAGGCGCAAATTTGAAGCACTACAAAGTTTGTTTTTGTTATGTTTTGAGAAGATTTGTTTTAGGTGGGACGTGAAATTAAGCCAAGGTGGAGATTTGTTGATTTTGGCTTAATCCCAAGTCCCACATTGGTGGGTTCATTGTTTGGGAAGGAGGTTCGAGGGTTATAAATTAAACTCTCCTCCTTCACGTTTTTGTTGTGCTCGGAGATTAGGCTAAATTGACCGAACTCTTTTATTATTCCACTTTATTTATTCAATATTATTTGTCGGGTAGCTCTGTTAGGGTTCTGTTTTAGTCGGAAAATTACCCGTTTTTCCCAACTCTGCCTAAAACAGCCTCTGCGCACGCTAGGCTCTACCCTGCAACACCACTCTCGACACCTAGACCTTATTAAGAATAGGTCTAACAAACACTCGTTAGGATAAGCTTTAAATGACTCTGGTACCATATTAAGAAGTGGACTTTAAGCCTAACTCAACCCCATAAAACTGGCTCATAGAATTGAGGTTTGCACCCACTTATATACAATGAAATATTATCATCTTTAGTCGATGTGTGATCTCCAACAGTGTTATATTATTTGATGGATTTTTTTTTAATGTATTTTTAAGTCATTTTTAAATTTTGCAAAATATATAAAATATAGAGATGTGTAGAGTATTTAATAATTTAAAATGTATAATATTTAAAAATACATAAAAAAATAAACTAGTTTTCTTCAAGATTATATAACCATGTATATTTCTGACATACTTTGAACTTCATAATACGTCTATTAGTTACATACATTGAAAGTTGTACTAACATACATTGAAAGTTGTACTAATATCGTATGCATACAAATTCCAAAGTACTTGACAAAGTAAACTAAATAGAAAATACAGTTTTATGATTATATATGGGAAAACTATTTAAAGCTTGTCCAATATTATCTATTACACCTCTAATATTGTAATATTATCTCTTCATTACCAAATATGAATCACGTAAATATGATATTATGAATTATTAAGAATTAAAATGAATATACAAATGTATACAAGTAAATTATAATTTAAAACATTAACCCTTCAAAAAAATTAATCAATCCAACATGTTCTAATCCATTTCATAGGGGTGTAGGTTTATAATAAATCTCATCTCTAATGTTTACAAGATGATGTATGGAGATTTTTTAAATACTTGTATTACACATGTTTCATTAGAGACTAACATATAACATGATGGTGTTAAAACTCAAGTGACAATATGATTGCTTAAGCATTAATGAAGTGACTAGGTTAATGATTCTATAACTAGTTAGGTGACGCAAACTAGCATCTCTCAAGCATTGGAATGATGCTTAAGCAATGATCACTTAAATATTATGTGAGTATTTAAGCGAGGGAAACACAAAAACAATTCTTCTATTTGTAGCTTAAACGCTTAAGCAATGTGAGGTTGTTCAAGTGAGAAGTTTTTCTTAATTTTAGTAAGTAATGTCTTTCAAGTACTATAAACTCGCTCAAACGACACATGTTTGATAGTGAGAGGATGTTGGTCCATGTGTATATGATGATGTTTATGTATGTGTGTGTTATTGATTGATATGTTGTGATACATGTGTGGTATGCTTATTAATGATGACGATGAGATGCACACATGTGTATATTATTTATTATTTATATATTATACGTGATATTTTGTAGGA
Organism: Phaseolus vulgaris; assembly: GCF_051622355.1. Classification (NCBI taxonomy): domain Eukaryota; kingdom Viridiplantae; phylum Streptophyta; class Magnoliopsida; order Fabales; family Fabaceae; genus Phaseolus; species Phaseolus vulgaris. Next base: position 34,057,157 of record NC_143506.1, read on the forward strand.
TATTTTGCCTTTTAGGGATGTGTTGCTTCTTGCAAGTGTGTTGTCACTTATAAATGTGTGATAAGAATATTTGGAATTTTATTGTGACTACAATGATTGTAATGTTGATAATTTAATCACATAAATTACAAAAGTAATTTTTTTTTTAAATAAAACAATTATTATTTAAAATTAAATTATTGAATAAAAATGTATATAATTACCTATTTATATTAAATAACAAATATTGAGTTAATTATATTATATGCTTAAAAACATATAATTATCTTAATTTAAATATTCTTATTTATCTAAATGATATTAATTAACATTTTCTCTTTTTATGACATTAAAATAATTATAATTAATAAGAAAAACTAAAAAAAAGAGTATGATTAGAAAATATCATATTTGAATCTAATAAATACTTTTGTATGGACTAAAACTATATTGGGCATATATATGCATAAATTAAAAATATATTTAAATTTATATTTACCACTCTCAATACAATACTTTAATTGTCTTTTAATAGATGTTTAAACACATTATTTTGTACATCAAACCATCGTGCATGGCACAACTCCCCCATTCTTTAATTAATATATATATATATATATATATATATATATAGGTATATATATAGGTATATCTTATATTTAATAAAAGCACAAGTGGATAAAAAAGTTAATTGTATGATTGAGATTTAGTCACATACATAATGGTTATAGAGTTCATGATTTCTCACTATGTGAATGTGACTGTGACTGTTATAATGACATTGCCATCTTACTCTTAAAATGTTAAGTTGTCCAATTCTAAATGGATGAACCTTACCTCATTAACACTTAACCATTAAAATGATAGATTTTTTTTAATATAAAAATAGAAGCAATATTATATATAATTTAAATAAAAAATAAAATTATATATATGTATATACTACTATTAATATCAGCATATTACACAAAGTAGTCAAATATTATCTAACTGAAAAGAAATGAATTTTGTTATGATAACGGATAACATTAACAAAATTATAAGTTTAATAAATTGATGTACTTAATAATTATAATTAATATAATGATAGTATTTTGTATTATAATACTTTGAAATTATATAGGTATTAATATTGACAATATCATAGCAATATTATTGTATTTATAGATCAACTAATAATTTAATACATATAAATTAGTATATATAGAATATTTTACAAACATAGAACTATGATATAATTATACTGGAAGAAAGTTTATTAAAAATATTTATATAAATATACATTTTAATGACTAAAATATGTAAATTATATGTTCAACATCCAATATTATACTTATTAGACTAATATATATATATATATATATATATATATATATATATATATTTTAGTGTATAATAATATTATTAATGTTAATTTATAAATATTATCATTGATACTGATCATATACTCAGTATACTATAAATTTTCTATTCAGTAAAATAAATAAAAAATGCAATTTTGGTTCTTGAAATATATATATATATATATATATATATATATAATAAAATTATAGAAAATGTTATCATTTTAAGAAATAATTATTTAAGAACTAATTAATTAAAAAAAGTAAAAAATGTGAAAATTTAATTTGTTAAAAAATGAAATATTTAGAGAAGTGATTATTTAATTTTATATTTGTAGGGAAATGTGGAAGAAACAAATTCCTCATGCTAATAGATAAATGCTAATAGATAAGTAGTCCCAAAACAAATTCTCTCTATATGGATTAAAACACTTACACCTAAGAGAAGAAATAGAGAGTTTATGAGAAGAGAAAGGAAACAAGTGTATGTTACTATTTGTTGTGTTACATTGCTTGAAGGAAGCCACTATCTATATAGTGATTCTAAGAGACAATAATAATAATAACAATTAATTTGGAACGGTTAATAACATCTCCCTTTAATAACAATTAATTGTGAACCGTAAGTAACCTCTCCCTTTAATAACAATTAATTGTGAACGGTAATCTCCCTTGATAACAATTAATTGTAAATTGTAAGTAACCTCCTAATAATTTCAATTAATTGTGAACGTAAATAACCTCTCAATTATGTCAACAAAGGTGAGTCATATCCCACAGTATTAAATTAAAAAATTAATACTAATACCTATTTATTTAAAAAGAAAATACAAACTAAGCAAATGTAAAAGAATTAAAAGCAAATCTCATATTAAAAGATATTGGAAGTCAATTTTAATTCTATATTTTTAAATAATTATTTCACCAAATAATTATATGCAAAGATTTGTGAAATTCTGTTCATGTGTTTCTATACTGATACTTTGAGGCGGCCACTGAATATATAAGAGCCAAATCTCTGGATTAGCAATCTACAAATACATTGTGTCTTCGCAATGCCTTTGTGAAAGAAGTCTTTGCAGCTAAGAAAAGTGGTGCCACTAAATTACCAATTTCCTTTACATTTTCAGTGTCAGTGTAGCACGTGACTCTGCAGTTAAACCTTCACATTCTACTCCCAAGGCTTCCTCATTACCATTACCCTTTGATGCATGAACTCAGATAAATTTGGCTGATTCTCGAAATGGGTTCTCGGATTCAGCTTCTGGGTCTCTGCTTATGGTTTCACTTTGCATGCTTCATCTTCATTTTTGGTTCCAGAGTGGCTGTCGGAGGAGATGCTACTGTGAAAGGGACTGTTGCCATTGATGACAAAGCTGTGATTGGAACTACTGATGCTGATTTTGTGTGTGCAACTTTGGATTGGTGGCCTCCTCAGAAATGTGACTATGGGAAATGCAGTTGGGGTCTTGCTTCTCTTCTCAATCTGGTATTTTTGCTTTCTTTTCTTCTTTTTCAAATAGCTGATGAATTTCTGAAGGTGGTTTTAGAATTGTGAGTGTTTTATTTTCTTTGGCTACTTTCCTTTGATGGTCTGTTGTCATTCTCTCTTTAATCATGGTTTTTTTTTGTTGGTATTTTTGAAATGATGTTTGAATCTGTAATGCATGTCTGCGATCTGCAAAATAATTCCAGTAAAAAGAGAGAAATAATTATGTCTATTTTTAAATAAATATTATGTCAATTTCTGAATATTGTTTGTGGTGGTGAACAAGGTGATAAGATCCTCATCACATCATGATGACATAATAGTATATACCTTTCATTATTTGTTCTTAATAATCGATGTTTATTGACTCTGGCTTCGTCAAGGTTTATGGAAATTCACATCTGGGTTGAGTTTTTAGACTTCATTTTTTTGAAAGGCGTGTTCATTTATTGATTAATTGTTCTAAGGAGTTCACAAGCGTCCGTTTACAGTACTTTCCAAATCTTATACATCTTTTAATTATCATCTCTTTCAGGACCTCAACAACAAGATTTTTCTAAATGCAGTGAAAGGTAAGAGATAATTTACATCTGTAGTGTAATTGAATTTGGCAGGAATCAAATTCTTTCGTTGCTTTTTAGTTTATTAGATGAATGCTTTGAGTTTTGAAAGCTTATCAAGGTATTATTGTGTTGCCTACAAATGTTGTGCAGCCTTTTCACCTTTGAAACTCAGATTAGGTGGAAGTTTGCAAGACAAGTTAACATATGGGACTGATGATTACCACCAACCTTGTACTCCTTTTGTTAAGAAAGATTCTGAGATGTTTGGTTTCACGCAAGGGTGCCTCCCAGTTAAAAGATGGGATGAACTTCACAACTTTTTTGAAAAAGCAGGGTAAAATTCAATTCTCCCTGTGATGTGCATGTGTGTTTTGAACCAACAAGATTCACCTTGTTGACTTGAAAAGCATATTTCTAAAACATTTTTAAACTGTTTATTTCAGGGCTAAGATCATTTTTGGATTAAATGCTCTTGCTGGAAAATCAATTCATGGTGGTTCTGCAACAGGACCTTGGAATTCCACCAATGCTGAGTCCTTTATTAGATACAATGTTAGAAATGGCTACACCATTTATGGATGGGAACTTGGTAAGCATATGCTGTTCTTATTACAATTTCCAAACCATTTACATAATTCTCTCTATAGCTATGTCTGCTGTGTACCGAATTCACTTTACCACAATCTAAACACCAAGTTTTCTTTAAAGAAAGTCTTGTGGAAAACACTATCTTTATCAAAATGCTAAAAAAATGATGGTATGTTCTTCGATCCTTTTATGTTGAAGGAAATAAAATTGACAATTTCCCTGAAGAATTAATCTTTTTGTTGTTCCATATCAATGCATACTGAGCACTTGTCATTGGCAGGCAATGAATTGAGTGGGAGTGGAGTGGGAACAAGCATTACAGCAGACCAATATGCTTCTGATTTTGCTACTTTACGAGATGTAGTTTACACTGCATATAAAGAGATTGATTCTAAGCCACTAGTCATTGCACCTGGAGGGTTCTTTGATGCAACCTGGTTTAGGGAATTTATAAGCAAATCTGGAAAAGCTTTGGATGTGGTCAGCCACCACATTTATAACCTTGGACCAGGTACCCCTCACCGAACAGGAAAAATATTCATTATATCTTCCCAATTTCCATGATTTGATTATATTTGAAGGCTGCTTTATCTTAATGTACAGGTGTTGATGAACACCTTGTGGAAAAAATTCTGGACCCTTCCTTTCTTGATATGGAGGCTAGCACATTCAGTGGCCTCAAAAATATACTTGCAAGTACAGGTACCTCAGCTACAGCATGGGTTGGTGAGTCAGGAGGGGCCTACAATAGTGGTCATCATCTTGTATCTGATGCATTTGTTTATAGTTTCTGGTTAGTGGCAAACTCCCTTTATTCAGATATAATCAAGGGTTCTTTAGAATTAGGGTCAAATATGTTTTCAACTCAATATCTTAAAATTTTATTTTAGTTTCTATAAAAATGTAGTTCTTCCTGAGGAACTAAAACACATGGAATAAAAACGTACTAAATTTTTATGGTTACTAAAACTGAATTTTGAGATATTTTAAGAGATCAAAAACATATTTTAGCATTAGCAATATTTTGGCTAATGTTATGATATCACAAACAGGTATTTGGATCAGCTTGGCATGTCAGCTGCTTATAACACTAAAACATATTGCAGACAGAGTTTGATAGGAGGAAACTATGGTTTACTAAATACTACCAATTTCCTGCCAAATCCAGACTACTATAGGTACTAATAATTGACTTTCATAGTCTTGTTTATTTGCTGAAGTCATGAGATGGAAAAAGGGCCATATGATCAGTTTGCAAGGGGGACATGCATTTTTCATGTCATAATTTCCATGTTGAAGAATGGGGAACATAATTGTGCACCCACATATGCATAGTTTACTTCATCAATGTATAATTCTTCATGAGCAGACATGAATCCACCAAACGTTCCATGCTTCATTAATTGCTTGACACAGTTTTTGGCAAATTTGGGAAGGACCCCTATTCCAATAATACAATAGGGGATCCCATTTCAAATATATCCACACTATGTTTCTATGGAAATGTTCTTTCTTCTTTGCAGTGCTCTTCTTTGGCATCGACTCATGGGAAGAAATGTACTGTCAACTACCTTCTCTGGGACAAAAATGATTAGAGCTTATGCACACTGTGCAAAGCAATCCGTAAGTGAATTTTTTTATCTCTTAGATTGGGATACTTGCGCATACACACACACTTTCATATATATACATTGGATAAAAGGTAAATACTTTGTAGGAGAAGAAAATAAGATGAAATAAATTTGAAGTTAATTTAGACAACTTCTATAAAAGTTGAAGTTACATATGTTTTGAGAATTTATTCCAAATAAAACCATAAAGAGACACAAACACACTATGAAATGTTATTCATGATATCTATGTTACAGAAGGGAATCACAGTACTGTTGATCAACCTAGACGGCAACACAAGTGTTGAAGCTGATGTAACCTTCGACAACAATGCAAAGAGTTTGAGAAAGATGTTTAGTCATTCAAACATGATGGAATTACCTCTTGCAAGTGAAACTGCAAGAGAAGAGTACCATCTAACTCCACAGGATGGGAATATACATAGCCAAATCATGGTACTAAATGGAAAACCTCTAAGGGTAAACTCTGCTGGTGACATTCCTCCTTTGGATCCTATATATGTGAACTCATCAGAGCCAATAAATGTTGCTCCTTTCTCTATTGTATTTGCCCATTTACCTCATGTTGTTGTTACAGCTTGCGGCTAGTTAGGTGGCACCAGGGGAAACTAAAATTGGTTTCACTTGGTGGTTGAGCAAATTACATGGAAAATTGCAAACAATTTAGGTTGAGAACTAGGATTTTGATGGTTTTCTGCTTTTGCTTATTAAGTTCAACGTGATTACAGATTGCAAATTGTAAGTGACACTGCATGAGACAACCTCTCTTGCACGTTAATTGGTTTCTCTTCAGATATGGAATAACTTTTTACTTTGTTCAATTAAAGTTTTAAGGATTTTCTTTAACATCCAACACAAATTAATTTTAAAAATAAAAAATAATTTTAAAAATTAAAAAAATTATTAATATTTAAATTAATTTCTATTATTAATAAATAGTTTTAAAATTAGTATTTAATCAGATTTTAGTTACTAATTATTTAAATCTAAAGTTGGTAATTAAAATCTTAAGTTAAGTAGATAACAATTTAAAAACTAATTTAGATATATCAATGAATTTATTTAGTTTTTAAAATAATATCTAATTGTTAATATAAAAAATAATTTGTTTTCTCTAAAACTGATATTTAAGGAACTTAAGGAATTTTTAATGTAAATTTAGATATTTTTGAATTTACTTTAAAATTAATTTTAATTTATAAAAAAACTATTTTATTTTTTTCTTATTTTATTTATTAAAAATGTTCGTAGAGAAATTTTTCTAAGCCAAATAACATAAATCATAGTGAATGATAGAGTTCGGAAAATTTTGTTTTTGAATTAGATTTCTAAATATATACAAGTGGAGAATAAACTAATTTCCTAATATAACTAAAATGTAGATTAATAATATAAACACAATTTGTTTTGATGATATAGTGAAAAATATCCCGTGCTAATAAATAAAAGTAAAAAGAAAAAAAATCACTTCTAGTAATTTATTTATGCTATCGTTGTGTAATAAAATATGAAAACCTCAAATATCTAGTTTGTAGAACACATAAGCCAATGTCTATTACGACAATGTCAAGGATTTTTACCCTATTAGTTCTGTATTTAAATGATGAGAAAATATTCTTTCAAGTGTAAGTTAAAGTTAAAATTATCATTTTATGTATATCTTCTTCTTCTTCGTCTATTTTATTTATTTTCTTCTCATCGTCTATTATTATTTTCTTATTTTTATCAGCTTTGGAGTTCCTCTTAATCATAAGTCAATGCTGTTTTTTAATTTATTATACTAAATCATAAGAATTAAATTTTTGTTTTTATAGATTTTTTTTTTAAAACCATGAGCATGTTTCCTAGCTTTACTTGGAGGGAATTAAATATTTTCTATCTGGGCATAGAACATTGACTCATTCTCAATAACAATTTCAATGATAATGATTGCTAGGTTATAAAATATTTACTATGGAGGAAGTTCGTACAATAGAAGATGGAATACCATAATAAAATTCTAATTTAGTTTAAATTTGGCATACCATCTTAATAGGTTGCCAACATTTTGATTTATAAATTGTTATGAAGGTTCTAACACATTAAACTTTTTTTTTTTTGTAGTTGTATATTTAAAATGGTGTTGTGAATACAATGAAAGGATATTCAAAATTAAAGATATTATGTGAAGCATAATAGTTTAGCATATATCCTTGATATTTAAAAGGCTATAAATTCCCTGTTGTTAGCATAAAAAAATATCAACACACAAGTCATATTTATATCTTAATCAAGATTCCAATATATAAAAGATTGGTAATGTAGAACCAAATAAAATTTTTATGTAGAATATGAACATTGCATGCACACACTCCTGCCTTAAGCTCATAATTGCTAAATCATAAAGTAACTTAAAAATGATATCAGGAGTGTTTTATTTCTCAACAAGAAATGTTCATTTGTATATCATTATATCTATTATCCTGACAGCCAACTTAGTAATTTTAAATAATTATTTTTTTAAAATTATAAGTGATAATTAAAGAATATTTGGAAAAGTTAGAAGTGGTTTATTGAAAAAAAATATTTGTGTTATTTTTTTCATATGGAGATAATATGAAGTTATGTGTGATTTTATGTATCTATTGTCTAAAGTGATATTGAAATACTTGTAATTTTTCAATGTTAAAGGGAAAAGATTTTACTAATCAAACAATGATTACACGACTTTCAGTTACATTTTCTTTATGAGTACACAAAACCACTTATGACTATCTACTAACTAAATTTCCTTTGAGTTTAAGCACAAATACACAAGATCTCCATAGAAAAAGTAAGCAACATATCTAGGCTACATAACAAAAAGTTGTTTGCTTGCGGGACTCACATTCAAATGAGTGAATATATAATATAAAATCTCCTTTCTTTAAGTGATAACTCCATAATAGTGAAAAGTACTTCTCTTTCTAATTTATCTAAAAGACGAACTACATCTAAGCCCTTAGAAGCTAATAAAAGAATGAAAGTTTATGTATGCATATGTACGTTCAACAAATCATCATCAAGCTTCATATGTATGACATGACTTTTACTTATAAGCATCACAAAAATATTAGTTGTGACCTAGTGTTTTTTATTATTCTTTATGTTAGTGTTTTATCAAATATGACTTTAAACTGACACTTTCGTTGTTGTGCTCCTTTTGTTGAGGGAAAGAGCATACTTCATTTGAGCAATTACCTCTGTTGTACTGACTATACTAAAATAAGTATACAATACTAAGAAATAGATTGTGTATGTGTCTGAATTTACCTTGAAAACTGTGAGACTTCAACTTTTGTATATATTTTCTTCCATGCGTCCAAAGATATAAGATTTGGAGTGCGTCCACTAATCGTTTAACTTCATTGTAGGCATATGACATTTCTCACTTTTATCGTCTGACCCTTCTATTATGAGTTGAATAAACAAACATAAGTTTTTTCATAAAATATTTTTAAAATACATTGTTCTTGTACAACGTGTGGATGAGTATGGTTGTCTGATCACTAAAGTATTAAAGCATAATAATATAAGGGCATTATATCCTTAACGTAAAAAATATCATGAGCTTATAGAATCATATAGTATAAATGTAGCAAACATGTACAAAATGTTATGATAATGAAACAAGTGTGTGAATAGGTAAACTCTTCGCATGAGTCTCATGTAAGGAGGTAGTTGTAGACATTACTGCTTTGATGGATTGAGTGATGTGGGAACCATTTCAAAATGTGTTTTTCAATGAAATATTCACTACTTAAGTGTTACATGCAAGAAAATAAACGTCCAGTTCTAAATCAATTACAATAGTTAACAAGGATAACTTTCCTCACCTCAAAATCAACTTGAATTAGAAAGGTTCCCAAAAAAGAGTAGTGAGAGAAATTCTAAGATTCTAATGATGTAATCAATGTAAATAGAAAATAACAAACTTTAAGTCAAGATTAAACTAGTTGAGAATATTTTTTTCAACTAACCAAAATAAGATAAAACTCTAACTTAAGCAAAAGGAAAATAAAAAGAATTTCAAGGAATGAGACACTCCAATTCAAATTCTCTTAAAAAAAAACTTTTAGCTCAATTGTTATTACATAACAAGATAGGATATAATTTTAAAGAGGAAGATATATACATTGAGAATCTTAAATAAATAAAAAAGAAAAACATAGAAAAAGATTGAGAGAGATTGTCTACATGTAAAAGAAGAGAGAAAAAAAAAAAGGTTTTTACACCACTAAATTTTGCTTATTACTATTTTAACCTTTAAAAACTAATTAATTTATAATTTAAGTTACATTATTTTTTAAAATTTTAGATTAAAAGGAATGTCAAAGTTACGAGAATATCCTAAATCTTTTAAAGTTCAAATTAAACATTAGCCCTTTATTATATAATACCAACACAACATTTTATCAAACAATAAAAAATATCAAAATGTTAAAAAACTACACTCCAACATTTTCTCACACAATAAAAGAAATTCTCATAAAACTACAAATACTCTATAAATTTAATTTAAATTTATTAATAATGTAGATATATTTCACATAATTATTTAAAATAAATAAACTATACTCATGTAAAACAATTTTACACATCTATCTAATTACAAATGAGAAAGTAAATTTGTTGACTTTTACATTAACTTTTTAAACTATTTTTATTGTTTAACATTATAAAATAATTTACTCATTATTTAATTATGACTTATCCATTACAATATTATTATAAGTTTTAATAATAAGTACTTAAAAAAATTGTAATTAATTAATTGATTTGATTTGAAAAGTGATGAAACATAAGATAACTCACGTGGTAGGTGTTGAGTTGATATGGGTAAACCAAACCATTAGTTCCCGGTACCTTGACACTAACACAAAGTCTAATCAAACAGAGGGATTTTGAGAAAAAGTGAACAAAGCGAAACCGTGGAAGAAAAGATTCCTCACGCAGGGTTGGTTTTCCTCTCTTCTCTTCTCTTTCGTTGCTCCTTCACACAACTTCCCTCTCTGCAAGCCAAGAATTTATGCTCTTACGTTCATTCCTCTCTTTCGCTCCGAGATCTGCACAACATTCTTGGTAATACCTACTATTTCTTCCTCGTTAAGATTTCAATTTCGCTACGTTTTTAGCACATGTAATTCTACGATACCCTATACCTTTCTGTTTTTATCCCTCTTTTGATTAATTTTACTGCTGGTGTTGATCATAATAATTTTATGATGATCATAATAATAACAATAATTTACTTCAGCTAGAAATTTGAATGCTATCTTTCGGGATTAGGTTGATGCATGGAAAAAAAGTGGTGAGACGGTGTCGTTTGATTTGAGCTGGGATCGATTGTGTTGTTATTATGTACAGTATCAGCTGTTTGAGGTTTCTCTGTTTTGTTGTTTTGGTTGAATTTTTCCTTCCACGGATTTCACTCAATGAGACTCCTAGCATTATCATCCCTTTCCTATGTCATTTTCTCTTGAAGACTTTACTCACCTACCAACATTAGTTTGCACCTTAATCTAGACCCTGGTTTTTAATGAAAGCACCATTTGTTAGAACTTAAACAGAGAGCCCAACCCGAAAGACAATCCATTAAATAGGAGAGTCTCGAGAGTTATTCACTCAATGTACGAAACTTCTCTTTTGCTTGGTGATGATGATGTTATTTTTACTAATGAAATGTATTGCAATTTACTTCCTGTTGTTGGTAAGCATTTATGAGAAGATAATAAAAGGATGCAGATTTAGGTTTCTAATCGGGATTCTACCATTATCTTTTATTTATTTTTTCTGTAACAGTTGCTACCACAACTTTTTTTAAAATTCTTTTCTAATCCTATCTTCTCTGATACATGGGCATATCCAGTGTAACATTCTCATATGTGCTATGCTGACATGACTCTCTTGATGCCTTTTTGTTGTCCATTGGTTAGTCCCATGGAGCATGACAAATTGGAATGGAGACAGTATTAATGATTAACTTGTAGTATTTTTATGCTTTTGAATTACTGAGGACAAGCTGTGGTATTCGCTATAGCTAAAATGAGAATTGGAATGGATGCAGTTTTGGGCAAATGCAACTGCTAGTGAAAATTGGGTAGCTAATTTGTGGAGTGACACACCCCTGGAACTTGGAAAACTGTGGTAATGGATCTTGATGGGGGGAGTTCGTCAACAGTTAGCACAGGAGTGCAGGAAATTCCTGGACGTCCAGCACAACATGGTGGTGAGTGTTACTTTCTTGGCAGATTTTCAACGTTTCTGACTACACTGCAAACTTTTGTAATGCATTAATGGTTTTTCTAATAAATGATTTATATTTATATTTAGCAATCATATGATTAATGAATGAATCACTTTTTCTTTTGTTTAATTTGGACCTGTGTAATAAACTGGAAACAGAACAGGGTTTTGATACATGAATTGAATGCTGTTGAATGATTTTTTATTTTCATTTTCATTTTTTTTATAATTTTTCCTCTTCTTGAAGCATGATATAAGAATGAACTTGTAAATTATTTCATCACCAGTAACAAAAATCAAAATACAGATGTTATTTATCACTATCAGCAGTTACAAAGAAGGATAGAAGATATTGTATTTAATTGTCCTCCTTAAATGCATAAGTTTTTGTTGTAGAGGGAGAGGAAGAGAGAGAGAGCTAGAAAAAATAATCTAGAGAGTTTAGATAATGAAAAAGCTTATTCAATTGAGTACATATATTAGGGATTGTTTGGACAAGGTTCTCCATAAGCATTTCTTGGAGAGAAAAAGAGAAACAAATGGAATGAGCTTCTCCATTAGCTAAAATTAGTTTATTCATACTGTATGTTAAAATTAAGATTGTTATTGTATTGTACTCCTCTCTTCTAGCCTAGGGGTAGAGCAAGAAGCAGAAAACAGTTACTAGATCCAGCGCTGGAGATAAGTACCGAGTTATGGCAGCAACTACATGGCTGAAGCAACTTCTTCATCTGTTAAAATTTGGAGATACACAGGATACTTGACCAATATGTTAATGAAGTTGTCATTCACATGGGATCAAACCCACTCTTTCATGAGCGAACTAAACACATAAAAATTTGATTGTCATTTTGTGGGAAAGAAGGTGCTCTCTGGAGAAATCATCATTGACTTTTGTCAACTCTAGTGACCAACTTGAAGACATGCTCACTAAATCCCTGATGAGCTCTCGTTTTGATTGCATTTGTATCAATTTTGAATCATATGACATATATGCTCCAACTTGTGGGGGAGTGTAGATGATATAATTTGAACTCAGTAATCAGGGAAATATGAACAACTGTTAATTAGTGATATTCTCCATTCTTAGGATTCCCTATATTATACTTTGAATCATTAAAGGATTTATGTGTGTGATTAAATACATGATTCACAACAGAAAAACTCTATGTACAGCTCTCAAAAAGCTACTTTTTGGGTGTATGTACCGAACCTTAGAGTTGAGTGTTATAGGATATAACTTTTCCTTGGATTATACTCTTCTCTTTCCATATATATAATAAACATCAGCTGAGCACAATTACTCACTGATTTTTTTATCATATATAAATTCAAGGATGTCCAAAAAGACCCTTAGTTGAAACTAGTTCCTAGGGTAATATATTAATTGAGTGCAACTTCCTAGATACTAATACACACACACTAAATACATTCTATCATGTGATTACCCGAATCATCTATTTCCTAAGTACATTAAGTATCATTATTTCAAACATTTTGACCGACACTGTTTCAATAATATAGTTGTAACTTGTAAGAGTGGCAGAAGAATTATTTTCATTTATTTCTACAAAAATAATCTTGTAGCAATTTATTTCATTCAGTACGTAATTTTTTTGTTGCAATCAAATTTTGTTGACATTTCCTGTTTCAATGCATTTTATACATTTTCTCTTCTTGGAAATTGACTTTGTAGTAGAATGAAAAAAGATTGTTATGATGCTAAGTCAGAATTCTCCAATACATTGAAATTTAATCACATTTTTTCTTTAGACAGGTCTTTTACTATTGAATTGTTTTATTTCTTTTGTTGCCCCCTTTTTAGTTGAAACTTGTACTGATTGCTATTGTGATGATTTTGCAGCATTCTATCAGTTTACACAGCAGAACCTTCCAGCATGTAAACCTGTGCTTACACCTGCAGCAGTTAGTTCTTTGACAAAACTTGAATATTTCATGACACCTTATTCTATGAAATGCATGTACTAAATCTCAATCAATTCCTGTGCAGATCATTGCTACATTTCTATTGATGGGTTTCATTTTCATTCCTGTTGGACTTGTTACACTTCGTGCCTCAAATAGTGTATAAATAATTTCTACTTTCTTGATATTAGAACCAAATCTTTTTCCCCTCTCCCCTCTAAATCTTCACGCTTTCTAAAATATTTATTTGACCTGTTTATTTGTAGGTTGTTGAAATTGTTGATAGGTATGACATGGATTGTGTACCTGAAGAATATAGAAATAACAAGGTCACATATATTAAAGATGAGTTAATCTCCAAAAACTGTTCACGATTCTTAAAGGTGATAGTTCAATTTACGATTTATTACATCATTTGTTGATTGTTGCTTCAGCGTTCAGGATTCACCAAACTCATTAGTGGCATTCCCATACCCTTATACTTTCAGAAGTGGCATAGCATGACCATGTAGAGTGGTTTGTGTACTTAAAATGGAGCTAGTTATCTGTTTTCTGCATTTATCTTGTTATTACAATCTGTGAAGAATCTTCCTCCTTCGAAAGAAAATTATATGTGCAGATGTATTATGAATCATGGAAATCATATCTGGTAGTACATTGTGATGGGTTTTGAGAGTGTTCAAAAGGACATGGTATAATAAATATTATCTTACATGTATTGTTACTTCACTTTCGTAACATTTTTGGCATGCTTTTTCCTCTCTCATTTAATTGTGAAAAAGAATTTTGGGCTGGAAGCTAAAATGGTAATATCTTGCAAAAGAAATTATCAATAAAGTTGATCTTTTTACTACCTCTTGATTACGTTTACAATGTTTGTAGGTACTTAAGCCAATGAAAGCACCAATTTATATCTATTATCAACTTGATAACTATTACCAGAACCACCGACGGTGAGTATTCTTAGTTTTCTTCTTTTCAAATACAATGATTAAGTCTTTACAAAAAGTACTATCTGTCAAAGACTCCAAATCATCCCTCAACTTCAGCAGATCATGTCTATTTATACTTTATCTTTCGCATTGATCTCCTTTTATTTATTTGTTTGTGTTTTGTTCAATACACCTGCCATTTTTATATCATTTACTGGTTTCTCATTGTTGGAAATAGTTTATTGTGTAACTGTGAATATTAAATTGAGCAAACCTGAATGTATGCCTGTTGTATTTTCTTGCTTTCATCAAATCTATTTGCACTATTAACTTTTTTTCTTAGGTTATATTTGAACTTATTGACATTTCTCAAAAACAATTCTGCCTAAACCCTAAACCTTGCAGTAAGTCCTTCCCTTGAGAGCCCCCCCGAAGAATCACAGAACAGAGCATGTTCTATGTTTTCTCTTGATAATAACTTCATGATCCAAGCAACATTACAAACCGAGCTTGTTGATTTCATGATTCGGAGACTTTGAAAGTCTGAAGAATCCACTGATTCTTTGCCTGCTCAATTTTCTTGTCAGGAAAATCATAGCCTCTAGCATAATAGATTGACAAATTTAGGAAATCCTATAAGTTCTTTAAATAAATCTAATCCAGTATGCAGGTAAGTGGCAGCTTACTACAATTAACAATCCCTTAAATCGTTTCCATCCAGAGCATAAAAAATACCTATTCACCCACCCTAAAAGTCAAAGTCAATGTGAACAATTATCAATCCATTAATACAGTGTCTATCTTTCTGCAATACTTTTTCTTTCAAAATTAATTGATATTAATCGGCTTCAAAATGGTTGAGTAACTTGTATGTCTCGTACTGTATACAGTTGTGGTTCTTGTTGAAGTTCAGCATCTGATTGAACATAATACCAGTAACTAGATGGTGTCTCTTTATATGGTTTTTGTTCATGTTTCTTAACAGAACTTGGGTTTTGAGGTTCTTGTTTTCAGGATGCCAAATATGTTCTGTTCTGCCTATTTGTTATTTTTACTTTTTAAATTAAGAAATGATAAAAATTACAATTTTTATTTTGATGGTTTAGATTTAGTAACAATTAATGGTCAAACTTATTCGATGTTGGTTACTCACTTAATGGAAGGACCTTTGTAACATTAACTGGAGATTAAGGATAAATTGGGATGAAGTAAAAGTCAAAGATGCTTGCATGCAAAGGGAACAAAATTTAAGATGTTTTTTACAGTATTTTCTTAGTTGTCTTTTGATTATTTGAACTACAAGTCATCCCAACCATTGTTAAATTTTTAAATTATTTCTGTTTTTTGTCATTTTTTTTTACTTTTCTTTGAATTTAATCTAATGTACTCTGGTAGGAAAAATTTCAGCTTCAGAATAGATCTCTTAAATTAGAGTCTATACCGTCAAATGTTTATACATTCAACTATGTAATTTTGTTTCTCCACTGCTCACTCAATTTTCCAACTTTGTTCAGGTATGTCAAAAGTAGAAATGATCTGCAGCTCTTACATGGACTTGGATACAATGACACCAGTGCTTGTAAACCTTTGGAGTCCTCCCATAATCTTCCAGTTGTACCTTGTGGATTGATAGCATGGAGTTTGTTCAATGATACATATAAATTCAGTCGTGGGCCATTAGAATTGAAGGTCAATAGGAAGAATATTGCTTGGAAGAGTGATCGTGAACATAAATTTGGAAAACATGTTTACCCATTTAATTTTCAAAATGGAACTTTGATTGGGGGTGGAAAGCTGGATCCAAGTATTCCTGTGAGTTTGAAGCTTTTGAATTGCATATTAAGCTTTTTTTATAGACATCATGTCTTACTGTGACCAAGTTCCTTATTTAGATTTGAAATATCTTTTTGTGACCTACATTACAATGCATTTTCCTTTTATTCATATATTTGACAGAATTCCCTAGGAGTTAAAAAGATAGGCTTAGTTGCACATTCTGGTCACCTTACTATCATCATTTTGCAAATTTGGTTCCTCCATTTTTTTCTCCACAAATTTGATTCCTTGCTACTTTAACTATGCGATTTTGGTCCATCCATTAACTTGACATCAAAATTTAACGTGAATGCTGATGTGGCAGTGCAAGAGTGTCATGTTAGCACTTCTTTTAAATATCAAATGCCAGATTAATAGATGTTGCAAAACTAAAATAGTGGAGGGACTAAATTTGAGAAAAAGAATAAGCGAGACCAAAAAGTGAAATTAAGCCTAATAGCGATACTTATTAGCAATAGTTTAAAGATAACAGGGTTATCATTATTATGCATTGTGCTGTTAATTTTCACTTTTTCTTGTGTGTGGGGTGAGAGGGGTGGGCGTGGGAATGATAAAATCAGTTTCACCTTCAGCACCAAACCAATGGATGTATATATGCATGTACGAGTGGATTATCAATAATACCCCAAATCTTATCTCACTCGTGGGATTGGTTATATATGCGTTAGTCAATGCCATAGGGTTTATCGAAGATATGAATTTCTATAAAACTCTTTCGAAGAGAGATCTTTTTTGTAGTCTCTGAATCTTTTCGGATATCTTCTACTCCTTTCCTTTTGTTGGATTTTCTTCCATTTGATCTATTTTTCTTAATGGACCTTTTATTGGTATTCTTTTCACACAATCAAATCAAACTAAGTGATTTTTCGCTGTAGTAGGTCTGCTCCAACCTTCTTTTGGTGTATATGTCTAGTCATCACATCAGCATTTTCCACTCTGCCATACTTTTGTTTCACCCTGTGGACACTTCTTCCAGAGTATAACTGGTTATTGTACAATTTTACTTTGAGTTCAATAGGCCCTTCTCATAATATTTGCACACCAATCTTTTTCCCTTTCATCCTCTTTTTTTTAATTTTAGATATCTATCACAATAAAACTCCATGTCACTTGTAAGATGGATCCAATAAACTTAAACTATGCAGTTTGTTGTATAATGTGATCCACATTTTTCTCCTCTAAAGGTAAATTTGCAATATTAAAGGTTGGTCAAATGTTCTTTGCGTAATTAGAATCTGTTACCAGTAATGTAAATGGTAACGACCTTGACCTCAATACTCCCCCTAGGATTATTGGTCAATGTGTGCATAAAAATATGTAGTTAATATTTAGTAGCTTTCAAGTAGGCTTGCATTTTCTTTCTTTATCACTCCACTATTTTTCCCTTTTGGCCTGAAATCAGTTTCACTGAGTGCATACGCACAAGTGAAATATTAATATTTAGTACCATATAGTTTGGTCATACTGAAGTTGAAATTTGGTGTTTGGGAAGGTAGACAATAAACATCTCTTGTAACTATTAATTTGCTCATTTAAAATTTCTCTTTGTACTGATTTTGTTGATATATTTGCTTGTGTTTTGACTCTAATGCATTCTGATTCCCATATATCAGCTTGGAGATCAAGAAGATCTCATAGTTTGGATGAGGACTGCTGCACTCCCCAGCTTCAGAAAGTTATATGGTAGAATTGAAGAGGATTTGGATGCAGATGATGTTATAGTAGTTCACCTAAAAAATAACTATAACACTTACAGTTTTGGTGGAAAGAAGAAGCTTGTTCTGTCAACATCAAGCTGGTTGGGTGGAAAAAATGACTTCCTTGGAGTTGCAAATTTATTTGTTGGTGCCTTTTGCATTTTCGTCTCCATCGTCTTCCTGTTGCTTCATATGAAAAATCCTAGGTAATTTCTATGCGTTTTGATTATTTTGTGCACGTGAGACCACTTTATCATGCAGTTGCTTGGAGGATGCTGAACTCTGCTAGATTTTTTGGCTTCACTAACTCTTATATACTGCATGAGAAACTTAGTTTTCTTTTTCTGTTGCCTTTTCATTGAAGATCTTTTGAGCTTTTATTGTCAATAATCATGATAGGAATAGTAGTTTTTGAGTTGTGGTGATGGTTAATAACATGTTTTAAACCGGTGGTGGCTTATAATTTACTACTTCTATACATTATTAGCGGATAAGACTTATAATTTTCTTTGAGGCAGGAAGCGAGAGGCCTTTTAAATGAAATTTTGTGAATGAATATTTATACTATTTATTGTGAAGTCATGAAATTATTTGAAACTGAAAATTTGGAAACTTCATAGAAGAAAAAGTATAAAATTGAGTAGGTATACCTCATAGGGAAATTCCCAACAACGGTAATTTTCCAAGAACGCATGTTCTGGTCATTCTGCTATTCTATATTTTGAAATTGATTGTCTCGTACATTTTTTGAACTTGCTTTTGCTTACAAGTTATGCTTCTTTTTGGGACAGACCTTATGGGGACACGGCCTACTTATCATGGAATAGGAAAAACATTGCTAGCTGATAAAGGACATAGTATGGTACACTGGTGGTAGTACTTTTCTTAATGCGATACACAAGATACATATTCTTGCCATCAAACTACTGTATTTAATTGTAAATGATGAGGCAGAGTAAGCATCTCCTTTGGGATAGTTGAGAGCTTGGGTGTTTGCATGAGGTCATAAAATCAAACCTCAGCATTGCCATTGTACACAAAAAACACTATATTGAAATAGAAACCGTATGTGGCCTTGTATTTTGCAGCATATTTTTACAGAACAGAGTTGAAAGATTTATTAAACCATAAGTACTCTTGTAGTGTAATCATTTGCGGCAGTATTATAAACTATATAGGATCTTAGAAAAGGATTGTTTAGCTTCTCAGAGCATTTTACTAATGGCTGAAACGGAATTCTTTAGATATTTTTCTTTATTTGATACTATCACTTGCCTGATTAATTGTTTGTTGAAACAGAACATTCCGTAGAATTTCTTAGGCAGTCATTCTAATTCAACCATGAGTGATAATTAATAGCTATTAACAGTATTCATAAATATGGTAGAACAGCTTTATAGTAATCAGCTCCTTAAAATTTCATCAGAAAAGAAATTCGTGGAAAAGGCTGTTTAAAGAGTGCTTTTTTTTTTTTCTTTCATTTTATCACACCATATAAACGTCACAACTATATTATAAATTAAAACAAAAGTGTTAATAATGGACTGCAACTCATTTGTCATTGAATAAAATTTAATGAAATTAACAACTTTGTGAATCCTACATATTTAACAGTCTCACTTATGATTTATGGTATCTCTAATTGAACGTGTTAAAAGTATTCCTCACCTTGATAATAATAGTTGTGATGATAGAGATAATGTGGTGTATAGTAAAAATGGAGTTTTTATACCAAAATGGATCAATTTTGTTTCTAAATTTATCGGAATAAATATATTCTTAAAAAATTACAGAAAATGAAAAAGTAGTGTTCGAGAAACACAACTTAAAAAATAAGAAATCGTGCTTTCAAAAAACGACGCTTCTTTGTTAAAAAAGAAATCATGTTTTGAAAATAAGACTTTCATTTTTTTTACTTTTAGGAAAGTCATATATTATGTTGAATTTTGAGTTTTTTTTTCTTGTAAGTAATTTTTTAATTTTTTTACCTTGTTAAAAATATAAGTATTTTTCTTTACATAATTTGAAGGATGAGCAAGTTGTTTTGTTGTTGGTTGAGGGTAATGGGCGTAACTATACTGTTAGTAAGTTATAACTAATTTATGGTCTGATTTATGTCTTAAATATAATATTAAAAAGTTATATATAAATTGTCATTGATCTCGATTCATGAGTGATATGTAACTATATTGACATAGTGGAACAATACTGAATGAATATCACAAGTATTTAAATTCTAACCCTTGTTTAAAAGCTATAAAAGAATTAGAAGAGTTTAAATGTTATTTTTTTTCTAAAAAGAAAAATAATAGTAAGACATGACACTTTGTATACACACATTTTGTGGGTAAAGCAATCATTTAGAAAGTAACAACCAAAACGAAATGTTAGTAAAAATTACATATTAAAAACTAATATTTAACCCTAGTTTCCCGAAAATCTATATCAACCTTTGAAACTTTAGTGCAACCTCCCTAAAATGTTGGATCCCCATTGTTAAATCCTCATTTTCAGTGTTCAAACCAAAAATAGGTTATCTTCACTTCTATATAAAACTAATATTTAACCCTAGTATTCCTGAATCAAACACTTTGCATTCATAACATTCAGCAATTTCCCCTCTCTCTCTCCATCACAATCTTTTTTTAGGCTTGAAGTTCCAATCACAGTATGAACAACATGAAGGCCATTCAACATTGGGGTGAAGTTGCACCAACCATCTTACAACGATCACCTTATAAGAGAGCACCACGTTGCTCCACGTTGGAGCCAATCATGGAAGAAGAACAACCACATGGCTCAGGAATGTTGAACAGGAGAGTTTTGTTTCTATGCCTTTGTTACTACTCTCTGGCTTTGTATACATTTTCTTGTATAGAGGATTGGTAATATGAAAGATTTTTTCCCATGTTAATTAGTAGGAATCAAATTAATAAACAAAAACTTTTATTTCTCTGTGACTTGAGATTGTGTTGCCAATCATTAAATTTAAGAAGAATTTATTTTGCCTTATCACAAGTTTCCCTCAAGTGTGATTGTTGCTTATTCAAAGAATTTTATTTCAACACACCTTTTAATTAATATAGAACGAAGTGAATGTTAAGTAAAAGATTTAAATTTATAAATGGTAATAATTAGTTCTATTTCACTAGTGTAAATACTCTTGACACTTGAAAGGAGAGGGATTGAATAGAATCCCTATTAGAAAATTATTAAATAAAAACTAAATTTAGATAAAAAAAATAATTAATTGTTATATTGACTAAATTAAATAATATTTTAAAGACTAAAAAAATTGTTAGTATCTAAATTAGTTGCTATAATTGATAAATAGTTTCTAAATTTATATCTAATAAGCTACCAATATTTTAGCTATCAATTATTTAGATTTTAAAGTTGGTAGATTTGGTAGCAGGGGTATTACAATGCTCGAAAGGTGTCTTGGTCCCTCCTACCAAGTCTTGAAACCAACTTTTCTTAGTCTAATTAGTACTCAATAACATCATCAAAAACTTGTTGACTCTATCGACAAATGTACCAATTCAGATGTAATATTTTATCTCAAAAGACGGATATCAAATTCACAAGAAAATTTTTTCTTAAGATTTTATTCCATAACACTCATTAAACATCACAATATGTAAAATAATTTGGTAAAAGATATATTGAAATTCTTTTAAGGAATTTTTGCTTGGAAGATAAATAAAAACAAAGTAAATAATTACAAAAATTTTGTTACTAAAATTGGTATTAAAGTTAATATTTCTAACTCATCTATATTTTGGATACATAAAAATATATAATATTATGAATTAAGTGATATTGATGCAACATAAAGATTCATTCACATTGATTCCTCAATTGTGAAATTATTAAGATCATCCCCTAATCACTAATTCCTCAATTATTTAGCAGATTTCTTAGCATTAAGAACAAATGTTATAAAGCATTTGATATATCAAAACCTATTCTTAGCATCAAAACATATCAAGTCATTTAGGTCATATTCTCGTAAATACTTTTCAGTCATATCCAAGGATCTAATTCAAGAATAGAATCAAGTTTTAAGCATAAAATAAAAATACCAATATCAAATAGGAACATAAAATCATATATAAATATCACCAAAATATATAAGAGTTTAGAAGGATTACATTCAATCTCAAAGGAAGGAAATTAACCACTCATGGTAGCAATTACACACTCCAAAAGATGATATCAATCAAGAGCAAATAGTTGAAAGTCTTTCTCCTACACGTACAACTGCTAGGTTTTTCTAGGATGTCTCTTCTCCTTCACTCCTTCGTATTTAACCTATTTTCAAGATTTGAGTAAGTGACATCTTGCTTAAGCTAGCCAATCTCATTTAAGCGAGATGTTTAATTAAAAAAAAAAAATTTCTCTAGAGCATTCTCGCTTGGGCGAGACCTGGATGAGGGTTGAGCGATCCTGAGCAAGCTTGACACTTGGTCTCTGGAGCATTGTTGGGGCGAGCCTTGAGCGAGTTCTGGGTGATTTTTGGGTGCTTGGATGAGCATTGGTACTAGAACAAGTTTTGCCTATGAACAATTCTCGCCTAGGCGGGACAGCCTCGCCTGAGCGAGATTCCTAGATGTCAACTCCTTGTTTTCTATATTTTAATGTCTCTCTATTCATCCTTTAGCCCTCTGCTCCACCTTTCCTTAATTTTATGAGATTAATACAAAATTGGGATCAAATGCCTTCATTAATCTTTACAGATTTTTTTGAATTTGAGAGTTTTGAGTTCACATAAAGAAAGATGTTTTCCTCCATAGCTACAAAATGAGGTAACATAAGACAAACTTGATTGACTACTACCTTTTACATATACCAAGAGAAGTCTCCATGTTAGAAATATGGTAGTTAGGGACACATGGAAAATATTTGTTCAAAATCGAAAGGACGAGTCGTGGCATGATTGTTTTATGTTATTCAATATACTTTACTCATGTACTCAATGAAACAAATACTCAATTACTTTATATTCCATTTGTTCAAAAGAGAAAAAAACAAAGATCAATAAATTCAACAAACCCGGGAGACTATGAACTCTTGGAAAATAAAATAATGGAGGAAAAGACGTCAAAAGAATCCTCCTTCATTGACAAAGTTGTCTCGTTTTCATTCCCTCTTACTCGACATGAGAAGTAGAAGATGGTCCACACTAAACTATCAAGTAAAATGACATATGAGAAAGGTCAAGAGAGATTGCAAAATAAATTGTAAATTTATTCTCTGTACATAGTTTTACATTTTTCGTCATGCTGATGTCCCTAAATTATTTATTACAAGACACTTTGAGCTTGTAGGATGAATTTGACTCTCATGACCATGAGGGCAACACCTTCATCAGGTGTGTGCAGTTGATTTAATGTGGGTGTGCAATAATAACTTATAGTATATGTAACACTTTTCACATCTATGGACAATCCATATTAAATGTCTCCTACTTCTAAATTTGTTGTACAATCAATGTAGATTGTCCAAAACACTAATGTCTTAAGAAAAATCCAAAATGTTGAAAAACACTTTAATTATATATATATATAGAGATAATGAAGACATTTTTTATTTGAATATTTGAATATGCATCACTACTACTAGTGATTATTCCAAACCTTTGTGAATACTTTGTTATATCTTATAAGTTGGTATTTACAGAGTAGGTTTTAACATCATAGGTTATATATCTATTGAGAGTTGTTCAAGGAATTTAGTTTCATATCTTGTGCAATTACACGTGTCACATGTGAATTGTTATTGTAATGTGAATTTTTAAGACAGTGGAAATAGTTTACTAGATGTAAAAAGAAGTTGATTCCAACAAGTGTAAAATTTAGTGTTTAATTTCTCTCTTTCTCTTATCTTTTTAAATTTTATTGAATATATTTTTGTTTACAAGAAACTCAATCTTTTAACTCTATTATTTCAAAAAAAAAAATCAAAGATTATTATTAAAAATATTAAAACACCAATGTAATCTCCTCTTAATGATTTACAACCTAATTTTAGTTATACATAATGTCCCCTTCTTTTAAATGACAGTATTGATCTATACTAGTACTACTCATAAATAAATAAAAAAATGGCTAAGAAGCTTTTGTAATGTCTTAGTTCAACCGAAGCCTAACCTATGAAAGTTCAACTGAAGCCTGAACACTTATTGTGATAATTAGGTTTCACTTCATATTGCTACTAAGCCTTTGTTTTCACGAGCACACTATTGTGTGTAAAAGATAACAAAAGATAAAATGAAATTATGAAATTTTATGGGATTTCTTACAAGAAAAAGAAAATTGTTGTAGAGATAAAGAAAAAACTAGTAATATTAGAAAGTATAATCCAGCCACAATGAGGAAGAATAAAGAGAATAAATCCATCGACACCTCCCCATAACCGTAAAGGACTACATATATATTATTTCCATATCTCTCTGTATTTCTTGTAGGGAAGCAACTTTTCCCAATCTCGAGAAGAATCATAAGTGAAACATCTTATATACATTTCGAGACATCTATGTAAAGCCTCAGATTGGTCGTTCTGGGTGATACACAATGCTCATGTTTAAGGTTGTGTCACTTAACCTAAACAAATGTTGCCAAAAATTACTAGTAAAAACTTTTAACCCTATCAAAGACAATAGTTTTTGGAAAACCATGTAACTTTACCACCATTTTCATGAAAACTTTAGCTACTTGTTTGCCAGAACAACAAGATTTCAAAGAAAATAAATGAGCATATTTAGAATTTTGTCAGTGACTACTAGAATCACTGTATAACCATTGGACGGAAGAACTGTAGTGATGAAATCCATTGCCAAATCCTCCCAGATTTGTTCAGGAATAGGGAATGGTTGCAGCAGTTCAGCAAATAATAATGTGGTAAAGGATTTAGCTTGTTTATAGATTAAACAATCTTGCACAAACCTTTTGAATGTCCTTTGCATGCCTTGCCAAGAGAATTGTGATGTTAAGTATATATTTTTATTTTATGTAGTGTAAAAAAAATCTTTTTCTATTAATGTCTTATATTATTATTAGTCTGTTAATACAATCATCGTGCATTTTTTTTTATAAAAAACTCAAAATTTTATTACGATTTTATTTTTAGATGATGTTTTTTTTTTTTTTACGAGAGGAAAGTATGTTTTTGAGAATTTTTAGAATGTGAACCATACAAAGCAGAATAGTATCTGTAATGATATTTTTTATGAGTCCTATATGTAATACTGAATATATTTTAGGAATAGTTATCTGGTAATTGAAATAAATTGAGGAAATTGTTCTTATAAATTTTGGCTATGTGATTTCTCTAAAAGTATGAAAGGCAAGATTTGCATACGATTTCTTCTTCAAAGAAGTAAATTAACAATAGAACTAAATTAATTGCCTATTTTTACAAATAAAAAATTTACTCTATAAATTATTTAAATTATAAAAAAATACACGTTTTAAAATTCTAACGACATTTAATAACGGGACCCATCGCGACCTTTTGCTTACCCTTGGAACCGGGCATTTCCTTTTTTGTCGATGGAAAAAATCAGTAAAGACACGTTGAGGAAACTTTTTCAGAAATGTTTTTTAAAAAAGAAATAGAAATTAATGTAATATTTTTATCCATTAAAATTAATTTATATAAATATAAATGTAGGATAATTATATAAGAAATTTATATCTTACTTTGTGCGCAAATTATTTTTAATTTATAAAAAACCCATTTGTCTTATTTTTCTTTTCCTAAAGGAAACTTTTGTACGTATATGAATTTCTGGCGAAGTTCCTGGAACCAGACAGAATATGGATAATCTTAAAGCAAGACCCTACTTTGTTCACTTGTCACTGTCACCGTTTTCATTACTACCATGCATAATGTTTTTCTAGATACAGAAAATTATTTTAACGATTTTTTTATTCTTTTTCTAATCATTCATTACTAGTTAATCATTAACTACTATTTTTTATAATAATTATAAATACTTTTAACCAACTCATTATCCTCTTCCAAATAACTTTCAGACAAAATATGTGTTCATAGAAAGTTGACGTGGAAGTTGGTTTTAACACATGAATATGTTACAGTCAAATGTAATTTTAATTAGATATATAATTAGTCACATATATTTTTTTATTATTAATAAAGATCGAGAAATACGTTTAACTTATAAAAAAATATTAAACAATTTATTTTGAAAAAGTATTTAACATCTTAGAAAACGTATTTTACCTTTCAAAAATATTTTGAGTAACACACAGAATGCTTAAGAAAAAGAGAAGTATAAGAAGAAGAGAAGAAGATAATAGAATGATTCTGGTGAACTTATAGCATAAAAGTTAAAGGTAACAACATAAAAGAAAAAAGAACTTAACATAGCTATATATATGAATCTGACATCAGGCATGAAGTTCTGGTAAAAGATTTGAGTGGGAAAAATGTGCTTGATGCATATATAATTAGAATCTACGTATTGTGAAGCTAATAATATGGTTGATAAACTGCAGAAATCCATCGTGGGACTACTACATACACTATTCTGAGGGGAAGTTTGAACAAGTCCTTGCATGCATTAGGAAGAATGGTGGTGGGTGAAGGGGATGCAGAAGTTTCAAGCCTTGTCTCTTTTTCATCATCTTCTTCTTCATAGATGGTTTCTAGGGTTATTTGGATTTGTAATTTGGTCGCAGCAGTGGCCAAAGAATGAGGAGACACTGCACAGAATGGGGTTAACAATGAGTGATTGATGAACCTGGAGTTTGTTAAAGGCATCATAGTGATGTTGGAGATGTTTACTCACTCCTATTTGCTTTGCTCAAAGAGAATTGTGGTAATCCAAATTCTTCTTCTTCCTGTCTCCTTTTATACAGTTAGATACAGTGTCATGCCCCATCAATAATCAAAGTGGCCACTATTCTCTATATAACTGCAATATTGCCATTTTCATGTTATTCACACGTGTAAGGAATTAATATGAATTTTTTCTATCACATTCATTATTCATTATTGTAGAGGTTTTTATAAATATCGAGATGCTCAATTATTCAATATTATCATAAATATGTTCCTTTTAACAAAATTCAAATATTGAGTATAGTTAGTGAACCATGTGTATCTAAAAGACATTCTCACTCTTAAGAGTAGTCATAATAAATGTTATTGAATGTGATATTATGTATGTAAAATGTCATCTTATTTCAAAAGTTTTTGATGAATTTTTTTAAATGGATGAACCTAGATTAATATGACATATATGTATTTTAATTATCGGTTATAGCTTATGCTAGTTAGAAGTGTAATCTATTTTAATTATATATATATATAAAGTGTGTTGATAATTTTTTAATATAATTTATTTTATATTCAAAATTTAAATTATAAACTACTTACTTGAGGACAAAAGTATATTTAATATTGATGTTTAACTAAAAATTAATTTTAATTTTTTTTATATGATTTAGTTTTAAGTGCAGATATTAATATTTATTATTATTTAATATGTTAGTTCTGGTAAATAAGAATAATTTTTTATTTTTTTTTCTCTGTTGTCAAAATTTAAAATTAAACTATTGATGTTATGTATCATATAGTAAACTACTTTTTGTTTTGTCTAAAATGTTTGGCAACTGGTATTTAATAATATGAATACTTTTTTTACAGTTATAAAATACGTACTATTTATTTCTATTAAAATATACGTTATATTAAAAGTTGAGAAAAATGAGCGGTTTGGTTCGACAAATCAAGTCGAAAATTGCGTGAATCAGTTTCGGTCCATATTTTGAATGGTCAGAAATAAATAAAAAATACATAAAATATATTTTTAAAAATTTAACTCACAAATAAAATTAATTTTAATTTTTAGACGTGGTTATTTAATATTTAAATTTTACTGTAACTATATGTTTTAATAAAAATAATATTATTTTCAATTATTTTAATGTTATAATTATTGTTTTCAGAAATAAGTTTGCCAATAAATATACCTATCAGTCAACCAAAACCTGTTTGACTCTAAGACTAACTGAATGCAATTAAGATTATTACTTTTTCAACTTGTCACAATCTATTTTATGAGTTATTAATTAGACTTATCCATCCAACTAGACTTATTTTACAAGCTTTAATTATATATAAAAAAATAAAATTTTAAATTTTAGATGGATAGAGATCAAAGAAAATTAAATATTAAATTTAAATTTATTTTTCTTACAAAATTAAAAACATGAATTTTGTAACTAGAGGAACGAAAATAAAACATATTTTATGAACCAAATTTAAAATGTTTTATTAGAATTAAAAACAATTTTTGGTTAATATTTATCCTTTGTTTTCAATGATTAAAAAACAAGTACGTATAAAGAAGTGATTATTATTCTTAAGTTGACTACATGAGTATTTGAAAATATTGTTCATTCTTATTGTAAGCACCGTACTAATAAAAATCATTGAAAAAAAAAAGACAAACTTAGTTTTCCATGTTTGTAGTATTATAATCATATACACGTAACACCTACGTACTATTGCTCTTATATGTACAATATTATGTTCTATTAGTCCTTCTGCTAAAATAATATTTACATTTTTTTTATACTTACAATAATTATATATATACCTATAGATAGTTTTTTAAAATAAACTTATTTACAAATAGTTATTTATAATATAAACATGCAGAAACAATAATTCAAATAAAAGTATATAATAAAATATGAATAAATAAATTTAATCTTTCTAAGGGGATAAACCTCTCACACACCTGAATTTAACTAAAAAGTTGCAGCCGGTGTGGAAAGCTCTTGGACCATGAAAAACAATTCCTCTTGGAAAGGGTTTCTATGAGTTTGAGTTCGCTTCTATAGAAGACATGCGATGAACCCTCGTGATGGGTTCCCTGAAGTTATCTCCTAGTTTATTGAGATTGTTTGTCTGGACAAAAGACTTTGTCCCAGCTACCATGAAGAGTACTAAAGCTCAGACTTGGGTTAGAATTTACCATTTGCCTTTGGAGTATTGGAAACCAAGGACAATATTTTTCATCGTCATAGGCCTTGGTACTCCTTTGTCTTTGGATGAGCATACTATGAGAAAGAATAGAGGTATGTTTGCTAGAGTGCTGGTGGATATTGATCTGTTGTCCCCTCTTCCTAATCACCTCTTGGTTGAACGTTCAGACTTTGCTTTTTGTAGCTGGTGTGGAATATGAATGGCTCCCTCCATTTTGCTCTCACTGTAAGATGATTGGGAACGAGCTTGCTCAGTGTCGGGTGATCCATGACCAGGGTCGTGTTCCTGGGCCTCAACATAAACCTTCTCAGAAGACACCTTCTGATGAACGGGAAAAAGGGAGGACCACGATTCCAAACCAACGTAAAGAATATCGAAAAAAAGATCTGCAGAAGAAGCTCTTAGAAGGTCCCATTGATAATTTGAAAGTTGATGCTACTGGTGGGGTTAATGTAGGGTCACCCTTAGGTCACCTTGATGATAAAACAGATGAAGGGGAGGATTTTGCAGATATGCCTCCTCTTAAGGATGCTTCAGATCATGATAGGTCCTCACCTAAGCAGGGGTTGTCCACTCCCACTTTGGATTCACTTGCTGTTATGCAAGCTAAGGACTCATAGTCACATTCAACGACTCTTATTGATGATCATCATGTGAAGGCCTTTGCTCTTGTGATTGTACCATCTCCGTTGCGTACTACGTCTCCTCGGACGACTAAATCACATGCTGATACTAATCCTAATGTGGAGGTCTCTGCTATTGTGACTGTACCATCTCAGTCGCCTCATACCTCCCCTCAGAAGACTAAATATCTTGGGGATGTTAAAGCAATATTGTTGGTCCTTCAAAATCACTTTTCCTCTCTTGATGGTTTGGAAACTACAGATGTGGGAGGTGATTCTCATATTGGAGCGTCAACTATTTCGCCTACCATTGTTGGAATTAATTCTGATCATCTTGAAAATCAGGTTGTTTCAAAATTTTGGGCTGACTCTAATGAGATGGAGGAGGATGGCAGTGATAATGGGGAGGAAACAGTTCGCACTAAAAGAAAACTAGGGAGACCACCTAAGGAAACTGGTAAATCCAGGAAAACTGCTAAGGCAATTCTCTCTACAACGTCGCAATGAAGGTCTCTTCATTTTTTTGGAATGTCAGAGGACTGGGAAACCAAAAAACTGTGGAGATGTTGATTAGTTTACTTAACGTACATAAACCTCTCCTGGTTTTTCTTGCTGAACCCATGATGCCGTACACTAATGCTTTCGACGTCCTTTCAAATTTGTTAATATGCATTTGGTGGCTACATCTCCTATTGTTAATAAAGTTGCTAAGCTTTGGTGTTTGTCGGTTCCTAATCTTGTCCAAAATTTCTTGGTTAATGATCAATTTATCTCTGTAACTTGTCTTCTGCAGGATAAAAGTTTTAGCTTTGCAGGTGTTTATGGTGCTAACACATACTTGTCTAGACGATTTTTGTGGAGGGATCTTAGTTTCTTCACAAGGCCTTGGTGTATTCTGGGAGATTTTAATGTTGTGCTCTCGGTGGAGGACTGTAAAGGGGGGGGGGGTGGCTCCTAATAAGGTTTCTTGTAATGAATTCCTGGACTGGATTAATACTAATGATCTTTCTTGTATGTCTTTTACTCGATCTTGTTATACTTGGTGTAACGGAAGGAGAGGGTTGCATAGAATTCACAGAAGACTGGATAGGGCTTTATGTAATGGAGTGTGTCTGGATGAATGGGATTCTTGTACTTATCAGGTTCTTGTTAAAAATTGTTCTGATCATTCCCCTATTCTTGCTAGTCTTGCTGGTAATTCTTTGCGGAAGGTTAGCAATTTTCGTTTCTTTTCTATGTGGCTTCAGGAAACTTTGTGTCTGAAGCTTATTCATGATTCTTGGGCTAATAAGGTTGTTGGTTGTCCTATGTTTATCTTGCAACATAAAAAGGTTGAAACTTGAGCTCTGAGACTGGAATAAAAATTCTTTTGGTAATGTTCACAATGCAGTTCTTCTTAAGTAAGGTACCCTCCTTGGTATTCAAAAAAACTTAGAGACTGCTAGTTTGTCTGATAGTGATAGGCTTCTCTGTCAAGAAAAGATTGCTAAGGAGGAGCCTGATCATGCTCTTCACTGTCAATATTTGTTTTGGAAAGAAAGGGCTAAGATGTTATGGTTCAAGGATGGAGATCAAAATACCGCTTTTTTCCATGTTGTGGTCAAAAGGAGAAATAATTCTAGTGGGATTCAACGTCTACGGATTGATAATGAGGTTACGGAGGATCCTAAAATCATTGAGGATCATATTTTGGACTTTTATAAAAATCTTTATGATGAGTCTATTTCTAATGTTCTGGATACAGATAATATGGAAGATTTTATTGGTACTTATATTCCTGAGATGGTTTCCTCTGAGGAGAATACGATATTGATTAAATGTCCTGATTTTTCTGAAATCAAGAATGTTGTTTTTAATCTTAACGGTAATAGTGCTCCTGGTCCTGATGGTTTTGGTGGTGTTTTCTATCATTCTTGCTGGAAAATTATTGGACAGATGTTTGTAATGTTGTTCAACAGTTTTTTAAACAAAATTGGGTTCTCCCTGGAATGAACAGTAATGTGGTATCTCTTATTCCTAAGATTCAGGGTGTTGATTCCATTAAAGATTACAGGCCAATTGTTGTTGCTAATTTCAAATTTAAAATTATTTCCAAGATATTGGCGGATAGGCTTGCTCTTGTAGCTGCTAGAATCATTTCTCCTAACCAATATGGGTTTGTGCAGGGTAGACAGATTCAGGATTGCATTGGTATTGCTTATGAAGCTATTAACATGCTTTCTAAAAAGGTTAGAGGAGGTAATGTGGCTTACAAAGTTGATCTTCATAAAGCTTTTGACACTCTGAGTTGGAAGTTCTTATTACTAGTTTTGAAACGCTTTGGTTTTCACCTCTCGTTTGTCAGTTGGATTAGTA
The DNA here is from genome assembly GCF_051622355.1 of Phaseolus vulgaris. Taxonomy (NCBI): domain Eukaryota; kingdom Viridiplantae; phylum Streptophyta; class Magnoliopsida; order Fabales; family Fabaceae; genus Phaseolus; species Phaseolus vulgaris. Next base: position 34,089,405 of record NC_143506.1, read on the forward strand.
CAATTCTCTGTTCAGCTATGCTTTCTATCAGAATAAATGGTAGTTTAGTGGGTTTTTTCCCTGCAGTCGAGGTGTAAGACAAGGTGATCCATTGTCTCCTTTACTTTTTTGTCTTGCAGAGGAAGTTCTTAGTAGAGGTATCTCTAAGCTTATGAATGATAAGAAGATTTTAAATATGGCTAGTCCGCAAGGTTATCTCACTCCCTCTCATATTTTGTATGCTGATGACATTTTTATTTTTTGTAGGGGGGATATTAAGTCTCTTCGAAATTTGAGTACTTTTCTTAAAACATATAGTGATTTTTCTGGTCAATATATTAATAACTCTAAAAGAAGTTTCTTCACCATGGATAATTCTCCAAGATTTGTCACCAAAATTCAAAATATTCTTTCTTGTAGTCATGGTTGTTTGCCTTTCAATTATTTAGGAGTGTCTATCTTTGTTGGTGCTCCAAAGTGTCGATTTCTTCAACCTTTGGCTGATAAAGTCAAATTGAAGCTAACATCTTGGAAAGGTAAATCTCTTAGCATGATGGATCGGATCCAGCTGGTCAATATATTGATTACTGGATCTCTAGCTTATAGTTTTAATATGTATAAATGGCCTGTTTCACTTATTAAGCAAGTTGAGCAGTGGTGCCAGAATTTTATTTGGATTGGTGATATTATGAAAAAAGGTATTGCTACCGTTAATTGAACGAAAATTTGTTCACCTCTTGAGGATGGAGGCTTGAATATTATTAATCTTCATTATGAAAATAATGCATATCTTCTTGAGCTTGCTTGGAACTTTGCTTATAGCAACAAACCTTGGTCTTTACTCTTGAAAGTCAGAGTTCTTAAATCAAAATACGAGTTCAGAATGGTTTATAGATCTTCCTCTCTTTGGCTTGGAATTAAGCAATTTTATTCTATCATACTTGATTATACTTCTTGGATTGTTGGTACAGGTTCTTTTATTAATTTCTGGAATGATAAATGGTGTTCTACTACTTCTTTAGCAAATATTGGAGGGTTATCTGATGGGGCTAGCATTCCGGATACAGTCTCTTAATTTTGGTCAGGTTATGATTGGAATATTCTCTTATCTTTACAACAGATGCCACATTTTTTTAATCATGCCATGGTTAGAGAGGAACAAAATATTCCTAATTGGATTCTAGATGAGTCTGGTTGTTTCACTCTTAAATCGGCTAGGACTTTTTTCTTGGAACCAGGAGTTCCATGTGGTTGGGGTAAGTTCATTTGGCCTTCATCTATTCCGCCTTCCAAAACTCTAGTACTCTGGAAAATTTTTCATGGGCGACTTCCTACAGATCAGCATATTCAGAATAAGGGTTTGCATATATGTTCTATGTGTACGCTTTGTGAAAAGCATGAAGAATATATTCAACATCTATTTTTTGAATGTTCTAATGCATTACATATTTGGAGTTGGGTTCGACAGATTTTTCTTACTTCTCATTTCTCTAATAAGGATGATCTTCTTGCTTTTATTAAGAGTGATGGTAGTCCTTTGGTTAAATTGATTAAGCTTGTTGTGACAACCTTTTCTATACGGATGATATGGCGTATAAGGAATTATGCTAGATTTTAATATAAGATTGAGGTTTGTAAGGCTATTTCGTTAATTAAAGATTTAACTTGTCTAGTGGGAAATTCGTCTAAAGCTTCAATGAAGAATGATATATTGGATTCAACGTGATTAAGTTTTTTGGTATTAAGACTCATAGTGGGAAAGTTCTTCGTCCTCTTCTTGTTAGATGGGAGTTTCCTTCACCAGGTTGGGTTAAAACTAACACTGATAGGGCTGCTAGGGGGTATCCTGGTCTTACTACTTGTGGAGGTATTTTTCGTGGGAGTATGGGACAATTTATTGGTGCTTTTTCGGCGTTTCTTGAAGTTCAAACTGTTTTGGTTGCTGAGTTTTATGGAGTTATACATGCTATGGAGGAAGCTCAAAAGCTGGGATTTACTAATGTTTGGCTTGAATGTGATTCTGCCTTGGTTTGTGTTGTGTTTACTGCTAGGACTAATGTTCTGTGGATGCTTCGTAATCGATGAAATACTTGTCTTAATTTCTGTGGGACAATCAGGTTTAGGGTTACTCATATTTTTCGTGAGGGGAATTTAGGGTTCATTCATAGAGAATCATTTCATTGGTATAATAGACTTCCATCTAGTTTGTTCTTAGAATTCTTTATGAATAGATATAGTCTACCAATGTATCGCTTTTGTTAACATGTGGGTTTTGGTCTAGTCCCCCATATTTTTGTATTTTCTTTCTTTTTCTTTTTTTAATAATACTTTTTTCATGTGATGGCAGATGATTGTTGTTACTTGAGGTGTCAGCCTAGCTGAGATGTCAAGTTGCATAGTGATGCCTAAAATGAAAACTTTTATAAAAAAAAAATAGGTGTTATCGGGTTGATTTTCGCTTAAGCGACGAAATTTTCAATCAAGTGACGGAATTTTCACTCAAGCAAGGGTCATTTTCGCTCAAACAAGATTATTTTCGTTCAAGATAAAAAAAATTAAGATTTACTTATGTGTTTTTGTTTTGTTATTGTTCATTATTTTAATTAAATTTTATATGAATTTTAATTGTATATTTTAATTGAAAATCCTATAGTTTATGTGTTTATGTAATTTTGTGATAAATTTTGGTTTGTTTGTTTTCTAAAATTTGGTGTGATTTTGTATAATGTGAGATGTGAAATATAAAGTTGTAATCGAGACATTATTTTCAGGAAAAGAAATAATGTGTTGAGATTGTTAGGATATGTATTGACTAGCGATTCGTCTAGAATGAATTATCTTAACTCTACTAGTATAATGAAATCATATAGGTGAAGTTATTTAGGTCGTGAGAGTTGAACGAGGTTCATATGTGTTTGAAAGATAATTAACTTGACCTAAGATAACTAATTTAACTTGTTATATAAATTAACCATGTCATATGAGGTGATTTAATATTAAGATTATTATGCACATAACTTTCTGGATTCACAACAAGACAATTTGATATGTGCAAATATCTTGAGTATAAGTCAATGTATAATTCTCTGAGTCAAGTGTCTCTATGATTTTGGGTCAGTAGAAGTCTGACATGAGAAAAATGAATTATAATTTTTTATAGACATTTGATTTCTCTGTGAAAATGTGTGAAGATTTACAAATTTATGCTTGTTAATTAAAGTTAACATTTCAAGAAAATTATGAAATAGAAACAAGAATAATTAGTTGCTATAGTGACTAAATTAGAGACCATTTTAGAGACTAAAAAAAATTTTGGTTTCTAAATTAGTTTTTATTATGGTTAAATAGTTTCTAAATTGGTAGCTACCAAGGTTTTGACTACCAATTATTTAGATTCTAAATTTGGTAGCAAAAATTTTGGTAGTTAATTAGATACCAATTTAGCTAGTCACTATAGCAACTAATTATTTTTTGTTTCTAAAATTGGTTTTTATTTTATGATTTTCTTATAGTGTACATTCATATTAGAATTTTTAAAAATAGTTAGTCTTTGTTGGTGTTGTATTTTGTTTTCTTTATATGTAATGATCGTGTATTTATAATAAATTATGTTGTAGGTGAGAAAACTCAATATTAAGAAGATGAAATGTTTAGTTTCTTGAAAAAATTTGTTTGGTATGTGTATATATTAAAATCTATATATATTTTTTTATTTTTCGTACAATTGATTTTTAGATTGATATATAGTTTTTTAGACGTGATAAAAATAGGAATGTTAAAAATAAATTTATTTCAAACAAATTTTGCTTGGTCTATTTTTTTTCCATTTATACAAAGATGTAATCTAACTGTGAAAAATATAAGATATTGTTAAAGAAAAAGTTGCGGGAAGAGCAAAAAAATAAAACTAAAGAGAAAGTTATTGTTAAAAAAAAAATGGAGTCCTTAACCGATTCAAGTTTGATAAACCAAAACTACTATTGTGAAATAATCTTCATAAAACATTTACAGGAAAATAAAATAAAATAATTTTTTGATTCTATTTATTTAAATGTGTTAGAAAATATTCAATAATAATAATTTAACATAAGATAATAAACATAAGACTATACCAACCTAAATCAAATATTGTTGGCTAATTAATACTTATAAAAAAAAGAAATAGAATAAACAAAGGAAACTTATTTGATGGATAATATAATAAAACAATAAAATATAAAAAATATAATATAATAAATTAAAAATAATAATATATTAATATGATAATGGAGGATGTATAATCATATCTAGTATATATTTTTAAATACTAGATATATTATATAATAATAAAATATAATATATCAGCATTTGGTGTATATGAGATAATAAATTAAATAATATTGGAATATATAACATAAATTATATTTAAATGATAATTTTTCATTAAAAATACATATAACTTAGCAAATAAATTTAATTTAAATTTTTATAAAAAAAATTAAAAAAATAATTTAATTTTAAATAAGAAATTATGATAATATTTTAAATACACAAAGGCATGTGTTTTTGCTATCCTTGATTAATGATGTGTCAATGGGTACTCAAAGACACCCACTACTTGTCTTGTCTAAAAAAGTCTTTATTTGTTACTTATAGATTATTCATTTGAAAAGTCTCTGGAATATCCATGAATTCCCATGCATATTATTTTTTTCATTTTTTTTTAACTTTGAATGATACATCATAAACTCAATATTCAACTTCAATCATCAATAAAATCGATTTTGATTATTAAGTCCTTCAAAGTTGTTTGTGCATTTAATGGATGTTAAAAGTGATTTTTCTACATAAATTTATACTTTTTTAAATACTTAACTTTCAATTATGTCTTTTACTTCATGGATAATGAAAATGATATAAAATCTCTTCCAAAATCAAATTGAATAATTATATTGTAATAGTGAATGTTTTCATAGGCATTAAATTAATTAATAACTGTAGTCACTACTGACACATATACAACAAATATTTTTCACTAATAATTTTTTCATTCAAATGCCATATAATTATAAAAAAAATAAAAAATTCTTCAAATATTTAACATGATTTTCAATCTCTAAGTTAGTAGAAAAGATTGGATGATCAGATGAAGGAATCATTTACAAATGATTGAAAACTTAGATCAATTAGTTAAACATTAAATTAAATCAGGTTTAAGAGGAATATTTTGTTCATCTTTCGGTTTTGTATAATTAATTCTTTTTTCTTCTAGAACATGTTGTGTTATTCTCTCTTTCATCTTCATCTTCATCATGTCTCTCCTCTCTTGCGGTTCCCTCTTTTCTCAAAACTTTCTTCTTCTCATGGCCTCCATTTTCATGACATTTTTCTTCTTGTTTCTCATATCAACTAACATTTTTATAAATATAGTGTTTTGGTTGGGTATTTGATACGAGATTACTTTTGAGACACCCTGTGTACCAGTCTAGTCGGAGCATAGTGGATTGAGTCACTCGGTATCAGAAGTCGATTGATTGGATAGATTCAATACGTAATAAATCAAGTAATATGCTATAAATTCGGTAACATGCGATAAATCAAGTAATGTTTTTTTAGCAAATATATGTAAAAGATAAGTACAACCCATAAGCAAAATAGTCAATTATTAACACTATAAATGAGCATTATCACAGAGAGCAAGAAACAATTTTATCAATATATCATTCACTCTTATATAGACTATTAATGATCGTCGTCGGAGGATCTTTTGAGGTTTACTCTAGACTAAGTAGGAGAGAACGAGTAAAAAGAAAGAAGAAAGAGAAGCGATCGAGAAACAATTATTCAAGTCGATAATAGATATTATAGATATTTTGTAAGTACTAGTCTAATCCTAAATGGTAATGAAAAGTTGTATTGTATAAGAATGAGTGATCCGAAAAATTATAAGAAAATATATATTTTATTACAAAACTAATGTAGAATAAAAAGTATTGAATGAATAATCGATATGGAAGTTGTTTTCTATGTATGAATAGATGTTTTCATATTGCACCAAAAAAATGAATAAATATTTGGGACACGAAAAGTGATTCATTGTATTTAAGTGGTGAAATTATACATAAGGATAATAGAAGGTTTAGATAGGTGGAAGGCTTAAAGAGAGAAATTGTCTGGAGTGGTCAAATTGTTTGCTGAAATAATGAATGCAAGTTGAGCATTATCCCATTAGCCTCCTTTTCAACTTTTTCTCTTCTCAATTTCTGATTGATAGGAACCGTTGGCTTTTTCGCTGGCCCTTTTTTGGATCTCTTTTCTTTCATCCTTCCTTCCACTCCTCACTCATCCCATACCCTCTCTTACACGCCACCTCTCTGATGTTGAACCCACATCCCATAATGCTATTACAAACTTATTTTACTTATAAATTCATCATAAAATACAACTTATTTTTAAGCTTATTCTAGTGCTCATCATAATATATTTAAAACACTCTTGTAGTCAGTGTTATGAAAAACCATCATCTTCACATTCAGTGCTCATAATATATTTATAAAAGAAAAAAGGCTCTATTTACTTAATTACTTACATTTTCCTCGTGATATTCATAGACTTGTCTGCATGTATTCGGTGGTAGACCAAGGTCTTTAATCATATCAACACAATACTCCAATCACTAACCTAAAATTATAAAGTAATAATTAGTTGATTTCCTTGTTTATATTATTCTGCTTCATTTTTATTCATATTTGTTATGATATAGGTTGAGTGATGACTGGACCCGATGTATGGTATATGAATCATAATTCGATCTTTAATGACAGAGAATGTTTATATGTTAAATATTATGTGTTAATTAGACTTAATCATTCTTAATAGCTCAATAAAGACAGAATTGGACTACGTTACATAGGATATGGTTAATATATCATAGGAAACATCAACAAGGATAACTATCTTTACACACTATTACATGGTACACTTATCCTAAATCACTTGAAGAGGTTCTAGGGTTAGGTTACAACTTCTTCTATATATACCAGGTTATGCTCTATATAGAGGATGATCTAATACACAACACATGGAATACTCTCAACTCATTTTATCCTATTACTCATTATATTTTGTGTGATCTTACTTACTTGAGTGTCAGAATGTCATTGCAAGAGGAATCCCTCATTTTTCGAAAGTTGAATCACTAGAACTTGAAAAAAAATCACTGAAACTCATCCAGATTTCACCAACCTCAAGTTGGATACAACAGTGTATATATATATATATATATATATATATATATATATATATATTATAATATAATTTGATTATATACTTATGAGTGGGTGCAGTCAGAATGGTGGAATTACAGAAGAGTGTTGTTCTTGTTCATGCGAAAGCATGCATGTGGCTTAGTACGTTGGTGAGGGCGATGCCTCGCAAAAGGATGCATATGCACTTTTGGCGTTGTCGAGACGGCGGATAAAACTATCACTGCTTACAGATTCCGATAACCCTAGAAAATACCAATGTTTTATCCATGCAACTTGCTGCACCTTATTACTATTATTTCTTTCTATTTTTCTATCACGTTTTAAAAAATATATAATTATTTCAATTTTGTTGTAGTTTTAATACTGGACCAGCTGTTTTATAAATATTTTTCTAAGAAAATAAATACAAATTATTTTAATAAATTAAAATTAATTTGTAAAAATAATCTTATAGTCTTTTGAATTTTAACTTGAAACAAGTATACAAAATTAAATTTGTATTAAACTAATTTTATTTTTTTCTCTATCACTATTAAAAATTATTAAATAAAAATCAATTTTAGAAATTAAATATAATTAGTTTTTATATTTATTAAATTATTTTAAATTGATATATAATTATTTATAATTAATTTTTATTTAATAATTTTTTTTTTAATATTTCTCCTTTTTATAAGTCTTTATTATATTATAGAGAACGTTATCTAAGCCGTGAGTTAAAGAGTATTACGTTTTAAACATTGTAATTACTATTGGTCGAATACTAAATACTTTACAAAGTAAGAGTATTCTTTTAAATTAATTAAAGATAAAAAAATGTTAGAGATAAAAATATTTTATACTATAAAAATGAGTTTAAATTTTATCTTATTAACTAATTTTACAAGGTTGAATTATATTTAAAGTTCATTTCTTATAATCATAAATATATAGTTACACGCATGATTTAAGGTATATATAAATAAGGTATATATAAATAAGTATAAATATCATCTTATAAATCGATTTCAAAAGATTGGATTAAGTTTAAAATTGACTTCTTAATCAAACATACAATAACAAGTTATATATTATATATAACTATGTGATTAAATTAATTACATTATTTTTTTAAAATCTTGAATGTTATATAAAGTGGATCATAAATATTAGCTAGGTTTGATTTGAAATATAATGCAATCTAAAATGAGGTGAATTTATTGGAACTATGGTAAAATTTGAGTTGAGTGGTGAAGCATTTAAAGAGAGAAACATGTCTATTTTTTGTTCATTTTTCGCAATAGAGTGATTGATCTTACTTAAGAGGAAGTAAGCTTGTTACTTATTATGAGGGGCTGGTAAATATTGTTTAATATTGAATGGAATTTTTGAAGAGTCTTTTTCATGTAAGCAAAAGTGGAAAATTAGAAATATATATAGTAAATCCTTTAGGTGGTCTTAAGGATTTGTGGACATGATGATATTAGAGGAAAAGGGTTTTGATGGCTTTATGCAGAAGCTATTATTGGCCAACATGGAAAGATGCCATCCAACAAGTTATCAAGTGAAACATGTCTTTGTGGCAATTTGACAACTATTTTGCACTTTTGGAGTTGTCAATTAATGAGATGATGATGACAAGGGTATTGGATTGTATGCAATCATCTTCAAACCATAGCAATCAATCCCCTACTCTTCTAAATAAACTAAAAAATCATTTAATACATTACAAACATAAAATAAAAACTAATTTTTATAGTAAAAATATTTAGTTGTTATAGTAACTAAAATAAAGATTATTTTAAAAATTAAAAAAAATTGATTTGTAAATTAATTTTTATTATTATTAAATGGTTTTTAAATTGATATTTAATTAACTATCAAGGTTTAGATTCTAAATTTAGTAGCAAAAACTTGGTTGCTAATTGCATACCAATTTAGAAACCATTTAACAATAATAGAAACTAATTTACAAACTAATTTTTTTTAGTTTCTAAAATGATATTTAATTTAGTTACTATAGCAACTAATTATTTTTTATCTCTAAAATTAGTCTTTATTTCATATTTTTTTTAATGATAGAAAGCATGAGAGATTTAGAATTCAATTCAGAGAGAAATAATAATAAAAAATAAAAGTAAACAATAACCTCAAGATTATTATGAGTTTAATTACTTCTAAAACAGGAACCCAAAAAATGTGAAACAAAAGTTCATACTAATACATTTACATTATGTTTCTTATTGTTGGTCGAAGTTAACACGTAAATACATTCTTTTATCACACACAAATAATATTGATTCTCAAACTATTGAGAAAAAAAATACGATAACAAATATATAATTAAATACATTTTATATGAGATATATGTTTTATTTTATTTTTATTTTTTAATTTTATGTTATTTTGATGGTAGTTGCTCCTTAGTATGAATTTAATAAATATAGAAATTATATATAATATTAATTATGTAGTAATTGATCTAACGACATATATTATATCGATTATTAGTTTCTAAAGTACCTAATGTAGAAAGTACATAAGATATTGATGCTTACATACTAAAGGAGAAAGTAATACTATATTAACTTCTTATACAACTGAGATAGTATGTGTAATTTTTTTATTATCCTCCTATCATTGTTTCTCTTATTTTTCATATGTTTTTTCATCAATAATACCCTCATTTTTGTCAATTACGATCTCGTCTCATTATCTCCAATTTTGTGTTGCCCATATAATCAGTGCGTGTCTTCACTGTGTGTCTTTTCCTCCTGAAAATTGTCATAGATAAAAATAAAAATAAAAGTTGTGAAAAGTGAAAAGGAAATTGAAATAGAGTCTTGAGACTTAAAGAACATGCTTCAAAAAGTTAAATAAGAAATTTATTCTGAAAACTAGAAATTGTTATGTAAGGTCAAAATACTAGTAAGACAATAGACGATCTATCGATTGAAAATGTTCCATTAAACAAATTCTATCAAATTTATGTATAGGTGATAAGTCTCTTAGTCTTCTCATAAGAAAATTAAAACCACCTCATCATAAAACCAAGATTGGATATGAGGAAAAAAAGCTTCACAATAAAATTAATGTTTCTAGGCAGGCAGGCATGCATAATAATTAACAGCATATCAATTTGTGCATTTCGATATACAATCTTGGATCCAGTTAGACATACTGAAATGTACAAATCGATATTTAAAAAAATGCACAAAACGAACAACTCAATATGTATAATTGGATTCATATATATATATATATATATATATATATATATATATATATATCAAAATGTACAAGCCATTATACATTTTTTATTAATATATTAATTCGTACATTTCGGTATGTGTTCCTGATAGGAAGATAAGACCTAAAGAACTATTGAAGTCTTCGTCTTCCTCATTCGGTCGGGCAGGTTGCTAGGGCTTCACTGGGATCCTCCTCGCCTTCGTGCTACTCCTTCGGCTCTCAGTCTCGGGTGAATGCCAAATAGGGGAGGTACTTGCAGAAGACACTCTGACGCTCAAGTCAGTAAAGCGGGTGATCGACACTCGGGTAGGTGCACAATAATAAATGACGTACCTTCTTGGAATGTGTGTTATTTATATTATTTTAATGGACTTATCTCATTGGGCCTGATTAGTGGAATGGATCGCACTTATGGTTGCATTACCTAGTTCTTAATAGTAGTTTAGCTTCACTGACCTTGGTTTGAGCGTTAATGGTTATATGTGTCGGTCGGCCTGGCCATACGTAATATCTCGGCCAGCTCGATCAGGTAGACCGAGCCACGTCAATGTGTGTCTCGATCAGGTTAGTTAGAAAAATCGAACCACGTCATCATGTTGGTCGGTCATTCAGTATGTATATTTGAAATCGGTTATACATACCAAATTGTAGGAACAAGTATATTAATAAAAATTGTACACGGTCTATACATTCTGCACTCAAATAAAAAAAAAACACAAAAAAATACAAAAATGATGATTGCACAACTTCTCTTGGACCATGAAGGTGCCGCTTACGTGGAGAGAAATGGAGGAATGGAAGTGTACTCCAAAACAATAAAAAGTAAAAAAAATGGGAAATAAATAAGATTTTTAATATTTTATAATATAGTAAAAGGTAAAAATATAACTTCATTTTAAATAATGGAGGTGCAAGAAGGAAGTTCTGAGGTGCAGGGAGAATTTGCTGTCTTGAAATCATGCATATCAACCCCCAAAAACAAATTTATCCAGTATCAAAATAAAGAAAAATATGTTTTAATTAAAAAATAAAAAATAAAGAAGAAATCACCAATTTATATTTTACCATTAATCTTCGATGTTTTCACTGAAACACCAAACCACTGGTTATTACGTGTACTATTTTATAATATATTATTGCCGATAAAAATGTTATAATATATTATTATTAATCATTTCCATCTCTTTTTTTCATTTCAATTCATTATTGTGGTAATAATATAAAATCATATTCAATTTGAATGATTATTTGGTGCGGTAATTGTTGTTCACGGTATTATATAATGTCTTATTGATTTATTTAGATTATAAAGTATACACTAATATCTTTTAATAGGTTTATAGTTATATATTTTATAATTTAGTGGTATTTTTATAACTATGTGATGGATTGGAGAAAAAAAATATAAATCGTATTTAATCTCAATTTCTAAACTATATGAGTAGAACAAAATGTATTATACAATTCAAAATATTTTTAAGGACAATTTAAAGCTTTCTCATATACATGGAGGACTAGAGAAAAATTATGGAAATGGTGAAAGTAGTGAAAGATTGAGCCCTAATTTAGTAATGTTTGAATTTTATTTGCTCCGACTTGGTTGAGATGTTCACTGTTCAACTTCATCCTTTATTTTTTACTGTTTCTTCCTTTATTTCCATATATTTTTCTTTCATCTTCATAAAATTTTATATTTTCAAAAATATTCTTTTGTAATATTTCGGATTACTTAATTTAAAAGTTTTTTTTTAAATTTGTAATTAACTTCCGAATTATATAATTTGGAAATCTTTTTTCAGATGCATGATTATTTTTTGGATTACATAATCCGGAAGCTACTCTATGAGGACGATAAAAAAAAAAAAAAATTCATATTTTGTATGGAGTGGCAGAAGAGCAAATGAAGGTGCAGGAAGAAAAAGTCTTTATTTTTTCATCTTAAAATATGTTGGAGTTAACAAGCGGTAAGCCCAGATGCATTTCAACAATCAAGTATTATCTTTTCACACAAAAATTTGGAAATTACTTTCTACATTCCCTTTTTAACCTACACCCCACTATTGGGTAAAATGACTGAATTATCCCATTCGCTTCTCCCTACATCCCATCACCGCTGCTATCATCACTGCCTCCGGTTCTGCACCATCACCGTTGTAGAAGAAGAAGAAGAAGAAAAGATGGAGAACGTTGGAAAAACCTCATTTTAAAAAGTTTTTGTTAAATATGTTTAAGAAAGTTTATTCCGAAAAACTCATTTTGAAAAATACATTTTCAGAAAGTTTGTTCTAGAAATTTTCTTCTAGAAAACTTATTTTGGAATGAACAAAATATTTCAAATATAGAAGACTTTAAAAATATTTATTTTACAAATTGGTGTGCAGGTTCAAATTGAGGGGCGTAGGAAGCAATTGACCAAAAATATTCCACAAATTGTTGTGAGAAAAAGAAGTGTAAAAAAGTTTCTACATTTTGTTCTGCACAAAAAATCCACATAAATTCAAGTAGATATTTGTATGAAAAGAAACGACGTGAATGTTGTTGCATATTTAAATTGGCAGGTAATATTTACTAATATTTTAATATATATTAAGGGAAATCTTTTAGTAAGTTCAAATTTGCAGAAATAGTTGAAATAGAACATTTTAAAAAATTGTTAGTATAAAAACTAAAATAGATTTTACTAAAACATTTATGGATATTTTACTTTGTAGTTTAATTGAAAAGTTAAGTAAATCAAACACAAAGAAATCAGAATCATGATAGAATTCTCGTAAACTTCACTCTATTAAAATTATTTTTTCATAAGTTTTGTCTCTTCCGATTAATCATTATGGAATCCTCACTCTCGCATATTTTTATTATAGGTTAAAAATCTAATAGTATATAATTGAATATAAATCTTACTTTATAAAATTAAATTAAATTTGAAATTCATTTATTAATAATATTTTAGATTAAATGTTCTTTTAACTAGATATTTCTCTTCATCAAATCTCATGTTCTTCTCTTATCTCTCATAGTTATGGTAAAGTTTATTTCTTGTACATTTTACGATGACATAAAAAAAGCAAATGGTAGTTCAATCCTTGAAACTTGTGGTAAAGTATGCATCCTTCCACTATATAGCAAATTTGAAATTGAAGTTTTTTCTACTAACAACAAGTTTGACATTTAAAAATTCATTATTCCATGCAAAAAATATTCAGAACTTAATTTATGAGATCAATATTTCACTTCATTGCAACTTTTTTCTACTTTAAAAGCATACTGCAACAATCTTTAAGTAGTAATTATTCCACTGAAATTAATTTAACAGTCCCAATAATGTAAACATCCAAATTTTCTAGCAAAGGAATATTTATAGCCATCACAGTAAGAGAGAGAAACCCTCACCACCACCTGTCCAGCACGGTTAGATCTATCATAATCCAATGGTCAATACCACTCGACATTTGAAACGACACAAAATTTCCATCGTTAAAACTATCGGATGGAACAGTACACCTTGAAACGGCGATTTTGCCAAACGTTACATCTCTGCTACACATCTAATGATGCCAACTATCAAGCATTGTCTTGAAAGTCTCAACCATCTTATACGACTCTTCGGCCAGTCATACCCTCGAGCCTGGGGGCAAGTGTACTGGTCGGACACCGGACGACCGAAGGTATTAATAAATAATAAATAATATCAAATAATAAATACGTAGCAAAGGCAGTTACTACTCAGCATTGAACAAGTCAAGGGCACGTTGAAACACGTTCCTGTAATATCGAGAAACCACTATGCACGATATGGAGACCACTAGCCATGACACGTGTCTTGGCAACCAACTATCCAGCCCACGTAGGAAGATCCCCAAGTCAACCTATATAAGAGATTTCTGAAAGGGGGAAACGGTACGTTTTCAATATCCAGAGAGACTAGACTATTCACTAGCACTGACTTGAGCGTCGGAGTGCAATCGCAGGTACCCCTGCGGACCGACATAGCGTGCGTGAAGGAGAAAGAAGTTTGAAGAATTAGAAGATCACTAACACGACAACAAAGTGTGTATTGACATGGATCAACCTTACTCTGGCCTTAACATCCACACATGTACAGTAATTATCCCACTGAAATTAATTTAACAGGTCCCAATAATGTAACTCGGATGTCTAATTCAAATGGATTTGATTTTTTATTACAAGTTAATTTTATGTCATGGTTACTGTTCATTAATATATATTAATGATTGTTCCATAAAAAAAAATATTGGCACACTTGTTTTCCTTAGACTATTTCCTACAAATTAAGATAATTATCTATGTCTATTTTTATTGGTTCTCTAAGATGGAGAAAAAGGGCAGTATTATCAAGTTGGACTTAAATATGGAAATAAATTTGGAATTTATCGCAGAACTTTCAGGCTAATTCTTCTAACATTCAATGTTTTTGAACCTGTTGCTATTCAGTTCTAAATTTCTAAAGTTGTTAATCATCGGGAACAATTTCAGAATAAAAATATATATTTCAAACAACTTGTATATGATAAAACATTAGAGAAATTTTGATTACTTTTTCTCTTAATATTAAATGCAATCTTGTGTTTGTAGCTTCTATCTTTGGAAGTTTTCTTCATATACAAAAGAACATTCAAAACTTATAATCATAGGGATAGGTCATTGTCCTTTTTAATTATGACAAAACTTTGCTTATAACAAGGTGTCTTTTATCAAAGAAGAGCAATTGGCAGTGCTTATAACAAGTTTTGTTAATTTTTTTTTTAGAACTTGTAAAATAAATTATACTTGTTAAGCTTTCACACTTGCAAAATTGATTATAAAACCATTACATGACCCTATAAATATTTAATAGGTCTTGTGAAAAATTTCTAAAACAATATTAAAGTTTTATTCATCTTATTCTTTCTTTTTTTGTTAACATTTTTTTTAAACAATGAGTTGAGTAGTTTTTAATGAAAAACAAAACATTGATTACTTGGTCACATATATATCCTTATGCCCCTAAAATTTACCACTCCACATTAAGTTTTCTCTAAGGTTTTAAAAACTTTTCAAATAAAGTATTTTGAAAGATTTTAAATTTTACGATTGTAAAATAAATATTTTGAATTTTTTTTCAAATTATTTTAAAAATGTTATTTCATAATTAGAAATATATTATAGAATGTTAAGGAGTTGTCAATAAAAAAAATGTGGGAAATAAATTTCGGCTAATGTACTTCAAATGCTATCCAAAATCTTTATTCCAAAACATGTAATCTAATTTTTTATATATATTTTGGATCGTTCTTTCCAAAATAATCTATAAAAAGTCATTTTAATCTCCAACCATCTCTATTTTCCTTTATGTCTTACATTAACTTCTCTTTCCTCAACTTTTTTTTTTCTATTTATCAGATAAAGAATTAAAAATTCTTGTTTTATGAATATTCGATATTTTAAAAAACAACTAATTTCGTTTTTAATTGCTTTTTAGCAAAAATACAAAAGGCAAATCCTTTGTTTTTTTTAATTAAAAATGGAACAATCTGGTACCAATGACATGCCAACTTCTGGCGTATTTAATTATTACACCAACCATGATGGGCAAAGAAGATAAGATATTTTAATTTGACACACTTTCTCTAATGCTGTGATATCATTAAAATCTATCACCATTCCAACATTGAAAGAAGTCAAACGTTAAATTTTCAAAAAAACTAAGTTTTCAAATGAGTGACGCTTCTCAACACGTTCCGTGTTTCAGATGTGTCTTCCCCCACAACAACACTGTAACTCAACTCAATTGTGGATTACTTCACACTTTTATTCCCAATAATGGATCAAAAGATTTAATAAAAAATCTTTATTAATACTATAGAATAGTGTTTTCCTATCTTCTGTATTATAAACTTTATGTATGGTAACTTTATTAACTTTTATACTAATTGTTTAAAAAAAGCGTATTAAAAGATATTTTTAGTAATTAATAATATATAATATTGAAAATAAGAACTATAACGCTAATATAATAATATTCATTAAAAGATTATTGAAAGATTTATAAATATTAAGTAATGGGAGGCTATGCATACGCATTCGAAGACATTTCCAAATACTGGATTGACTTGTTAAACCGTAAAATAGTTAAATAAAACGTTTTCTTTGGGAAGGAACATCTTTTAAAAGTAGTACTCTTATTTTAAAATGATTTAATACCACTTCTTTCTTATATTAAGGGGTAAAAAATAATTTTACTTTTAAGTTTATTCATATGATTTAAAATATGTTTAGAATGATTTAATTTATATGTTTTAGATTATTTTGTACCGAGTGGACAGTGACTTAGTATACACAATTTAATATATGAAATTTCATTTAAGATATTTATATAGTTTCATTTAGAAGACGTCATTTGTATATTATTTACAGAGATGAAAATATTTGTGTTTAGAGAAGAAGAAATTGTCCGTTTAAAATTCATAACTCTTACATTATACTTAGGCCAATTAAAATTGTTTCCACCATTTTTATTGGTTATAGTTGTTCTCAATAGAGCAAAATATCAATAATGACAAAGGGATGTTATTACCGGACAAAATCATTATTAGACTTAATTAGACTTAATTACAGGAATATAATCACTATTATTGGGTCTATAATTAGTCTTAATTACAGATGTTATGTTAGAAAAAGAATCTGTTCTGTACGGTTCTAATGCTATGGTTATATATATGTATCATTGCTATAGATGAAAGACAGATGGAATAAAACAGAAAATATTCTTTCATGGTATCAGAGCACACAAAACTCTGATACCCGACAAACACAAAGCAAAGGCAACGGTGCACAACCATGGCAGATGCACCAGAAAAGAATAATGCCAACAAAGCAGAGCAAGGAGGAAGTGCTAAGAAGACCTACTCGCCATATGATCTCAACGCGAGTGACAATCCCGGAAACATAATCACGCAAGTCCAATTGCGCGGAGAAAATTACGACGAATGGGCAAGAGCAGTAAAGATCTCGCTTCGTGCCCGGAGAAAATGGGGCTTCATTGATGGAACACATATCCAACCAGAGGATGAGGCCCCAACCTTGAAGATTGGTGGACTGTGCAGTCCATGATTGTCTCTTGGATTCTAAAGACCATTAAACCAAGCTTACGATCCACAGTAGCATATGCTGAGACTGCACATAACTTGTGGGAAGACATTAAAGAAAGATTCTCGGTCGTGAATGGACCTAGAATTCAACAACTAAGGTCGGACTTGTCAAGATGCAAGCAGGAGGGAATGGTGGTGGCAACTTACTTTGGAAAATTGAAGGTCCTTTGGAATGAGCTTGCTAACAGTGACAAAATTCCATCTTGGATGCAAGTGTGGGATTGGTGCTAGTTGGAAAAACGAAGGGAGGAGGAGAAGGTTCATCAACTCCTTATGGGGTTGGATGACGCAAGCTACGGGACAGTAAGATCAAACATTCTGGCCTCAGACCCATTGCCGTCTCTGAACCGCGTATATGCTATGTTGGTACAAGAAGAAAGAGTGAGAATGATGGCCAAATCAACGGAAGAAAGGGGGTTGGTCGTGGGTCTCGCGATGCAGGCCAACTACAAAGAAAAAGGGCGTGGAGATATGGTAGAAAAATTAATGACGTGCAGTCATTGCGGTAAAAATGGTCACGACATGAAGGGATGCTTCCAATTGATCGGATATCCTGAATGGTGGGGTGACAGACTAAAAAGTGAAGGCAAATGGAACGGCAGGGGACGCCAAGGGATGCGAAACAAAGGTAACCCGACACGTGCAAATGTGGCACACGCTAGTGGAAGCAACAGTCAAGCCAACAATGACGACAAGAAACTTGAGATGGCAGGTCTGACCAATGAACAATGGAAGGTACTGTTGATATGATCAGCAAACAAAAATCAAATGAATCAGAGAAAATGACTGGTAAGAGCATTTGGGATTTGTGGATTATTGACAGTGGGGCATCAAACCATATGACCGGGTAACTGGAAAATTTGAGTGAAAAGGAAACTATACAAGGGTGCCCCGTAGGGTTACCTGATGGTGAACGTGTTCTAGCTTGCGAACAGGGAACAGTGACTCTTGAAGAAGGACTTGAATTGAAAAATGTCCTTTATGTTCCCAAATTAAAATGCAATTTACTTTCAGTACCTCAATTGACGGACGAAGAAAATTGTGTTGTAACATTCACTAATAAATTGTGTATTATACAGGACCGCACTTCGAGGACGTTGATTGGAGCAGGTGAACGGAAAGATGGGCTTTATTGGTATCGTGGGGTACGGAAGACTCAAGCATGTCATGTCAAGATGGAAAATCAACTAGCACTTTGGCACCAAAGATTAGGACATCCGTCATTTAAGATTGTGCAAATGCTTCCTGATATAAGTGGGAAATGTACTCGTGATGAGTTGAATAAAGTTTGTGAAGTTTGTGAAAAATCGAAACAAACGAGAGATAAGTTTTTCTTAAGTGTGCATCAAGCTTTGAATATTTTTTATTTAATTCATTGTGACTTATGGGGTCCTTATAAAACTCCTTCATCCTGTGGTGCTTCATATTTTTTGACAATTGTGGATGATTGTTCACGGGCTGTTTGGATCTATTTGTTAAAAGAAAAAACAGAGGTATCAGTGACTTTGAAAAAAAATTTCACACTCGTTGAGAGGCAATACAACAAATGTGTTAAAATGGTTCGCTCTGACAATGGAACCGAATTCATGTGTCTAAAACAATATTTCATTCAACAAGGTATCATTCACCAAACTTCCTGTGTCGGGACCCCGCAACAAAATGGACGCGTCGAACGCAAGCATCGGCATATTCTGAATGTTGCTCGGTCATTACGGTTTCAAGGCAATCTTCCCATTAAATTTTGGGGGAAATGCATTTTGACTGCAGGCTACTTAATCAATCTCACACCATCCTCCATTCTAAAAGGAAAAACCCCTTATGAAGTGATCCATGGATGTGTACCCAGTTACGCGCACTTACGAGTATTTGGTTCATTATGTTATGCTCATAATCAAAATAGACAGCGGGATAAATTTGATAGTCGTAGCCGAAAATGTGTGTTTGTCGGGTATCCATATGGCCAAAAAGGATGGAAATTATTTAATTTGGAAACAGAAACTTTCTTTGTCTCTCGTGATGTACATTTTTTCGAAAATAAATTTCCATATTTTGAAGCCAAAAAGATGGACACTGCACCACCATTGCAAAACCCAATTATTGCCAACTCTTTAGAAACTGGAATGGACCCACATTTTCTTCATGAAATTGCCTCCTCAAACCTAGATGAATGCATCGTCAACCAACCCATTGCATCTCCCATCCCAGCCAAGGAGGATGCTACCCTCACAGATGACTTCGACCACACTATCAACGACTCCGATCCGTGTATAGAAGCCTCGACACTACCCGCGGATCCACCGCCGCGTCCGACGGAGACGGCACCGTCGGTTTCTTCACCACCGCTGACGGCCGCGGTTCCCCTTGGGCGAGGGCATCACGCGAAGCTGCCTTCCGTACAGTTACGCGATTTTGTCGCAGCCACCACGATATCGTCAAGCCCCTCTATTCCGTCACCTCCTTCAAGAAAATCCTCAGGTGTTTCGTATCCTATACATGATTTTGTGAATTGTGATTCCTTTTCTAAACATCATCAAAGTTTTCTTGCCTCTTTACACACCGAGCAGGAACCCCTGTTCTTTTCTCAAGCGGTCCGAGAACCCCGGCGGCGTGATGCTATGGCACAGGAGATTCATGCTCTCGAACTCAATGACACCTGGAAACTCACCGCTCTCCCTCCTGGAAAGAAGGCACTTGGGTGTAAATGGATCTACAAAATCAAATACAACTCGGATGGAACAATTGAAAGATTCAAGGCTCGATTGGTAATTCTTGGGAATCATCAAGTGGAGGGTTTGGATTACAACGAGACGTTTGGGTTTACAACTCTTTGGGTGGTGTGATTCTGATTGGGCAAGTTGTCCACTGACACGGAAATCTCTCACCGGATGGTTTATTCAACTCGGCACTTCCCCAATCTCTTGGAAAACCCAGAAACAACAAATGGCTAAGACCACCCGAGAATTAAAGTGGATTAAAGACATTCTCGCTTCTCTACATGTTCCTCATCCTGACCTAATTCGTCTTTATTGTGATAGTCAAGCAACACTTCACATTGCTAAAAACCCGGTCTTCCACGAACGCGCCACCTTGTTCGAGATGAAATCATTCACAAGCGCCTTCTTCCATCCTATGTGCCCACACATACACAACTAGCTGACCTTTTCACCAAAGCTCTTGGTGCTAAAAAGTTTGGAGCCATCTTGGTCAAGTTGGGCATTCAAGACTTACATGCTCCAACTTGAGGGGATATTACCGGACAAAATCATTATTAGACTTAATTAGACTTAATTACAGGAATATAATCACTATTAATGAGTCTATAATTAGACTTAATTATAGGAATATAATCACTATTATTGGATCTATAATTAGTCTTAATTACAGATGTTATGTTAGAAAAAGAATCTGTACGGTTCTGTACGGTTCTAATGCTATGGTTATATATATATATATGTATCATTGCTATAGATGAAAGGCAGATTGAATAAAACAGAAAATATTCTTTCAGATGTAGTAAAGAAACTTAAATTTTACTATTAATATTCTGTTTGTATTGAGGTGAGAATTTGTAGGAAAGGAAGAGAGTGGATTAGAGATAATTATAGAAAATGTGTGAATATGTGTGAGGTTGTTTGGATTGAGAGATGATAAAGTGGATTTGTGGAATGATTTTGTTCTTGTCGGTTGACTCTGGCGACTGGTTCAAGCTCCGTCTGTCCCCTTTGGAATTTGCACTTCTTTTGGCTGTTTGCACTCCGACACTCAAGTCAGTAAGGGCTCACAAAAGCAACAATAATTCTCAATGTAGTGTGTAAAAACAACGTCTAAAAATAGCATACCTTCACCTAGGGTTTCAGTCCCTTTTTATAACCGCACATGTATCAATTGCACTTGAGATAAGCAAATCTTAAATTGTCTTCAGGTCCATGACCGAGCTGACTTCTACCCTACCCGAGAACCGAGTAGTAGTTAGTCTGAGACCGAGGACCGAGCTCCTGCCCAGTACAGATTTATTGAAATTTCTGAGTGATGTGATAGTTAGAAGAAAATTTAGAAATTATTTTAAAGGTGTAAAATGAAAGTTTATAAATTTACCATTGTTATTAAAAAATCTTTTAATAATGGGTTATGATATATATATATATATATATATATATATTTTTTTTTTTTTTTCTTTCTGTAGGTTTGAGTTAATTATTTTTTTATAATATATAATATTCATAATTATTGTTATTTTGTAATAAAAAATAATTTTGTGTTAAATTCAAATAAATTTATTAAATATAGTAAAATTTATGAAAATAATTATTATTATATACATTTGTTATTTTATATAATTATATATGTTTTGTTGATATTATAATTTTATTTTATTATTTATAATTATATATGTTGTTATTATTAGTATAATTAAATATTTTTAAAATTATTAAATAAACTTATCTAATATTTAAATTTGTATATTGTATATTATATGTATATAATTATATTAATAATTATAATAGTAATAAAATAATTAATATTATTAATATTTTGAATATAAATAATAAATATAAACCTAAGAAATATAAATACATTTATAAAAATAAAAAATTGTAAACACAAAAAAAAATGTAAATACATTTACAAAAATTAAAAAACAGTAAAAACCTATGAAAACAAAATTTAAATACAATTATTAAAATTAAAAGCAGTAAAGACAAAAAAAAACTAAAGAGTTTGTTGTTATTAAAAAATTAAAAACAGTAAATACATAATAACAATAAATATATATATATATATATATAAATTAGAAATAATAAATACATAAAATTAAAAAAATATTAAACAATAAACATATAATAATAAAAAATTAAAAACAGTAAATACATATTAAAAAATTGGAAAAACAATAAACGCATAATGATTAAAGAAAATGTAAATACATTTGAAAAACTGAAAAAAATAAATATTTTTTATGTAAATATATTTATAAAAAATAAAAATAATAAACACATAAAAAAGTGTAAATCCATTTCTAAAAATTAAATACAGTAAACAAATAAAAAAAAGTGTAAATATATTTATAAAAATTTAAAACAGTAAATATATAAAAAAAATGAAAACCGCAGTAAAAATCTAACAAAAAAAATGTAAATACAATTATTAAGATTAAAAACAGTAAACAAATAAAAAAATTAAACAGTATCTTGTTAATAAAAAATATAAAAACAAATAACAATATATATATATATATGTATATATATTTATGAAATTTAAAAACAATAAAAACATAGAATAGAAAACTAAACAGTAAACACAAAATAATAAAAAATATAAAAACAGTAAACAAATAATAATAAAAAAATATAAATAAATTTTTAAAAATTAAAACAATAAACACATCAATCGTAAATGCATTTATAACAATTAAAAATATAAACAAATAAATAAATAAATAAAACAGTAAACATCTAAAAAATTGTAAACAACAACTATTAAAATTAAAAATAATAAACACATTAAAAACACATAACACATAATAGTATAAAAAATAAAAACAGTAAAGTTAAAAAATAAAAAAGTAAAGCGTAAACATAATAATAAAAACGGAGTAAACACATAATAATAAAGAAAAGTAAATAAAAAAATATAAATTAAATAATAAACACATATAAACAATATAAATACATTTATTAATAATAAAAACAATAAATATATAAAAAAATATAAATACATTTTTAAAAGTTAAAAACAATAGTCACATTTAATAAAAAAAAACACTAAATACATTTAGAAAAGAAGAAGAAGAAACCGTATGATGAAAAGAAACAAAGAATCACTCACTGTAACCATCAAAATGACCCAAGATCCAATTTGAAAAGAAAAAAAAAAGCATAACAGAACATTTTTCTAGAGACAAGTGAGAATTGATTCTCTTTCGAACTTTAAAAGTCATAGAATCAATTCTCTCAGATAAACCTTAACTCGAAAATCGATTTTTGCACCATTTGGAAAAATCAGAAATCAATTTTGCACCATTTACATAAATACGCAAAATCGATTTTGCATTAGGAAAACTCGGAAAATTAATTATGCTTCTCTAAAACATCCACCAGAATCGGTTTTAAATAATTTTGAATGTATAGTGCTATTAAAAAAAATGAAGACAAACTAATTCTCTTGTTCCTCAAACCAGTTCACTCGTTCCTCAAACTCTCATACATTCTAGACATTCGTTCGTTAGTAAGGGTGGCAATGCGGGTCAGTCTGCAGCCCGCTACCAAAAAGTGCAAGCTGGGTTCATTAATCTAACTCGCTTTGACTCGCTCCGCATAACCCGCATCCTGCACGGGCCAACAACGGGGATTGACAAGTTGGCCTACTGACCTGCGTAATCAAAAAAATAATTATTTATTTTTTGTAAAAGGAAAAAGCATACTCCATTTACCCATTATTGCAGTGTGACCTTTATTTTATTTTATTTTTTTTAAAATAAATTTAATGTACTAAAAAAAAGAATGTTTTATTTTAATCATCTAAATGAGTTAATATTAAGAGTGAAAGTGAACTTAGTTTTGAGTAAAGTCTTATATTTAAAATTTGTTAATAAAAAAATACTATAAAAAAGAGATTCAATAGGATAATTAAAAAATTAGTCATCTTCATTAAAATATTTTGTAACAAAACTTTAGTAAAATACTCTTATAAATTTATATATATATATATAAATTAGAAATAATAATACATAAAATAAAAATAAACATATAATAATAAAAAATGTAAAAAACAGTAAATACATAATAAAAAAATTGTAAAAAAAATAAACGTATAATAATAAAAGAAAATGTATTTTTATGTAAATACATTTATAAAAATTAAAAATAATAAACACATAAAAAGAAAAAAAAAATGAAAAAGTGCAAATCCATTTATAAAAATTAAATACAGCAAAATAGGTACTTATGTTTTTTAATCGAAATAACACCATCTAATAAAGAATATCCAAATTTCGTATTAATCCGAATGTACCTCAATAAAAATCAATAATCCAAATAACAACTAATAGTTTTGAGGACATGCATTCTATGCATTCTTGACAAATAGTCTTCTTTTACTCTTCCCCTACTTTCATTGAATCATACAAAGTTGCATTCCTTCACTTCTTCTTTTACTCTTTCGAACCATTCCTAATCTTATTCCTAAACCCTAAACCCTAAACCCTAAACCCACAGGAGAGGAGAGAAAAGAAGGATTGTTGCATAGAGAGAAAGGCACAGGAGGAAAAGAAAGATGACGATCACTGTTGGGTCAGGGACAATTTTGCCAAGGTAAAGTTCGCTAGGCACGTGGAAAGCGGAGAGAACGTCGCCATCACGATTCTCAAGCACAAGATGATTGACCAAGTTTGTTATCTATAATAATAAATTAGTTGTACCTGGTCAATCATCTTGCTTGAGAAGTTTCTCCTTGTCGAGAATATTAAGTACAACTAATTTTAGATACAACTAATTTATTATTATAGATACAACTAATTTTAGGTACAACTATTTTTTCGTCTCCTATAATATGTATATAATACGTATCTTATTTCTGAAGCAGAGGGAGAAGCGTACGGAAAGAAGATGAGGAGGGAGGAGGAGGAGGTGGTGGCGGAGAATGGTGGAAGAGCAGATGCAGAGAGGAAGGCGAAGCTGAAAGAGCGAAAGGTATCATGCTCAAAACTGAGGCGAGTAGATTCTCTGAATTTAGAGGCTGGAAGAGTTTCAATGGTTGCACAAAATTCTTACGAGGTATAATCTGAGTTGATATAGAGAATGTGATATGAATGAATAGATTTAGTGATTTATATATTATTGGTGGGGTTTGAACAGATGGGTTGGAGGACAACCTTATACTTAGCATTTCAAAGCATAGGGGTTGTGTACGGTGATATTGGTACATCACCCCTTTACGTCTTTTCCAGCGTCTTCACCAATGGAATCATCAAGCATGAGGATGATATTCTTGGTGTCTTGTCTCTCATCATCTACACCATCACCCTCCTACCTTTCCTCAAATACGTCTTCATCGTACTCTGGGCCAACGATAATGGCAACGGTACGTACCATTCTTCTTCTTCTAATGAGATTTGAAATGTTTGATGATGATCCCAACCCAACACAGGTGGAGCTTTTGCACTGTATTCGTTGATATGTAGACATATGAAGATGAGTTTGATTCCAAATGAACAACCAGAGGACAGGGAGCTTTCTAACTACAGACTTGAAACGCCATCCAGTCAAGTAAAATGGGTCCACAAATTGAAGCAGAAGCTTGAAGGCAGTCTTGTTTCACGAGTTGGGCTTCTCTTTCTTGCCATTATGGGAACTTCAATGGTCATAGGAGACGGAATTCTTACTCCATCAATCTCAGGTTCCTCAATTTCTTATATCCAAATTTTTACAAATTAATGTCACAACATATTTACCACACAATTAAGCTCCTCTCCTCTCATATTATATCATTACATTGCTTCGTATATCTGCAGTACTTTCAGCAGTAAGTGGGATCAGTAAATCCTTAGGTCAAGGTTAGTCATCCATGTCTTCACATTATTCCTTTTCTTCTCCATATTATTTATATTGTTATTAATGTTATTAATATTACTATTAATGTTATTAATATGGTTGAATTTATATTTTATTTCTTCAGATGCTGTTGTGGGAATCATAGTAGCAATTTTGGTAATTTTATTTTCCGCACAACGATTCGGTACCGGGATTCGTATTTGCTCCAATAATTTTGGTGTGGTTTCTTTTCATCGGTGGAATTGGGCTTTACAATTTATTCAAATATGATATCAGAGTATTACGTGCCTTTTATCCAAAATATATATTTGATTATTTCAAAAGAAATGGCAAGGATGGATGGTTATCGCTTGGTGGAGTCTTTCTCTGCATAACAGGTGATTAGCATATCTTCTTAATCTTTCTACATTAAATTATATCAACCTTTTATTCCAACTAACTAAGATACATGTAATTTTAGGATCGGAAGCCTTGTTTGCTGACTTGGGTCACTTTGATGTAAGATCCATTCAAGTAAGTAAATATATTTATTCTTGTGCTCAATTTATTCAAATAAATTATTTCCATTTGCAATTGATTGAATAATTACACTTAAATTGATGATGCAATATAATAATGTGTTGCAGATTAGCTTTTCTTGCATTACATATCCAACAATACTGGTTGCATACATCGGTCAAGCAGCATATCTACGAAAGTTTCCTCAGAATGTGGCTAATACTTTCTATGCCTGTGTTCCATGTAAATTGTTTAATTTTAAAACTCCATATTTTAATAACACATTGTTAATAAACGCAGTTAATCAATTAATTTTTCTTTTGAGTGAATTATAATTGTGAATAACATGTAGATTCCTTGTATTGGCCAACATTTGTTGTGGCTGTTACTGCTTCCATTATAGCAAGTCAAGCAATGATTTCAGGAGCATTCTCCATTATATCTCAGGCCCTAAGTCTAGGTTGTTTTCCAAGAGTTAAGGTGGTGCACACTTCCGTCAAAAAACATAAGGGTCAGGTTTATATTCCTGAGATGAACTACATGTTCATGTTCGCATGTATTTTTGTCTGTGCTGCCTTCAAGACCACAGAGAAGATTAGTCATGCATATGGTAGGTATTCATGCTAGTTCTTCTTCTTATGTATGTTATGTTATTATATATATTTATATCTAAATCAATCACATCAAGAGTTATATATAACTCTTATGGTTGTCAAAGTATCATTTCTCGAAGTCATACTTACCTACATGCATGTTTGTTTGAATATGTGCAGGGATTGCAGTGATTGGTGATATGATGATCACAACAACTCTAGTTTCACTCATAATGCTTGTTTTATGGAAAAAAAGTCTTTGGCGTGTGGCTTTGTTCTTCTTCGGATTTGGTTTCATTGAGATAGTTTATTTCTCATCTCAACTAACCAAATTCACAAAAGGAGGATATCTTCCAATTGTATTAGCTCTGTTCTTGACTATGGTGATGGGAATTTGGCATTATGTGCACAAAGAAAGATACATGTTTGAATTGAAAAACAAGGTATCAAATGCGTATTTGAATGAAGTGGCAAACAACCCAGACGTAAGACGAGTGCCAGGAATCGGACTTATGTATTCCAAGCTGGTACAAGGCATTCCTCCCATATTCTCACACCTCATAGGTAGCATTCCGTCCATCCACTCAATTGTTGTGTTTGTGTCCATTAAGGCTATTCCAGTGAGCAGTGTTGCATCGGAGGAGAGGTTCTTGTTTTGACAAGTGGAGCCAAGAGAGTACAAAGTATTTCGGTGTGTTGTGAGGCATGGTTACAATGACGTGCTTGGGGATCCTGTGGAGTTTGAGTTGCAATTGATACAAAGTCTGAAGGCATACGTTCAAGAACATAACTACTCTACGGCGGAGGTGGAGGTAAGTGAAAATGCAACTGAACAAGCAACCGTTGTTGGGAGTAGTGATAAAAGGGAAACACATCATTCCTCCAACAAAATAATCCAAAATCAATCAGCATCGGCGTCATCCACCTCTATTCGGTCAATGGGAGGGAGTGCCGCCAATTCATCCACCGAAGAGGAACTCAATTTCATAGACAGAGCATTGGAGAAAGGCGTAGTGTATATGCTGGCAGAAGCCGAGGTTGTGGCTCATCCAAACTCCTCCATCTTCAATAAGATTGTTGTGAATTATGTGTACAGTTTCTTCCGAAAGAACTTTAGACAAGGTCAAAATTTCATGGCAATCCCACGCACAAGACTTCTCAAGGTGGGAATGACATACGAAATATGACGCATCATTTATGTCCATGTCATACCCTACACAATGGAAATAAACACTTTTTTTTAATTTTTATAAACATATTTACACTTTTATTTGTGTTTTTATTATGTGTTTACTGTATTTAATTTTTATAAATGGATTTGAACTTTTTTTTCTTTTTTACGTGTTTATTTTTAATTTTTATAAATGTATTTACATAAAAAAGTGTTTTTTTTGAATTTTTTTAAATGTATTTACATTTTCTTTTATTATTATACGTTTATTGTTTTTACAATTTTTTTATTATGTATTTACTGTTTTTACATTTTCTATTATTATAAGTTTATTGTTTAGCTTTTTTTTTATGCATTTATTATTTCTAATTAATATATATGTAGTTTAATGTATAAGAGTATCCTACCAAAATTAAGTTACAAAATATTTTAATGAATATGACTAATTTTTTAACCATCCTATTGAATATCTTCTTTATATTATTTTTTTATCAACAAATTTTAAATATAAGATTCTATTTAAAACTAAATCCACTTTCACTCTTAATATTAACTCATTTAGATGATTAAAATAAAACATTCTTTATTTTAGTAGATTAAATTAATTTAAAAAAACCAAAATAATTAATTGTAATAGTAACTAAATTAGAGATCATTTTAAAAACTAAAAAAAAAAAATTGTTTCTAAGTTAGTTTATATTATTGTTAAATAGTTTATAAATTGGTATCTAATTAGCTACAAAGGTTTTTACTATCAATTATTTAGATTCTAAATTTGGTAGTAAAATCCTTGGTTGCTAATTAGATACGAATTTAGAAATCATTGAACAATAATAGAAACTAATTTAGAAACCCAAAATTTATTTAGTCCCTAAAATGGTCTCTAATTTAATCATTATAACAACTAATTATTTTTTGTTCTTGTAGTGTATATACTAATCCTATAAATTTGATAATTAGTAATCTCAAATAAATTTGATAATTAGTAATCTCAAATAGTATTTGAGTTATTGAATTATGAAAATATAGTCATTCATTTTATTTCGAAGTGATTTTATATGCAGGTATATCATACCTTCAAGAAATTTATTTTTTTTAAATTTAATTTTGATAAAAACATGAAATTCTTGTTAATTATTTGTAGTATTTTAAATTTCTATAAATAAAGTAATAAGTATATAAATTGATAAATTTAGAGATTGATTTTAAAAAAGATTTTGTTTAATTTAAAGATTTGCTGACTTATATTAGACATTTGTTTTCTATAAATTGATTTGAATTATTGAAGTATAGATTTTCATAATTGTATTATTGATTTAAATTGATTCTCTTATATTTTTTATTTTTTTTTAAATAATATTATTTTTCAAGGATATATAATAGATAATTGTTAGTGTTAATCGGGTTAGAATTACATAAATAGGAAAATAACTTTAAAAATATATTATGAAATAGGTTCATTTAAAAGGGTTTAACATAGTTTAGTCAATTTTTTTATCATTGCTGACCTAGGTCTACCTCTATATTGCACTTGTAAAGGAGGACTAGTTGGTTGAAACCATACACCACAGTGGTTGTTAAGTTCAAACGTAAATAGGATGCAGTTGACGATATCTGAATGGAATAAGATTTCAAAGGAATTAAAAAAAAGCTTATTTCTTGATTTCATGATGCTGGGAACAAAAGGTGAAAAGGTTAAGTAATTTCATATTTATCAATAGAATTTGCAAGGACATGTTTGGATTAATTTGAAAATTTGAGTTACATTTCTAACTGAGTTTGCAAATTGAAGTCCAACTTTTTTCTGTACAAAATTATGTTCGGGCAAAATTTTAATGTATAAATATATTTTAAAGATAATCAAACATGTTGTGAAACTAAATTTTTTCTCCAAACTAAAAATCACATATGGTGGAAGTTTTATCATCTAGGGCAAAAGG
This sequence comes from Phaseolus vulgaris, assembly GCF_051622355.1. Lineage (NCBI taxonomy): Eukaryota > Viridiplantae > Streptophyta > Magnoliopsida > Fabales > Fabaceae > Phaseolus > Phaseolus vulgaris. Next base: position 34,119,764 of record NC_143506.1, read on the forward strand.
TCAGAAAAAAACTTCGCGAGAATGGAATTTAATCAAGAGAGCAACAACAACAGAAAATATTACATGTACATGATGTAGGTATAAGAGGTTTCATATTTTCTTATAAGAAAATTAAAACCACCTCATAAAATCAAGATTGGATATGAGAAAAAAAAACTTCACAATGAACTAGATATGCATGTATTATAATTAGCAGCATATCAATTTGTGCATTTCGATATAATATTCTGGACTCGATTAGACATACCAAAATGTATAAATCGATATTAAAAAAAATGTGCACATAACGAACAATCCAGTATGTATAATTAAATTCAGATATATATACCAAAATATAGAAACAAGTATACATTTTTTATTAATATACTGATTTGTACATTTCGATATGTATAATAAAAGAACTTACCTTCACTGTATTTTTTTCAAGCTTGCAAGCCTCACCTGAAAATGCAACTTCTCTTAGACCATGAAAGTGCCAATGATGTGGAGAGAAATGGAGGAATGAAAGAGAAATAAAATGTAAAAAATAAATGGGAATAAAGAAATAAGATTTTAATATTTTAGAATTTAGTAAAGGTAAAAATATAATTTCATTTTAAATAATGGAGATGCAAGAAGGAAGTTCTGAGGTGCAGGGATAATTTGCTGTCTTGAAATCATGCATATCAACACCCAAAAACAAATTTATCCAGTATCAAAATAAAGAAAAATATGTTTTAATTAAAAAATAAAAAATAAAAAATAAAGAAGAAATCACCTATTTATATTTTACCATTAATCTTCTGTGTTTTCACTGAAACTCCAAACCACTAGTTATTACATGTACTATTTTATAATATATTATTGCCGATAAAAAAAGTTAAAATATATTATTAATCATTTCCATTTTTTTTTTCATTTCAATTCATTATTGTGGTAATAATATAAAATCATATTCAATATGAATGATTATTTGGTGCGGTAATAGTTGTTCACGGGTATTATATAATGTCTTATTGATTTATTTAGATTATAAAGTATACTTAATATCTTTTAATATCTTTTAATAGGTTTATAGTTATATATTTTATAATTTAGTGGTATTTTCATAATTCTGTAGGTTAGAAAAAAAAAATATAAACTTTATTTAATCTTGATTCTATTGAACGTAGGAGAACAAAATACATTGTGCAATTCAAAATATTTTTAAGAACATTTTAAAGCTTTCTCATATAAATGGAGGACTAGAGAAAAATTATAGAAATGGTGAAAGTAGTTAAAGATTGAGCCCTAATTTACTAAAGTTTGAATTTTCTTTTGTTCAGACTTAGTTGAGATGTTTAGTGTTCAACCTCACCCTTTACTTTTGGTTGTTTCTTCTTGGACTTTCATATATTTTTCTCTCACTTCCATAAATTTTCATATTTTCAAAAGTAGACCTTTATAGTATTCTGGATTACGTAATTCGAAAGTCTTTTTCAGATGCATAATTAGTTTTTGGATTATATAATCCGAAAATCTTTTTTAGCTTCTGGATTACATAATTCGAAAGTCTTTTTTTCAAATATGTGTCCGGATTACATAATTCAAAAGTTACTCTATGAAGATGGCACAAGAATGATAAAAAATATTTTTACATTGTGTATTGTGTATGGGGAGACAGAAAAAATTATAGAAGTATGGAAGAAACAGTCTTACTTTTTCATCTTAAAATATATTGGGGTTAACAAGCGGTAAGCCCAGATGCATTTCAACAATCAAGTGTTATCTTTTCACACAAAAATTTGGAAATTAGTTTCTACACTCCCTTTTTAAACTACACCCACTATTGGGTAAAATGACTGAATTGTCCCATTCGTTTCTCCCTACAACCCCACCACCGCTGCTGTCATCACTGCCTCCGGTTCTGCACCATCACCGTTGTAGAAGAAGAAGAAAAGATGGAGAACGTTGGAAAAACCTCATTTTAAAAAGTTTTTGTTAAATATGTTTAAGAAAGTTTATTCCGAAAAACTCATTTTGAAAATACATTTTCAGAAAGTTTGTTCTATAAATTTTCTTCTAGAAAACTTATTTTGGAATGAACAAAATATTTCAAGCATAGAAGACTTTAAAAATATTTATTTTACAAAAAGTTTCTACATTTTGTTCTGAAAAAAAAAATTCACATAAATTCAAGTAGATATTTGTATGAAAAGAAACGACGTGAATGCTGTTGCATATTTAAATTGACAGGTAATATTTACTAATATTTTAATATATATTAAGGGAATTCTTTTAGGTAAGTTCAAATTTGAAGAAATAGTTGAAATAGAACATTTTTAAAAATTATTAGTATAAAAACTAAAATAGATTTTACTAAAACATTTATGGATATTTTACTTTCTAGTTTAATTGAAAAGTTAAGTAAATCAAACACCAAATAAATCAGAATCATGATGGAATTCTCGTAAAGTTCACTCTATTAAAATTATTTTTTCATAAGTTTTAGCTCTTCCGATTAATCATAATGGAATCCTCACCCTCGCATATTTTTATTATAGGTTGAAAATCTAATAGTACATAATTAAATATAAATCTTACTTCATAAATTGATTTTATAAAATTAAATTAAATTTAAAATTCATTTATTAATAATATTTAAAATTATATTGTTCTTTTAATATCTCTTCATCAAATCTCATGTTCTTCTCTTATCTCTCATAGTTATGGTAAAGTTTATTTCTTGTACATTTTACAATGAGATAAAAAAAAAAAAGCAAATGGTAGTCCAATCTTTGAAACTTGTGATATGCATCCTTCCACTATATAGCAAATTTGAAATTGAAGTTTTTTCTACTAACAACAAGTTTGACATTTAAAAATTCATCACTCCATACAAAAAAAATATTTAGAACTTAATTTATGAGATCAATATTTGACTTCACAGCTTGCAAATTTTTCTACTTTAAAAGCATACTGCAACAATCTTTAAGTAGTAATTATCCCACGTGAAATTAATTTAACAGGTCCCCAATAATGTAACTGGGTTTATGTCTAATCCAAATGGATTTGATTTTTTATTGCAAGGTAATTTTATATCGGTTTTTTTATCATGATGAGGTTTTTTTTTTTTTACCAAAATGGGGTCTGTTTAAAAAAAATTACAAATTTAGGCAAGTCGTGTCAATTCGGTACGACTTCATATGAAGAAGTCGTCCAAATTAGGCACGACTTCTGCCATGTCATACTAAAGTCGTGTCAACTTGACACGACTTCTGCCCCGTCATACTAAAGTCGTGCCAACTTGACACGACTTCTGCCCCGTCATATATAAATCGTGCCAACTTGACACGACTTCTGTGTAAATGATGAAATTTTTTGAAAGGAAAAAAAACTAGGAAAATACTATCTTATTAACGCACACTCGACAAACTTCACATGTTTGTTTTGAGTTGTCCTTAATGACAAATATTTTTTGTTATTAATTTGATTGTCATGTCAAGATTTATAAGTCTAAATATTTGTAGATAAAATCGGTGATGAGTATTATCGATATTTTAATTATCTAATCAGTAATGAGATGCGTATAAATATTATACTATCCAAATTCTGTTTAAACATTTATTTTAAAATAAATGAATAAAATAAAGTTATTTCTAAAAAATAATAATAAATTAAATAATTTTATTATTTTATATAAATAACTTTATTATATACCTTGTTCACACCATTGACAATCAAATTAATGACAAATATTAACTTTTATTAAATTACTTTGTAAAGAAGACTGATCCGAAAGGAAGTTTGAAACATTTTAGTTTTGAGTTTTTCTGATTATTGGTTATACCATTGTTATAATGATAATCTATAATCTATAATTTTTTAATTTCTTTAATTCTTATTTTAATACAATTTTTTATAAAATTCATATTTCATTTAATTATGAATATAGTTTAAAAATAAAAAAAAAAACTTTTTTAGAATATTCATATATTAAAATACTTTCATAGTTTAAAAATGGAAATGATTAATAATATATTTTAACTTTTTTATCGGCAATAATATATTATAAAATAGTACATGTAATAACTAGTGGTTTGGAGTTTCAGTGAAAACACAGAAGATTAATGGTAAAATATAAATAGGTGATTTCTTCTTTATTTTTTATTTTTTAATTAAAACATATTTTTCTTTATTTTGATACTGGATAAATTTGTTTTTGGGTGTTGATATGCATGATTTCAAGATAGCAAATTATCCCTGCACCTCAGAACTTCCTTCTTGGCAATAAGTTCCCAATTCTGATTGTTTATCTTATTCTGCACCTCAGTTAAAGATTCAAGGGGAAAAGACTGGACGGAAAGGTCATCTATCTGTAGTCACTGAGGTATATGTTTTCAAAGTATTCTTTCATTATATGGATGACCTTCATATTAATTTTATTGTACTCAGGACTCGTGACTATTTATAATGCTTTAACCCCTGTTTGCTTTTATAAATGTGAGTGGATATCCATAGTTTGGATCAAGGGATGTGCAGGGAAGTGAAGGAGAGGATATAATTGTGTTGTATCGAACGCTTTTTCATTTCTGTTCGATTTTCTTCTGTTCATCCTCCATGGACCAGGTAATGTTCATCTCATTATCACATCTATGTTGTGTTTTTAGGGTTTTCTGATTAAAAGATATTTCCTTTTTAGGGTTAATTTTTATTTTGATGTAAATTCACCGTATATTCAGTCACCGATTGAAGATTTTTTTTTCCTTTTTTGCTTTCTAGGGTTTTCGAGGGTTTAATCGTTAATGGCTTTGTTGGTTTTTCAGTATATGGTTTTAGGGTGTAAAACGTGAAAATTAACCGAGCACGTAAAAGGTAATGATTTTGACATCCTCTTTTGGATGCATTTGATATTTATCTTCATCCCGTGTTTGTTGCGTCCTCTTTTGATTTCATGGTTCATTTTTATGGTAAACATTAAAAGATATGTCCTTTTTGTTGAAGCTGGAGGAAGCTTCTTCCCTACCAAGGCTTGATGTGTGTTTGATGAAGAAAATGGCTTGAGTGCTTTGAAGATTGTAATAAGTTTTTAGATTCATTTGTAATTAGGCTTGTAAGTGTGTATGATTGCCTTTTGCTGTGTAACCTATCCTAGATGCCTAACCAAGTCTAGATCAAGCACATGATGTGGTTAAACGGTTTTTGAAAAGCCTTTTAAAATGTTTTTAACAGTTTTAAAACAATACACAAATAAATCTGTTTTATGGAGAAAGAATCTGTTTATTTCTTCTCTGTTAAAAAGGCTTTCGTAAAATGGTTTTTGAAAAGCTTTTTAAAATGTTTTTAACAGTTTTAAAACAGTACACAAATAAATCTGTTTTATGGAGAAAGAATCTGTTTATTTCTTCTCTGTTAAAAGGCTTTTCTACATTCCTGTTAAGGCGCCAAGGGAAAGCCCAGTTCGTTATTTCAGTTAAGCTGAGCTGGCCTGTGTGTTATACTTTAATCTGTTTTACTGTGAAAGAACAGGTTTATTCTTTGATCTGCTGAAAGGTTTTTCACAAGTTAGTTAGGGCACCAAAGGTACCACTCAGACAGTTATTTCTGTTAAGCTGAGTTGGCAGTTTTCACAAAATAAATCTGTTAAGTTCAAAACTGAATCTGTTGTTTTCTTAACTGCTTTTCAACTGTTTTTTGAAAAGAAGTTAGAAACTATTTTCTATATAAAGAAAAGTCTCTCTCACATGAATTAGAGCTGAGGAATTACACTTTTGACAGAGATCAAACAATTTCCATGTGAGAAGAAGGATTGAAAGAGTTTTTGAAAGGTTTTCCAAAGAGATTTTCAAGTGTGCTTGTTCTAGGAAACCTTGAATCTTGGTGAAGGTGCTGGTGCAGTTCTGCAGCAAATTGAACTACTGGTTTTGAGTTCTTGCATCTTCTTTTCAGGTGTAATCTTTCCTTTATTCTATTTTGTAAAGGTGTAAGTGTTAGTCACTCCTTGATAGGGTTTCTTGGAGTGCAAGGTGTGCTGAAATAGGGTTTTTCAGCATTGTGTGTGTTGTTCTTGTAGTGTTCAAGAACTGCTGGTTTTGTAAGTGATTGACACTGTTTTTAGTGAATTCCACCTTGGGGTAAGGTGAGACTGGATGTAGCTCTGTATGAGTGAACCAGTATAAAAACGTGTGTATCTTGTATTCTCATCCGTGCACTCTTTTCTGGTTTTTGCTTAATTCTGTCAAGAACTAAATCTGTTCTTTTTAAATTGAATATGTTAATTCTGGGTTAAGGGAAAAACTGTTCTTCCTGATTTGTTGAAGTTTTCTGATCATAAACAAGGTTGCTGCATATAATGGTTTAAGTGAATTGTGAACAAACTGATCATTCATTAAAACCTGAGAAAGGATCATACTTCTTGAAATCTTGTGCTGTGTAACTTTTAATTGATTTCTAAGCATAGTTGTATCCTTCATCCTCACAATATTAAGCTGATCTGGTTCTGTTATATTTCTTGTTGAACACAATTTTACATTGAACAAAATTCAAATTGTGCCAAGACTGCTCTGAAGAATCAATCTGTTTCATGTAAAAACAATCTGTTCTTTTTGCCTCTGGAATACTGAAAAATTGTGTGTTCTTGCGAAAATTTTATAAGCTCAATTCACCCCTCCCCTCTTGAACTTAGACACTAATAGAACCAACAATTGGTATCAAGAGCTAGGGCTTGTATTTTGCTCAAGTGTGTGTATGATGTCTGAGTTTAAAATGCCTTTTGCTGAAGGTGCATCTATTAATAGACCTCCTATGTTTGGTGGTGTTAACTATGCTTTCTGGAAAATCAGGATGAAGATCTTTATGGAATCTATTGACATGGGAATCTGGGATGCAGTGGTCAGTGGACCTTTTATACCTATGCAGGTTGTCAAAGATGAAACAATAAAGAAGCCTTAGTCTGAATGAAGTGAAAATGAGAAGAAAAAGGCCCAATATGACTCTTTAGCCAAGAATATCATCACATCTGCACTGAATATGGATGAGTTCTTTAGAGTCTCTCAATGTAACTCAGCAAAGGAGATGTGGGATGTACTAGAGGTGACTCATGAAGGAACTGATGATGTGAAACGGGCAAGGAAGCACTCACTAATTCAGGAGTATGAGCTGTTCAGAATGCAATCTGAAGAAAGTATTGTTGATGTGCAGAAACGATTTACACACATTGTAAATCACCTCACTGGCCTTGGTAAAGTCTTTGACAAGGAAGAGCTTAACATAAAGGTATTAAAATGTCTTGATAGGAACTGGCAGCCTAAGGTAACATCAATCTCAGAATCCAGAGATTTATCCAAGATGTCCACTGCTGCACTTTTTGGAAAGCTGATAGAACATGAAATTGAGCTGAAAAGATTGAAAGAACAAGAAACAGTGGAAAAGAAGGCCAAAGGAATTGCCCTGAAAACTACCATAGAACATGATACAAGTGAGGAAGAAGGTGATCCAGAACATGATGAGACTGTGAGTCTGCTCACCAGGAAATTCAGCAGATTTCTTAGAAAGAAAAACCGTGACAGAACTCAGCAGAGAAAGAGGTATTCCAAACAACCTATTGATTCAAATTCTTCCAATTACACGTGCTTTGGATGTGGTAAACCAGGTCATATAAAAGCTGACTGTCCAAACAATCAAAGTAAAGAAAAATCAGCAAGCAAGAGAAGTGACAAAGGAAAAGGTAGAAGAGCATATATCTCATGGGAAGAAAATGATGTATCCTCATCAAGTAATTCTTCAACTGAAAGTGAAGAAGCACATCTTTGCTTCATGGTGAATGATGAGGGATCCAACTCTGACTCAGTAAGTAATTTCTCCACTGATTCTGAAAATTATGATCAACTGCTATTAGCCTTTAAGGAAACACATGATGAAGCAAACAGGTTGGCTATAATGTGCAACAGATTGAATAGAGTAAATAGGGTACTTGAACCAAAGGTTAAAGCTCTTGAAGAAGAACTGCACAAAGCTAAAACTGAATTAATTAGTCTTGAATTGACATGTTTACATGCATCAATTAAAACTTGTGATAATTGCAAAAAGCTGGAAAAACAGGTTGAGTATTTGTTGAAAACGCTTTCAAACTTCACTAAGGGAAGAGAAAATCTTGAAACCTTATTAGGTTCACAGAATGCTGTTTTCAATAAAAATGGTTTAGGATATAATCCTGAAATGAAAGGTAATGTGAAAAAGCTGTCCAGTTTCTTTGTTCCTTCCAAAACAGGTTTTTCCTCCTTTAGTAATTCAAAAACAATGCATACTGCAACATGTTTTTATTGTATGAAATCTGGTCATGTATCTAGAACATGTAAGGCTAGGAGATATCTTGTTCCTAAAGGATTGGCCAAATGGCTTCCTAAGGAAAGGGGTTAATCATGCTGGACCCTAGACTAAAGGGGTACCATATGTGCTAAATTTGTTTTGGTGCAGAAAAACAGCAGGAGAAACCAGTGGTATCTAGACAGTGGCTGCTCAAAGCACATGACAGGTGATGTGACTCAGTTCATAAATCTGAAACTCAAAGCTGAAGGGCATGTCACATATGGAGATAACAATAGAGGAAAAATTCTTGGAAGAGGAAATGTTGGTACTAAAGACTCAACTACTATTGAGAATGTCCTATATGTTGAAGGGCTAAAACATAGTCTTCTAAGCATTAGCCAGCTGTGTGACAAGGGATACAAGGTCAATTTCGAAGCAAATACTTGTACAATTTCATGTGAAAATTCTGGTAAGGTGCTGTTCACTGGAAAAAGGGTAAACAACATTTATCTCCTAGACATTATAAAGAACTGTTCTGAAAATGAGTGTTTGCTATCTAAAAATGATGAGTCATGGTTGTGGCATAGGAGACTAGCTCACATTCACACAAATCACTTGAATAAGCTAAAATCTAAGGAACTTGTTTCTGGTTTACCAAACATAAAGTTTCAAAATAACAGATTGTGTGATGCCTGTGTAAAGGGAAAACAGATTAGAACTTCTTTTAAATCAAAAGATATGGTTTCTTCAAATAAAGCTTTGGATGTTTTGCATATGGACTTGTTTGGACCATCTAGGACTGCTAGCTTAGCTGGAAATTACTATGCTTTGGTGATTGTTGATGACTTTTCAAGATATACATGGACTTTGTTTCTTGCTTCTAAAAATGATGCATATAAAGCCTTTAAGAAACTTGCTAAGGTTCTGCATAATGAGAATGAAAATAGGATAAAACAGATTCGTAGTGATCATGGGGGAGAATTTCAAAATGCAAAGTTTGATAAATATTGTGAAAAACATGGGATCATACATAGTTATTCTGCTCCTAGGACACCCCAACAAAATGGTGTTATTGAAAGAAAGAATAGATCAGTAGAAGAGTTAGCTAGGACTATGCTAAATGAATCTGGTTTACCTAAATATTTTTGGGCTGATGCTGTATATACTGCTTCTTATGTGCTTAACAGAACATTGATTAGACCAATTCTTAAGAAAACTCCCTATGAATTGTATAAAGGAAGGAAGCCTAGCATTAGTCATCTTAGGGTGTTTGGCTGCAAATGCTTTTTTTAAATAATGGTAAAGATAATCTGGGGAAGTTTGATCCTAAATCAGATGAAGGAATACATATTGGTTATGCTATAAATGGTCATGCTTATAGAGTATATAACAAAAGATTGCTTGCTGTTGAAGAATCTATACATGTTGTGTTTGATGAAACAGATTTTTCTGTGTCCAAATCTGTTATGGATGAACCTGGTATGGATGATTTAAGAACAATTATGCAACAGAATCAATCTAGTGAGCTTGATGCTACTAATCCAAATTCTGTCAAAGAATCTACTGTGAATGCAGGACTGCCTAAAGAATGGAAGACTCCAAGGGATCTCACTCTTGACAATGTAATTGGTAAAATTGAGAAAGGAATCTCAACAAGGAATTCACTCAATAACTTCTGCAGAACAGTAGCTTTTGTGTCACAGATTGAGCCTAAAAGCTTGGAAGAAGCACTGCAAGACAACAATTGGATAACAGCAATGCAGGAAGAGCTGAACCAGTTTGAATACAATGAAGTGTGGACTTTGGTTCCAAGGAAGCATGAGATGAACATCATAGGAACCAAGTGGGTGTACAGGAACAAGATGGATGAACATGGAGCTATCACTAGAAATAAAGCAAGACTGGTTGCTAAAGGGTATAACCAAGAAGAAGGTATTGATTTTGGTGAAACCTATGCACCAGTAGCACGTCTTGAAGCTGTCAGACTTCTTCTAGCATTTTCCAGCATACAAGATTTCAAGCTGTTTCAAATGGATGTCAAGAGTGCATTTCTAAATGGCTACATCAATGAAGAGGTGTTTGTATCTCAGCCTCCAGGATTTGAAGATCACAAGAATCCAGAACATGTGTTCATGCTTAAGAAAGCCTTATATGGATTAAAGCAAGCACCTAGGCAATGGTATGAAAGGCTAAGTGAATTTCTGTTGTCTCAAGGTTATAGCCGTGGCAATTCAGATAAAACTCTCTTTCTAAAGAAGAAAAGTGAAGATATCATACTTGTGCAAGTCTATGTAGATGATATTATCTTTGGATCCACAAATGAAGAGATGTGTGAAGACTTTGTGAAAACCATGAAAAGTGAGTTTGAGATGTCAATGTTAGGAGAAATGAATTTCTTCCTTGTTCTACAAGTTAAGCAACTCAAGGATTGGATTTTCATAAGTCAAGAAAAATACTGCAAGGAACTGCTCAAGAAGTTTGATATGAATTAATGCAAAGCAATCAGCACTCCTATTTCAACAAGTTGTCAGCTGGATCAAGATTCTGCAGGAAAATCAGTGGATCAAACGAAATATAGGGGTTTAATTGGTTCCTTATTATATCTAACTGCCAGCAGGCCTGACATTATGTTTGCTGTATGTCTATGTGCTAGATATCAATCTGATCCAAGAGAATCACACTACAATGCAGCAAAGAGAATTCTGAAATATTTGCAAGGATCTAAGGATGTTGGATTGTGGTATCCTAACAAGGTATCTTTGAATTTGATTGGTTTTTCAGATTCTGATTTTGCAGGCTGCAAAGTTGATAGGAAGAGCACAAGTGAGACTTGCCACATGCTTGGATCAAGTCTAATCTCTTGGCATTGCAAGAAGCAAGCTTGTGTTGCTCTCTCCACAGCAGAAGCAGAATACATAGCTGCTGGAAGTTGTTGTGCTCAAACCTTATGGCTAAGGCAGCAGTTAAGTGATTTTGGTATTCTGTTAAATAACATACCTATAAATTGTGATAATACAAGTGCCATAAATCTGTCTAAGAATCCTGTCATGCACTCAAAGACTAGGCACATTGAAGTTAGACATCACTTTCTAAGAGAACATATAGCTAATGGAACATGTGATATACAATTCATTGGTACTGAATTTCAATTAGCTGATCTATTCACTAAACCACTTGCTAAAGACAGGTTTCACTTTCTTTTAAATGAATTGGGTATTATTAGCTTGAATTGTCCTCTGCAGTGAAAATTTCAATATGTTGTTTTATGTTTTAACATGTTTCGTTCCCTGTTTCAGAAATCACAGCTGTGACTAGGAAAGAGAAAGATTTATTTTTCTCTCTCTCACTTTATTATTGACTGCTTTTACGGTTATTGACCAGCAGATCCATGCAAATTAATGTGTGGGTATCCTAACTAATTGGATTTTGTGTAGATGCAACAGATTTGTGTACCAAAATCAGGTTCCAAGATATTCTTACGTGAATCCACACCTGAACCTGCTGCACCATTGGAATAAAATCTGTAGCATATCTGTGGGATTTGATTTTTCTTCAAAATTCATTATTTCCAAAATCTGATTACATTGCCCTGAATTAAAATTTGTGCTTATCAATTTTGGTTTAACAATTCTATATAAACCTAGCACAATTTAGCTCGTCCCTCACACCATCTCACTTGCACTATAAGCTGTCCAGGTGCACATTGCTTCACCACAGGTTTTGTTTTTGCTTTTGAATAATAATCTGTAATGTCTTTCTTCTAGAATTGTATGGTAATATATTGATGCAGGGAAGAACAGATTAAACATGGCATCCTCCTCACATAGAAAGAAGAAATCCAAGGAGCAATCTCAAAGCAGCCAAGGCATCCTGGAAAACTGGTTTGCTGGAGATTCAGATGCAATGACCAGGTTCATACATGAGACTGGCAGGAAGCAAATCAATGTACCCAAGCTGCTTGAGTTCTCATGGCTGAGAGAGGAGAATCTGATAGAAGCAAAAGACTTGCTCAAGCATCAAAAGCTGAAAGGGTTTCTGGAGATGAATGGAAATGTTTATCCAGACCTTGTGAAGGTGTTTTACTGCAACCTTGAACAAGAGGGTAAAAATCTGGTTTCCCATGTAAAAGGAGTAAAGCTGAAGATCACTAGAGAAATCTGGAGCAGTGTGGGTGGAATCAAATATTCAGGACTGAAAGTGAGCAAAGGAAACACTGTTGGAATTCAAGGATTCAACAAAATGCAATTTTATAGAAGCTGTGTGAGGAATCCCGCTGAACCAGTAGCTAGGTATCATGCAGGTAGCCTAACTCTAATTCCTAGACTCTTAGCTCATATAATTGCTTGGCAGCTTACCCCTAGAGGAAGTAATCATGTTGTACTTCATGAGGAAGACTTGATACTGCTGTATTGCATCATGAACCAACTTAAGGTAAATTGGGTAAGTACTATGGTTGAACATATGTTGAAATCTGCAAGACTGCCTAATTATCGTCTTCCCTATGCTATATTTGTGTCAAAACTAATTGATCACTTTAAAGTGGACACTACCAATGAGAGGAATGATTCTATTAAGGCTGCAAGTGAAATAGATAACTCCACACTCATGAAAATGGGATTCTATAAGGATGAAGATGGCTGGGTTTTTAGAAGGAATGCTGGACAAAGGGCTGAGCAAGAAGCTGCTCCACAAGGAAATGAAGAAGAAGAAAATGCTGATGGTATGCAACACATGGACGAATCACCAGTACATTCTGTTGAACATGAAGATGTTGCTGCCACTAGTCAGAATGCAATAGTTGCATATGAGGCACCTGAGTACAGAGGTGAACCTCTGTCTATGTTTGAAAGACAGGTGCTAAGCAGGCTGAACACACTCACAGATGAGCAGAAGGCACACTATGAGATGACTTACGCCAGGTTTCAACACTTGGATGATCAACTTGAAGGAATTCAAGTGCAGCTAGCTGAGCTCTATTACAACAACAAGTGATCCTATTCCTAAGTCTTTATCTTTTATATGTTGTTGAACAATTTGGAATTAATCTGTACTGTTTCGTTTCTGCACTGGTTTTTAGTTGGTTTGTGATTTGTAATGAACCTCTATGGTTTACTGGTTTTATTTGAACTGTTATGTATGGCTATTATTGTTTCTGTGGTATTTTGTGCTCCCATTCTGTTTGATGAATCCAAAGGGGGAGAAGAATAGCCTAGAGAACAACCTAAGAATACCCTGGTACAGGTTCTGCAGATGATATTCACAGTGGCTGCTGATATGATTCAGATGTTAAATCTGCAGGTATATCATTTCTAAATCTGTTGTTCTGCTTTAACACCTGTTTTCTTTGTATATAATTCTGTACAGATTTGGTCATGATCTTTCTTCAAAGCTGTGCAAAGCAAAGGGAATTTGTCTCCATCAAACAGGGGGAGATTGTTGAAGCTGGAGGAAGCTTCTTCCCTACCAAGGCTTGATGTGTGTTTGATGAAGAAAATGGCTTGAGTGCTTTGAAGATTGTAATAGGTTTTTAGATTCATTTGTAATTAGGCTTGTAAGTGTGTATGATTGCCTTTTGCTGTGTAACCTATCCTAGATGCCTAACCAAGTCTAGATCAAGCACATGATGTGGTTAAACGGTTTTTGAAAAGCCTTTTAAAATGTTTTTAACAGTTTTAAAACAGTACACAAATAAATCTGTTTTATGGAGAAAGAATCTGTTTATTTCTTCTCTGTTAAAAAGGCTTTCGTAAAATGGTTTTTGAAAAGCTTTTTAAAATGTTTTTAACAGTTTTAAAACAGTACACAAATAAATCTGTTTTATGGAGAAAGAATCTGTTTATTTCTTCTCTGTTAAAAGGCTTTTCTAAATTCCTGTTAAGGCGCCAAGGGAAAGTCCAGTTCGTTATTTCAGTTAAGCTGAGCTGGCCTGTGTGTTATACTTTAATCTGTTTTACTGTGAAAGAACAGGTTTATTCTTTGGTCTGCTGAAAGGTTTTTCACAAGTTAGTTAGGGCACCAAAGGTACCACTCAGACAGTTATTTCTGTTAAGCTGAGTTGGCAGTTTTCACAAAATAAATCTGTTAAGTTCAAAACTGAATCTGTTGTTTTCTTAACTGCTTTTCAACTGTTTTTTGAAAAGAAGTTAGAAACTATTTTCTATATAAAGAAAAGTCTCTCTCACATGAATTAGAGCTGAGGAATTACACTTTTGACAGAGATCAAACAATTTCCATGTGAGAAGAAGGATTGAAAGAGTTTTTGAAAGGTTTTCCAAAGAGATTTTCAAGTGTGCTTGTTCTAGGAAACCTTGAATCTTGGTGAAGGTGCTGGTGCAGTTCTGCAGCAAATTGAACTACTGGTTTTGAGTTCTTGCATCTTCTTTTCAGGTGTAATCTTTCCTTTATTCTATTTTGTAAAGGTGTAAGTGTTAGTCACTCCTTGATAGGGTTTCTTGGAGTGCAAGGTGTGCTGAAATAGGGTTTTTCAGCATTGTGTGTGTTGTTCTTGTAGTGTTCAAGAACTGCTGGTTTTGTAAGTGATTGACACTGTTTTTAGTGAATTCCACCTTGGGGTAAGGTGAGACTGGATGTAGCTCTGTATGAGTGAACCAGTATAAAAACGTGTGTATCTTGTATTCTCATCCCTGCACTCTTTTCTGGTTTTTGCTTAATTCTGTCAAGAACTAAATCTGTTCTTTTTAAATTGAATCTGTTAATTCTGGGTTAAGGGAAAAACTGTTCTTCCTGATTTGTTGAAGTTTTCTGATCATAAACAAGGTTGTTGCATATAATGGTTTAAGTGAATTGTGAACAAACTGATCATTCATTAAAACCTGAGAAAGGATCATACTTCTTGAAATCTTGTGCTGTGTAACTTTTGATTGATTTCTAAGCATAGCTGTATCCTTCATCCTCACAATATTAAGCTGATCTGGTTCTGTTATATTTCTTGTTGAACACAATTTTACATTGAACAAAATTCAAATTGTGCCAAGACTGCTCTGAAGAATCAATATGTTTCATGTAAAAACAATCTGTTCTTTTTGCCTCTGGAATACTGAAAAATTGTGTGTTCTTGCGAAAATTTTATAAGCTCAATTCACCCCTCCCCTCTTGAACTTAGACACTAATAGACCCAACACTTTTTACGGTTAATTTTTATTTTGATATATTTCCAAATCCACCGTATATTCAGTCATCGATTGAAGATTTTTTTCCTTTTTTGCAATCTAGGGTTTTCGAGGGTTAAACGTAAAAGGTACTGATCTTTGACCTCCTCTTTGGATGCATTTGATATTCATGTTCATCCCATTTAATTATTTGTTGCGTGCTATTCTTATTCCGTGGTTCATTTCATTTCATATTGATATTCATATTTATTTTCATTTTGATTTTGTTCTATTTCATATTGATGTTCATCAACATTTTTTGGTAAACTCTAATATTTATACAAGATCTTCATTTCTTCTTTTATTTCAGATTTCTCAGATATTTACTTCAACAAGTAATCATTATCATATTTTCTGTTCAAAATTTCTAGGTTTGTTGCTTGTTATTCTGATTCCATTGTTCATTTAATTTCATATTGATGTTCATTCTGATTTTGTCCTCTTTCATATTGATTATGGTAAGAATGTTATATGCTTATGGGATGGGAATTTCTTTTTTGCTTACTTGATGCATTCAACTACTTCCATAGTCTTTGTTCTCTGTTTCTTATTATTTTTTCAGTTATGTTGATATGAAGGTTTCTTAGATATTTACAAGATTTTGATTTCTTCTTCTATTTTAGATTTCTCAGATATTTACTTTAGCAAGTAATCATTATCATATATTATTATTATTATTATTAATTATACTGTGGATGTTCTCTATTCTTTATACACTGCCTTCGGCATATTAATTTATTTTTTTAATGCAAATTTTTTAGATATTTGTTGCAACAAGTAATCATTATGAAAACACTAAACTATTGGAATTCTGAGAAATTTAAATTTTTTATATATTATTTTATACTGTGCCGTTTTGTATTCTTTATTCTTTGTTTATGTATTCTTTATTTTTTGCTTTTCTCATATATTGTGACAGTACTCTGTGCTTTATACACGACTTTCAAGATCATTATTTCTTCTTTCCAGATTTAGTGCAGCAAGTAATCATTATATACTATATTATATACTGTAGTCTTTTTCTATTCTTTAAACCCTGATTTCAACACATTCATTTATTATTCAGAGTCCTACTTTCTTTCCCACTTCCTTACTTCTGTTGTTCTATTATTCACTGTCATGGCGCCCACTACTGAAGAAATTGTTAAACTTGACACACGAGGTCTGTTTTGTTCAATGAACATCTACGGTGAAGTATGTTTTTTTTTCTGTATTTTCTTAAATTTATACTTTTATACAGTTTCTATAGTTGTTTACTTTTATTCTTTATTTCAAAATTTATAGCTTGGGTATGTTAATCGTGCATTTGTTATTGAGTTTCAAAAAGAACTTGGTGAAGAGTGGACCCTTGCACATAGCGCATGGAATGTACATATAGTAGAATATAATCAAGATTTGTTGTCGCCAGAAATCATGACACGGTGGTGGACTTTGGCTGATTTTTATAGGTTTGAAGGGGATCACACTATCTTATTCCGTTACGTCGGCCAAAACGCTTTCCATATAACTGTTTATATGGAAGATGTTCCTGAAATTTATTTCAATCGTTATTTGGATGAAGTTGAAGGGAGGAAACCGTTGACCATTGGTCCCTTTCACCATTTTTCCATTAAGTTGTCTCTGCAAGACGTAAATGCAAGTTCTCTGGTGAGTTTATCATTGATTTTTAAAAAAATACGACTGTTATATTGTATTCCTTTTGTTTACTTATTATTTGATGTTATTGAAGGGTATACCTCCTGCATTTTCTGAATATCTTCGCCAAGGTAGATTCAAAACGGTTACGCTGCATGGACTATTGAAGGATGTCAAATGCAAGGTTTTAAAAGGAAGGTTTCCTTATAGAACCATTAAAATTGGTAGCGGCTGGAAGAATTTTTGTCATCGTCATTCCTTTCGTGAAGGCCACAAAATCATCTTTGGATGTGATAGCAGGAACCCATCATCTCATATCAGGGTTTTGCTTTTGATGACAAGTTTTGAGGACAATTTTTTATGTTAAACAAGTCTTTAAGTTTTTTTGTTATGCTTTTAGGATAATCCTTTCCGGTCGTTGTTCTTAAACGAAGACAAATATTTTATTTTGGTGGTTATTTGATAACTATTACTTAATTTTTGTGAATTTACTCTGTTTTTCATTGTATTCGTTCCCTACAATATGCATATACATAACGTATTAAATTGTTCATTCATTAAACATGTTTCATCTGTAAAACAAATGGACAGTACTCTCAGATAAGTTTAAACACATCTCATCTGTAATAGAAATGGAGAGTACTCATCACAGTTTTTTTCATGAGAACGCATAAGAGTCAAATATTGTAAAGTACATGTTTACAAAATCAAATCATTCGGAATTAAGATTTATAGTTTTCATCATGCCTTATTTTATTTTAATGATAAGGTTGTTGCATAACTTTACAACATTCACTAAAGATAGCACCTACAACATGTAAGTTGTTGTCCAGCACACCAATATAATTCTAAAATTTTTCTTCTAATCGTCATTTTGTGGATAAATTTTTTTCTGCTTTTAGTTTTTTTTTAGTTATGAACTTTTGAGTAAATACATTCTAAAGTAATGTAATTTATTTTTTTTATTATAGAATATATTATGTTGTATTTTCTATTATGTATAGATTTTATCATTTGTTTCACTCGTTACATTTATAATTTTTTGTACTTTAATTAAAAATAATACAAATTGAAAAATGATAAATAGCATAAAATATTTTTTCTAAGAACTTTGAAAATATCGAGGTTTCATTTTTTGAAATAGTGTAAAATTAAGTATAAGAATATTAACATAAGAATATTAAACTCGAAAATGAATTCAAATACAAAATATTCTGTTGACATTTATAATTTCTGTACTCTATTAAAAAATAATACAAATTGAAAAATAGCTAGATTCCATTTTTTAAAATAATGAATAATTAAGTATAATAATATAATAATATCACATATAATATGAACATAAGAATATTTAACTTGAAAATGAATTCAAATACAAAAGATTAGGTGGACATTTATAATTTATGTACTTTAATAATAAATAATACAAATTGAAAAATATTGAATAGTACAAAATAATTATTTATCAACTTTGAAAATAGTAAGATTCCATTTTTTAAATTAATGAAAAATTAAGTATAATAATGTAATAATATCACATAATATGAACATAAGAATATTAAACTTGAAAATTAATTCAAATCAAAAGATTATAATGTAATTGTAATGCTATTTAAGCAACTGGAGGATTAGGTTTGTATATATAGTGTCAAATCAATTTTGTTTAAAGTCCATCACCAATCAATTAAAGAAACTCATTTTTTTCCAGCTCATACAAGCTTCTCTTAAAAGATGCATTTACTTTCCTGCCTTCTTAAGGATTTGTCTATTGTTGCATAGTCCTTACTCTGTCACGTCTGTCAATTTCTACTCTATCTAAACTTACACCTAATTTTCTCCCTTCACCGCCTTTCTTCCATTTTTTTGTTGGTTTTATTACCTTACCTGATGAATATGACTATGTGTTCTTTGTTTATCACATTTTCTCTATCCCAACCACCGCTACTTTCATAGGTTTTCCTTTCTTTCCATGTTTGTGAAACTGAATCCACGGTATATCAACCCCAAGATGTGATTTTTTCATTATTTTTTATGCATGGGAAAGCAATATTGTATCATGAAATGAAAGTGGTAAGAACTTCGTGATTTCCTAAACACCACATTACCTTTTGTTGGATGTTTGACTAAGAATGTTTTGCTTAGCATATTGATTTTTTTCCAAACTGTGTTAAACCTTTTTATGTATATTTATGACATTTTACCTTTTTCATGATCCTTACATTCTGCGATCTTCGTAGACATCAGGGTTCGTCCTTGATTCTAAATTTGAAAAGTCAATTTTATTAGATCAAGTTTGTAAGCTTGCAATCTGCGTTTTATAGATAGGTTTTCAAAGCAAGGGATCCTTTTTTTGTAAAGCAGAAAGGGTCTTTTGAAAATCTGCAAAAAAACGCATGTCAAGTTTCCATTTTTGGAACATCTTTCTGTAAATTTACCAATTTTTGTACTTTGGTTTTCATCTCTTTTACATTTTGCATGGACGTCAGTTTGTATAACGTGATATTTTATAGATAGATTTCTGTGAAAGTCTCTTCACTGCATTTTTCTCTTTCTAAAGTCAAAAAACATTTTCATTAATGTTAATGCTTAAAGTAGAATGATGTTCTTTGGAGTGGAAAAACAATTTTTTTTTCATGACCTAAAAGTTAAGAATTTTATGACAATGTTAACGTTACCATATGTATTAGGCTATTTTATGGTCTGATTCTTTGAAAAATCTTTTCCTTTTCATGAAACATTGTATAAATCAATCATCATTTATTGTTAATGATTTTCTTTATTTAGTTATTCTTTGTGTCACAATACTTATTGTTTTTCTTACTATTCGTACTCATTTTGAAATCTAAATTTTAATTATTTTTAAATTTTTCAAAATAAATAAGCACCAATTCTTCTATATAAATAGATGTGTGGTATGTTCTTTGGAATCGCATTTAGCATTAGCATTTGCAGTCTGCATTTCCTTTTATTTAAAAAGTCAGTCTTACAATGTCTTTGTTAAGACAAAATACAAATTCAATCAAAGATATCAATCCAGAGAATGAAAATTGGATTCTGATAGCAAGAGTAATTCGATTGTGGTTTGTGTTGGACTTCAAGAAAAGCAAGTTTCCATTCTCAATGTAAATGGTGATTCAAGATAAAGAGGTGAACTGTTTTATCAATTCCTTTCTTATTGTTTTGTACTAAATATTAATATCAATTATTCTAATCATGGTTAATCTTGAATCATGGTGACAGAATTCATGTTTCTCTTAGAAAAACACTAATTTATAAATTTCAAAATCATATTTTTTAGGATAAGGTTTATTCCTTCAATTTCTTTAGTGTGACAACTAATCCAGGATCTTATAGAACAACCTGTCTCTAGTACTCGGTTGCTCCTCCTTACTCCTCTAGAGCTCGATCGCTCCTGATTATTCTTCTCGTACTCGTTCTCTAATACTCGGTCGCTCCTCCTTAGTGCTCGGTTGGGAGTTAACCTGTAAAAGATTCTTTGACGATCAAGTAAGTACTCTGTATTAAGAGTGTATGATGTAATTGATCAAAAAATATCCTATTCCTTTGCAAAAGGCTTATTTATAGTGTTTGGTAATGGGCAATTTGATTCATGGGTTGTATTTTGTGCATATCTTCAATAATTCAGTGTTAGCTGATTTCTCGGGGTGTCACCCAGATTTGTAGTGAGGTTACCCAAACACTGGATTGACTTGTTAAACCGTAAAGTAGTTAAAAAAAACGTTTTCTTTGGAAAAGAACATCTTTTAAAAGTAATACTCTTATTTTAAAATGATTTAATATCACTTCTTTCTTATATTAACGGGTGAAAAATAATTTTACTTTTAAGTTTATTCATATGATTTAAAATATGTTTAGAATGATTTAATATATATTTTAGATTATTTTGTACCGAGTGGACAGTGACTTAGTATACACAATTTAATATATGAAATTTCATTTAAGATATTTATATAGTTTCATTTAGAAGACATCATTTGTATATTATTTACTGAGATGAAAATTCTGTGTTTAGAGAAAAAGAAATTGTCAGTTTAATAAAAAAAAATCATAACTCTAACATTATACTTAGGTCAATCTTAAAATTGTTTTCCACCAATTAAAATTGGTTATAGTTGCTCTCAATAAAGTAAAATATCAACAATGACAAATAGATGTAGTAAATAAACTTAAATTTTACTACTAATGTTCTGTTTGGATTGAAGTGGGAATTTGTGGAGAAGAAAGGGAGTGGACTAGAGATAATTATAGAAAATGTGTGAAGATGTGTGAGGTTGTTTGGATTGGGAGATGATAAAGTAGATTTGTGAGGATGATTTATTGAAATTTCTGAGTGATGTGATAGTTAGAAGAAAATTTAGAAATTATTTTAAAGGTGTAAAATATAAGTTTACAAATTAACCTTTGTCATTAAAATTTTTTTTAATAATGAATTATGGTATATATTTTTTTTTTGTGTAGGTTTGAGTTAATTATTTTTTTATAATATATAATATTCATAATTACTGTTATTTTGTAATAAAAATAATTTTGTGTTAAATTTAAATAAATTTATTAAATATATTAAAATTTATGAAAATAATATTTATTATTATATACATTTGTTATTTTATATAATTATATATGTTTTGTTGATATTATAATTTTATTTTATTATTTATAACTATATATTTTTATTAATAGTATAATTAAATATTTTAAAAATTATTAAATAAAATTTATCTAATATTTAAATTTGTATATTGTATATTATATGTATATAATTATATTAATAATTATAATAGTAATAAAATAATTAATATTATTAATATTTTGAATATAAATAATAAATATAAACCTAAGAAATATAAATAAATTTATAAAAATAAAAAAATGTAAACACAAAAAAAATGTAAGTACATTTACAAAAATTAAAAAAAGTAAACAAATAAAAAATTAAACAAAACAGTAAAAACCTAAGAAAACAAAATTTAAATACAATCATTAAAATTAAAAGCAGTTAAGACAAAAAAAAAACTAAAGAGCTTCTTGTTATTAAATAAATTTAAAACAGTAAATACATAATAACAATATATATATATATATATATATATATATATATAAATAATAAATACATAAAATAAAATAATACTAAACAATAATAAAAATATAATAATAAAAAATTTAAAAACAGTAAATACACAATAAAAAATTGTAAAAACAATAAACGCATAATGATTAAAGAAAATATAAATACATTTGAAAAACTAAAAAAAAAAATATTTTTTTATGTAAATATATTTATAAAAATTAAAAATAATAACCACATAAAAAAACTATAAATCCATTTCTAAAAATTAAATACAGTAAACACATAATAAAAAACAAATAAAAGTGTAACTATATTTATAAAAATTAAAAACAGTAAATATATAAAAAAAATAAAAACTGAAATAAAAATCTAACAAAAAAAATGTAAATACAATTATTAAGATTAAAAACAGTAAACAAATAAAAAAATTAAACAGTATCCTGTTAATAAAAAATATAAAAACAAATAACAAAAGAAAATATATATATATATATATATATATATATATGTATATGAAATTTAAAAACAATAAAAACATAAAATAGAAAACTAAACAGTAAACACAAAATAATAAAAAATATAAAAACAGTAAAAAAATAATAATAAAACTATATAAAAACAGTAAACAAATAATAATAAAAAAATATAAATAATTTTTTAAAAGTTAAAACAATAAACACATCAATCGTAAATGCATTTATAACAATTAAAAATATAAACAAATAAAAAAATAAACAAAACAGTAAACATCTAAAAAATTGTAAACAACAACTATTAAAATTAAAAATAATAAACACATTAAAAACACATAACACATAATAATATAAAAAATAAAAACAGTAAAGTTAAAAAATAAAAAAAGTAAACCGTAAACATAATAATAAAAACGGAGTAAACACATAATAATAAAGAAAAGTAAATAAAAAAAATATAAATTAAATAATAAACACATATAAACAATATAAATACATTTATTAATAATAAAAACAATAAACATATAAAAAAATATAAATACATTTTTAAAAGTTAAAAACAGTAGTCACATTTAATAAAAAAAAACACTAAATACATTTAGAAAAAAAAAAAGAAGAAGAAGAAACCGTATGATGAAAAGAAACAAAGAATCACTCACTGTAACCATCAAAATGACCCAAGATCCAATCTGAAAAAAAAAAAAAAAAAACATAACACAATCATTTTCAGCATTTTTCTCAGAGACAAGTGAGAATGATTCTCTTTCTACCTTTAAAAGCCATAGAATCAATTCTCTCAAATCAACCTTAACTCGAAAATCGATTTTGCAAAAATCCGAAATCAATTTTGCACCATTTACATAAATATGCAAAATCGATTTTGCACTAGGAAAATTTGGAAAATTAATTATGCTTCTCTAAAACAACCACCAGAATCGGTTTTAAATAATTTTGAATGTATAGTGCTATTAAAAAAAATGAAGACAAACCAATTCTCTTGTTCCTCAAACCAGTTCACTCGTTCCTCAAACTCTCATACGTTCTAGGCATTCGTTCGTAAGGGTGGCAATGCGGGTCAGTCCGCAGCCCGCTACCAAAAAGTGCGAGCTGGGTTCATTAATCTAACTCGCTTTGACTCGCTTCGCATAACCCGCATCCTATGCGGGCCAACAACGGGGATTGACAAGTTGGCCCGCTGACCTACGTAATCAAAAAAATAATTATTTATTTTTTGTAAAAGGAAAAAGCATACTCCATTTACCCATTGTTGCAGTGTGACTTTTATTTTATTTTATTTTTTTAAAATAAATTTAATATACTAAAAGAAAGAATGTTTTATTTTAATAATCTAAATGAGTTAATATTAAGAGTGAAAGTGAACTTAGTTTTGAGTAAAGTCTTATATTTAAAATTTGTTAATAAAAAAATACTATAAAAAAGAGATTCAATAAGATAATTAAAAAATTAGTCATCTTCATTACAATATTTTTGTAACAAAACTTTAATAAAATACTCTTATAAATTTATATATATATATATATATATATATAAATTAGAAATAATAATACATAAAATAAAAAAAAACTAAACAATAAACATATAATAATAAAAAATGTAAAAACCAGTAAATACATAATAAAAAAATTGTAAAAACAATAAACGTATAATAATAAAAGAAAATGTATTTTTATGTAAATACATTTATAAAAATTAAAAATAATAAACACATAAAAAGGAAAAAAAATGAAAAAGTGCAGATCCATTTATAAAAATTAAATGCAGTAAACACATAGCATAGCATAATAGGTACTTATGTTTTTTAATCGAAATAACACCATCTAATAAAGAAAATTAGTTGGTTTTGGCCAAAAATGCCTTTTTATCATGATGTTGCGTAGATTCCCCTACGTTCATTTCTTTCTTCTTCAGACTCACAGGAGAGGAGAGAGAGAAGAAGGATTGCTGTTGCATAGAAAGAAAGGCATAGGAGGAATAGAAAGATGACGGTCAGGGGAACAGTAGGACCCGTGTGGGGAAGTATGAGTTGGGCGACCCTGGGCGCGGGCAATTTTAGGCACAACTAATTTTAGGTTCTAAAACTAATTTCAGTTACAACTAATATGTATATAATACGTATCTTATGTATCCATGTGTCTATGAAGATCTGTCTTGTGTGTCTATAAAAACTAAAACAAAGGAAGAGAAGAATATCGAAGAGAAGGTGAGTGTGAACATGTCTTGAGCAGAAGGAGAAGCATACGGAAAGAAGATGAAGGAGGAGGAGGTGGCGGCGGAGAGTGGTGGAAGAGCAGATGCAGAGAGGAAGATGGAGCGAAAGGTATCATGGTCAAAACTGAGGCAAGTAGATTCTCTGAATTTAGAGGCTGGAAGAGTTTCAATGGTTGCACAAAATTCTTACGAGGTATAATCTGAGTTGATATAGAGAATGTGATATGAATGAATAGATTTAGTGATTTATATATTATTGGTGGGGTTTGAACAGATGGGTTGGAGGACAACCCTATACTTAGCATTTCAAAGCATAGGGGTTGTGTACGGTGATATTGGTACATCACCCCTTTACGTCTTTTCCAGCGTCTTCACCAATGGAATCATCAAGCATGAGGATGATATTCTTGGTGTCTTGTCCCTCATCATCTACACCATCACCCTCCTACCTTTCCTCAAATACGTCTTCATCGTACTCTGGGCCAACGATAATGGCAACGGTACGTACCATTCTTCTTCTTCTTCTTCTTCTAAACATATGAATTAGTTATAAGGAGATTTGAGATGTTTGATGATGATCCCAACACAACACAGGTGGAGCTTTTGCACTGTATTCGTTGATATGTAGACATATGAAGATGAGTTTGATTCCAAATGAACAACCAGAGGACAGGGAGCTTTCTAACTACAAACTTGAAACGCCCTCCACTCAAGTAAAATGGGTCCACAAATTGAAGCAGAAGCTTGAAGCCAGTCTTGTTTCACGAGTTGGTCTTCTCTTTCTTGCCATTATGGGAACTTCAATGGTCATAGGAGACGGAATTCTTACTCCATCAATCTCAGGTTCCTCCATTTCTCACATCAATTTTTTACAAATTAATGTCACAACATATTTACCACACAATTAAGCTCCTCTCATATTATATATTATATTGCTTCGTGTACGTGCAGTACTTTCAGCAGTAAGTGGGATCAGTAAATCCTTAGCTCAAGGTTAGTCATCCATGTCTTCACATTATTCCTTTTCTTCTCAATATTATTTATATTCTTATTAATGTTATTAATATTATTTATTAATATGGTTGAATTTATATTTTTATTTCTTCAGATGCGGTTGTGGGAATCACAGTAGCAATTTTGATAATTTTATTTTCCGCACAACGATTCGGTACCGATAAAGTGGGATTCGTATTCGCTCCAATAATTTTGGTGTGGTTTCTTTTCATCGGTGGAATTGGGCTTTACAATTTATTCAAATATGATATCAGAGTATTACGTGCCTTTTATCCAAAATATATATTTGATTATTTCAAAAGAAATGGTAAGGATGGATGGTTATCGCTTGGTGGAGTCTTTCTCTGCATAACAGGTGATTAGCATATCTTCTTAATCTTTCTTCATTAAATTATATCAAACTTTTATTCCAATTAACTAAGATACATGTAATTTTAGGATCGGAAGCCTTGTTTGCTGACTTGGGTCACTTTGATGTAAGATCCATTCAAGTAAGTAAATATATTTATTCTTGTGCTCAATTTATTCAAATAAATTATTTCC
The DNA here is from genome assembly GCF_051622355.1 of Phaseolus vulgaris. Lineage (NCBI taxonomy): Eukaryota > Viridiplantae > Streptophyta > Magnoliopsida > Fabales > Fabaceae > Phaseolus > Phaseolus vulgaris. The sequence goes on from NC_143506.1 coordinate 34,146,181, forward strand.
ATTTGCAATTGATTGAATAATTGCACTTAAATTGATGATGCAATATAATAATGTGTTGCAGATTAGCTTTTCTTGCATTACATATCCAACAATAGTGGTTGCATACATCGGTCAAGCAGCATATCTACGAAAGTTCCCTCAGAATGTGGCTAATACTTTCTATGCCTGTATTCCATGTAAATTGTTTAATTTTAAAACTCCATATTTTAATAACACATTGTTAATAAACGCAGTTAATCAATTAATTTTTCTTTTGAGTGAATTATAATTGTGAATAACATGCAGATTCCTTGTATTGGCCAACATTTGTTGTGGCTGTTACTGCTTCCATTATAGCAAGTCAAGCAATGATTTCAGGAGCATTCTCCATTATATCTCAGGCCCTAAGTCTAGGTTGTTTCCCAAGAGTTAAGGTGGTGCACACTTCCGTCAAACATAAGGGCCAGGTTTATATTCCTGAGATGAACTACATGTTCATGTTCGCATGTATTTTTGTTTGTGCTGCCTTCAAGACCACAGAGAAGATTAGTCATGCATATGGTAGGTATTCATGCTAGTTCTTCTTCTTATGTATGTATGTTATGTTATTATATATATTTATATCTAAATCAATCACATCAAGAGTTATATATAACTCTTATGGTTGTCAAAGTATCATTTCTCGAAGTCATACTTACCTACATGCATGTTTGTTTGAATATGTGCAGGGATTGCAGTGATTGGTGATATGATGATCACAACAACTCTAGTTTCACTCATAATGCTTTTTTTATGGAAAAAAAGTCTTTTGCGTGTGGCTTTGTTCTTCTTCGGATTTGGTTTCATTGAGATAGTTTATTTCTCATCTCAACTAACCAAATTCACAAAAGGAGGATATCTTCCAATTGTATTAGCTCTGTTCTTGACTATGGTGATGGGAATCTGGCATTATGTGCACAAAGAAAGATACATGTTTGAATTGAAAAACAAGGTATCAAATGCGTATTTGAATGAAGTGGCAAACAACCCAAACGTAAGACGAGTGCCAGGAATCGGACTTATGTATTCCGAGCTGGTGCAAGGCATTCCTCCCATATTCTCACACCTCATAAGAAGCATTCCGTCCATCCACTCAATTGTTGCGTTTGTGTCCATTAAGGCTATTCCAGTGAGCAGTGTTGCATTGGAGGAGAGGTTCTTGTTTCGACAAGTGGAGCCAAGAGAGTACAGAGTATTTCGGTGTGTTGTGAGGCATGGTTACAATGACGTGCTTGGGGATCCTATAGAGTTTGAGTTGCAATTGATACACAGTCTGAAGGCATACGTTCAAGAACATAACTACTCTACGGCGGAGGTGGAGGTAAGTGAAAATGCAACTGAACAAGCAACCGTTGTTGAGAGTAGTGATAAGAGGGAAACACATCATTCCTCCAACAAAATAATCCAAAATCAGTCAGCATCGGCGTCATCCACCTCTATTCGATCAATGGGAGGGAGTGCTGCCAATTCATCCACTGAAGAGGAACTCAATTTCATAGACAGAGCATTGGAGAAAGGCGTAGTGTATATGCTGGCAGAAGCCGAGGTTGTGGCTCATCCAAACTCCTCCATCTTCAATAAGATTGTTGTGAATTATGTGTACAGTTTCTTCCGAAAGAACTTTAGACAAGGTCAAAATTTCATGGCAATCCCACGCAAAAGACTTCTCAAGGTGGGAATGACATACGAAATATGACACATCATTTCTGTCCATATCACACCCTACACAATGGAAATAAACACTTTTTTTTAATTTTTATAAACATATTTACACTTTTATTTGTGTTTTTATTATGTGTTTACTGTATTTAATTTTTATAAATGGATTTGAACTTTTTTTTCTTTTTTACGTGTTTATTATTTTTAATTTTTATAAATGTATTTACCTAAAAAAGTGTTTTTTTTTAATTTTTTTAAATGTATTTACATTTTCTTTTATTATTATACGTTTATTGTTTTTACAATTTTTTTATTATGTATTTACTGTTTTTACATTTTCTATTATTATATGTTTATTGCTTAGATTTTTTTTTTATGCATTTACTATTTCTAATTAATATATATGTAGTTTAATATATAAGAGTATCCTAACAAAATTTTGTTACAAAATATTTTAATGAATATGACTAATTTTTTAACCATCCTATCAAATATCTTCTTTATATTATTTTTTTATCAACAAATTTTAAATATAAGACTCTATTTAAAACAAAATTCACTTTCACTCTTAATATTAACTTATTTAGATTATTAAAATAAAACATTCCTTCTTTTAGTACATTAAATTCATTTAAAAAAACCAAAATAATTAATTGTAATAGTAACTAAATTAGAGATCATTTTAAAAACTAAAAAAAAATTGTTTTTAAATTAGTTTATATTATTGTTAAATAGTTTCTAAATTGGTATCTAATTAGCTACAAAGGTTTTAACTATCAATTATTTAGATTCTAAATTTGGTAGTAAAAACTTTGGTTGCTAATTAGATACGAATTTAGAAACCATTGAACAATAATAGAAACTAATTTAGAAACCCAAAATTTATTTAGTCCCTAAAATGGTCTCTAATTTAATCATTATAACAACTAATTATTTTTTGTTCTTGTAGTGTATATACTAATCCTATAAATTTGATAATTAGTAATCTCAAATAGTATTTGAGTTATTGAATTATGAAAATATAGTCATTCATTTGATTTCGAAGTGATTTTATATGCAGGTATATCATACCTTCAAGAAATTTATTTTTTTTATTTTTTTAAAATTTAATTTTGATAACAACATGAAATTGTTGTTAATTATTTTTAGTATTTTAAATTTCTATAAATAAAGTAATAAGTATATAAATTGATAAATTTAGAGATTGATTTTAAAAAAGATTTTGTTTAATTTAAAGATTTGCTGACTTATATTAGACATTTGTTTTCTATAAATTGATTTGAATTATTGAAGTATAGATTTTCATAATTGTATTATTGATTTAAATTGATTCTCTTATATTTTATTTTTATTTTTAATAATATTATTTTTCAAGGATATATAATAGATAATTGTTAGTGTTAATCGGGTTAGAATGACATAAATAGGAAAATAACTTTAAAAAAATATTATGAAATAGGTACATTTAAAAGGGTTTAAAGTCACTTTTTTTCTATATTAATGACCAAAAATCAATAATCTCTTAAATTTTAATTTGTTTAATGTGATTTAATTATTTTTTAAAATAATTTAATGTAGTTCATTCAATGACTTGGCACACAAAATGGTACAAATAAAATTTGATTTGGAGCATCTATACACTGGTTAATTGACTGAGGTGATTTCTTGTTTTGAGTGTGTCCTTCTTTTCTCTTGAGAGGATGGGTTTTAAAATCAATATAACTCATTTCTTACATACAGTTTATTTCTGGGTATGATAAAGGAGGAGGGAGGGGCGAGTGAAAGGAGTTTCTATCTGGATCAGTGTATTTGAGAGTGTGTGCGGATGGGGGAGCGGGGTGAGAAGTTTTTTTACTCCTCACAAAATTGATAAGATTTGCGCAGATTACACTTGGTAGAAGAGGCACAAATACAATTTTATTTTTTTACCCTTCCATCAATTCTAAATATATTAAACACTGTGGGCACATTTCTGCATGCGAATGAGTTTTCTTCTTTACATTGCTGAGTGTTAGCAGTGATGCAATTCTACATGCGAATGAGTTTTCTTCTTTACAGTGTTGAGTGTTATCAGTGGTGCAAAAGAATCTTGACCAAAAAGTTGTAGAAATAATCTTAACCAAAAAAATTGTAGACCCGTGAACGTTAACTTTGTTAATGCATAAATAAAATTACGTTTGTGATAGTCTTGTTTGCTGTGAAGTTTGTTCCTGTGCCCATAACGAACGAGTGCCCAAAATGAACGAGTAAGGGTAATGCGGGCTGGCCCGCTCTGCATAGGCTCGTCCCTTGTTTGGGCCGCACAATGCATGTCGGGTTGGCCTGCCCCATACTAGGAGTGCAGACTCCTTTCACTGGCCCGTCCCACATAAGAAGTAACCTGCGGGTCTACGAGCTAGCCCGCATAAGAGTTTTTTTTTTTTCAAAAAGTAAAACTTCATTAATTATAAAAAAAACTTATTCATACTACTGAAAAATTAAAATTTTATCCGTGTTTCAATTCATTTAATTAAGATAAAAATATATATTCAAGTATGAGAATTGTTAGAAGACTTGATTAAAAATAATTAAAGTTTTGTGTTGCATCTATTTTTTCCTATATATGTATGAATATGTATAAGATTTTACTTAAAACTAAATCCACTTTCACTCTTAATAATAACTTCTTTAGATGATTAAAATAAAACATTCTTTTTTTAGTACATTAAATTCAATTTTTTAAAAATAAAATAAAATAAATGTCACGTTGCAATAATGAGTGAATGGGGTATGCTTTTTTTTTACAAAAATAAATTAAATAGTTATTTTTTTAATTACGTGGGTCAGCGGGGCAACTCACCCCACCCCGTTGTTGGCCCGCACAGGATGCGGGTTATGCGGACAAGGCCAAAGTGGATCAGCGGGCTAGATTAGTGAACCCGTCCCGTACTTTTTGGTAGCGTCCGCGAGTCGACCCGCATGGCCCGCCCTGCATTGCACCCCTACGAACGAGTGTCCAGAATGAACGAGAGTTTGAGGAACGAGAAAACTAGTTTGAGGAACTGATTTTTCTTCATTTTTTTTTAACAACACTATACATTCAGAATTATTTAAAACCGATTCTAAACAAAATTGATTTTCCGGATTTTTCAAGTGCATGATTTAAGAGAATCGATTATGTAACTTTTTAAAAGTCGAAAGTGAATCGATTCTCCTTTATGTGAGAAGAGTATTGGAATCAATTGTGTTATGTTTTTTTTTATTTTTTCAAATTGTATCTTGGGTCATCTTGGTGGTTCCAGTAGTTCTTTGTTTCCTTTCATCATACTGTTTCTTCTTCTTCTTAAATGTCATTCACCCTTCAAGTAACTTCTTAATTTTTTTTTGTCTAAATGTACTTAGAGTGTTTTTTATTAAGTGTTATTAGTGTTTTTAATTTTTAAAATATATTTATATTTTTTCTATATGTTTACTATTTATATTTTTAATAAATGTATTTATATTCTTTTATATGTGTTTATTATTTAATTTATTTTTTATGTTTACAGTTTTTTATTTTTCTGAGTATTTACTTTTCTTTATTATTTATTATTATTACTATGTGTTTACTGGTTTTACCAGAGTTTTTATTATTATGTTTACGGTTTAGTTTTTTATTTTATAATTTTACTGTTTTTATTTTTATATTATTATGTGTTCAATGTTTTTAATTTTTATTATTACGTGTTATGTGCTTTTTTATGTGTTTATTATTTTTAATTTTAATAATTTTTGTTTATAATTTTTATTTTGTTTAATTTTTTATTTGTTTATCATTTTTAATTGTTATAAATGCATTTACATTTGATGTGTTTATTGTTTAAATTTTTATAAATTTATTTATATTTATTTATTATTATTTGTTCACTATTTTTATATTTTTTATTATTTTGTGTTTACTGTTTAGTTTTTTATTCTATGTTTTTATTGTTTTTATTTATATATATATTTTGTTATTATGTATTTATTGTTTTTATATTTTTTTATTAACAAGATACTGTTTAATATTTTTATATGGTTACTGTTTTTAATCTTAATAATTGTATTTACATTTTTTTTAGAATTTTACTGTGTTGTTTATTTTTTTTATGTATTTACTGTTTTTAATTTTTATAAATATATTTACACTTTTATTTGTTTATTTTCACTTTCCTCACACATCCACTCCCTCAAATCCTCACACATCTCCTTCCTAATCCAAACAGAGGCAGAGGGGATGTGTGAGGATTTGAGGGAGTGGATGTGTGAGGAAAGTGTGAAGAAAATGAGGGTATTTGGATTGGGGTATGTTATGGTGGATGTATGAGTAAAGTTTATGGGAGTTTGTGAGTGATGTGATGATTATGAGGGAATTTTAATTTGTTTTAAAGGTGTGAAATGTTACTTTACAGATTAACCCTTGCCTATTAAAAAAATTAATAATAAAATGAGTTATTTTTGTTTAAAAATGTAGATTTAAAAATTTTAATTAAAAAATATATGTTAAATGTAAATATGTATAATATAAAAACTATAATTAGAAAAAAAATATGTATTCAACAAATTAAATAAAAACAGAACTTCAAGTAATAAAATTGAAAAATAAATCAAATTTTATATAAATAAAAAGATATTATGTTTTAATATTAAAAACCCCGTAGAAATGAAAAATAAAAAATACTACAACAACAAAAATATAACGTAATTAACAATAAAAACAAATTTCATAAAAAATTATAATAAAATAATTATAACTCATAAACATAATAACTATATCTAGAAATATATTAATATAAACATAAAAAAAAACCAAAATTTCAAATAATTTCTTTAAATATTAAACATATACTATAAAATTAAAAAATAAATCACATCTTATATAAATAAAAAATTACTATTTTTTAATATTAAAAAACCTCACAATAAAGCAATATAAAAAATACAACAGTAACACAAATATAACTTAATTAACCATAGAAAATGATTTCAAAAAAATTATAATAAAAAATAAGGATAAAAACGTATCAGTAGTATAATTATATAGTTCAATAATTAATTATTATTATTTTGTTTTATTAAATATTTTTGTTAGTTAAATTTATTTAATAACTAATATTTTTTAAAATACTAATACATTCAAATGAAGCATGGTAGCATTATGATACATTCAAATGAGGGTAAATTTGGAAATAAGGGATGCTGACATGGCTTTCCTTCTACATCTCTTCATTTTGAGGGAAGAAGATATTTACTATTCACAGGTATATCCTCTCCTTCACTTCCATGCACATCCCTTGATCCAAACTATGGATATCCACTCACATCCATGAAAGTAAACAGGGTTAAAGCATTATAAATAGTCACGAGTCCTGAATACCATCAAATTAATATGAAGGTCATCCATATCATGAAAGAATTCTTTGAAAACATATAACTCAGTGACTACAGATAGATGACCTTTCCGTCCAGTCTTTTTCCCTTGAATCTTTAACTGAGGTGCAGAATAAGATAAACAATCAGAATTGGGAACTTATTGCCAAGAAGGAAGTTGGGATAATTTGCTGTCTTGAAATCATGCATATCAACACCTAAAAACAAATTTATCCAGTATCAAAATAAAGAAAAATATGTTTTAATTAAAAAATAAAAAATAAAGAAGAAATCACCTATTTATATTTTACCATTAATCTTCTGTGTTTTCACTGAAACTCCAAACCACTAGTTATTACATGTACTATTTTATAATATATTATTGCCGATAAAAAAGTTAAAATATATTATTAATCATTTCCATTTTTTTTTTCATTTCAATTCATTATTGTGGTAATAATATAAAATCATATTCAATTTAAATGATTATTTGGTGCGGTAATAGTTGTTCACGGGTATTATATAATGTCTTATTGATTTATTTAGATTATAAAGTATACTTAATATCTTTTAATAGGTTTATAATTATATATTTTATAATTTAGTGGTATTTTCATAATTCTGTAGGTTAGAAAAAAAATATAAACTTTATTTAATCTTGATTCTATTGAACGTAGGAGAACAAAATACATTGTGCAATTCAAAATATTTTTAAGGATATTTTAAAGTTTTCTCATATAAATGGAGGACTAGAGAAAAATTATAGAAATGGTGAAAGTAGTGAAAGATTGAGCCCTAATTTAGTAATGTTTGAATTTTCTTTTGCTCAGACTTGATCGAGATGTTTATTGTTTAACCTCACCCTTTACTTTCGGCTCTTTCTTCCTGTACTTCTATATATTTTTCTCTCACTTCCATAAATTTTCATATTTTCAAAAGTACACCTTTATAATGTTTTGGATTACGTAATTCGAAAGTCTTTTTCAGATGCATAATTAGTTTCTGAATTATATAATCTGAAAATCTTTTTTAGCTTCTGGATTACATAATTCGAAAGTCTTTTTTCAAATACGTATTCGGATTACATAATTCAGAAGTTACTCTATGGGGATGGCACAAGAATGATAAAAATGTATTTTTACATTGTGTATTGTGTATGGGTGACAGAAAAATGTATAGAAGTATGGAAGAAACAGTCTTACTTTTTCATCTTAAAATATATTGGGGTTAACAAGCGGTAAGCCCAGATGCATTTCAACAATCAAGTGTTATCTTTTCACACAAAAATTTGGAAATTAGTTTCTACACTCCCTTTTTAAACTACACCCACTATTGGGTAAAATGACTGAATTGTCCCATTCGTTTCTCCCTACAACCCCACCACCGCTGCTGTCATCACTGCCTCCGGTTCTGCACCATCACCGTTGTAGAAGAAGAAGAAGAAGAAAAGATGGAGAACGTTGGAAAAACCTCATTTTAAAAAGTTTTTGTTAAATATGTTTAAGAAAGTTTATTCCGAAAAACTCATTTTGAAAAATACATTTTCAGAAAGTTTGTTCTAGAAATTTTCTTCTAGAAAACTTATTTTGGAATGAACAAAATATTTCAAGCATAGAAGACTTTAAAAATATTTATTTTACAAATTGGGGTGTAGGTTCAAATTGAGGGGCGTAGGAAGCAATTGACCAAAAATATTCCACGAATTGTTGTGATAAAAAGAAGTGTAAAAAAGTTTCTACATTTTGTTCTGAAAAAAAAATCCACATAAATTCAAGTAGATATTTGTATGAAAAGAAACGACGTGAATGCTGTTGCATATTTAAATTGACAGGTAATATTTACTAATATTTTAATATATATTAAGGGAAATCTATTAGGTAAGTTCAAATTTGTAGAAATAGTTGAAATAGAACATTTTTAAAAATTATTAGTATAAAAACTAAAATAGATTTTACTAAAACATTTATGAATATTTTATTTTGTAATTTAATTGAAAAGTTAAGTAAATCAAACACCAAAGAAATCAGAATCATGATGGAATTCTCGTAAACATCACTCTATTAAAATTATTTTTTCATAAGTTTTGTCACTTCCGATTAATCATTATGGAATCCTCACTCTCGAATATTTTTATTATAGGTTAAAAATCTAATAGTATATAATTGAATATAAATCTTACTTCATAAAGTAATTTTATAAATTAAATTAAACTTAAAATTCATTTATTAATAATATTTAAAATTATATTGTTCTTTTAACTAGATATTTCTCTTCATCAAATCTCATGTGTTCTTCTCTTATCTCTCATAGTTATGGTAAAGTTTACTTCTTGTACATTTTTCAATGAGATAAAAAAGCAAATGGTAGTTCAATCCTTGAAACTTGTGGTAAAGTATGCATCCTTCCACTATATAGCAAATTTGAAATTGAAGTTTTTTCTACTAACAACAAGTTTGACATTTAAAAATTCATTATTCCATGCAAAAAATATTCAGAACTTAATTTATGAGATCAATATTTGACTTCACAGCAACTTCTTCTACTTTAAAAGCATACTGCAATTATCCCACTGAAATTAATTTAACAGGTCCCCAATAATGTAACTGGGTTTATGTCTAATCCAAATGGGTTTGATTTTTTATTACAAGGTAATTTTATGGGCTGCTTCCTGCACCTCCATACCTTCTTGTGCCACCCCATAAATTTTTCTTATTCCAAAAATACCCTTTTCAATATTCCGGATTACATAATCTGGAAGTCTTTTTCTAGATTCAGAATTAGCTTCCGAATTATGTAATCCGGAAGTCTTTTGTGATTAGCTTCCGGATTACATAATCCGGAAGTCTTTTCTATACAAAAGATTAACTTCCGGATTATGTAATCCAGAAGTCTTTTTTTCAGATGTGTTATTAGCTTCCGGATTACATAATCCAGAAGTCTTTTCTAAATATGAAATTGACTTCCGAATTATGTAATCCGGAATTTATCCGGATTACATAATCCATAAGCTTATTATTTCAAATCCATGGGGGTGAAAAAAAAGGATAAAATGGTATTTTCATATTTTGTATGGGGTGGCTCAAGAAGGTATGGAGGTGCAGGAAGAAAGAGTCAATTTTATGTCATGGTTACTGTTCATTAATATATATTAATGATTGTTCCATAAAAAAAATATATTGGCACACTTGTTTTCCTTAGACTATTTCCTACAAATTAAGATAATTGATCTATGTCCATTTTTATTGGTTCTCTAAGATGGAGAAAAAGGGCAGTATTATCAAGTTGGACTTAAATATGGAAATAAATTTGGAATTTATAGCAGAACTTTCAGGCTAATTCTTCTAACATTCAATGTTTTTGAACCTGTACTCACATCTAAATTTCTAAAGTTGTTAATCATCGTGAGCAATTTCAGAATAAAAATATATATTATGGAATATAAAATATATATTTCAAACAACTTGTATATGATAAAACATTAGAGAAATTTTGATTACTTTTTCTCTTAACATTAAATGCAATCTTGTGTTTGTAGCTTCTATCCTTGGAAGTTTTCTTCATATACAAATGAACTTTGAAAACTTATAATCATAGGGATAGGTCATTGTCCTTTTTAAATATGACAAAACTTTGCTTATAACAAGGTGTCTTTTTGTTAATTGTTTTTTAGAACTTGTAAAATAAATTACACTTGATAAGCTTTCACACTTGCAAAATTAATTATAAAACCATTACATGACCCTATAAATATTTAGTAGGTCTTATTGTGAAAATTTTCTAAAACAATTTTAAAGTTTTATTCATCTTGTTCTTTCTTTTTTTGTTAACACTTTTTTTAAACAATGAGTTGAGTAGTTGTTAATGAAAAACAAAACATTGATTACTTGGTCACATATATATCATTATGCCCCTAAAATTTACTACTCCACATTAAGTTTTCTCTAAGGTTTTAAAAACTTTTCAAATAAAGTATTTTGAAAGATTTTAAAATGAATATTTTGAATTCTTTTTCAAATTATTTTAAAAATGTTATTTCATAATTAGAAATATATTATAGAATGTTAAGGAGTTGTCAATAAAACAAATGTGGGAAATAAATTTCGGATTATGTATTTCAAATGCTATCCAAAATCTTTATTCCAAAACATGTATCTAATTTTTTTTATATATATTTTGGATCGTTCTTTCCAAAATAATCTATAAAAAGTCATTTTAATCTCCAACCATCTCTATTTTCCTTTATTTTTTACATTAACTTCTCTTTCCTCAACTTTTTTTCTATTTATCAGATAAAGAATAACTTTTTTTGTTTTGTGAATATTCGATATTTCTGAAAAAACAACTAATTTGGTTTTTAATTACTTTTTAGCAAAAATACAAAAGGCAAATCCTTTGTTTTTTGTTATTAAAAATGGAACAATCTGGTACCAATGGCATGCCAACTTCTGGCGTATTTAATTATTACACCAACCATGATGGGCAAAGAAGATATATTTTAATTTGACACGCTTTCTCTAATGCTGTGATATCATTCAAATCTATCATCATTCCAACATTCAAAGAAGTCAAACGTTAAATTTTCAGAAAAACTAAGTTTTCAAATGAGTGACGCTTCTCAACACGTTCCGTGTTTCGGATGTGTCTTCCCCCACAACAACACTGTAACTCAAATCTCAATTGTGGATTAGTTCACACTTTTATTCCCAATAATGGATCAAAAGTATTAATAAAGAATCTTTATTAATACTATAGAACACTGTTATCCTATCTTCTGTACTATAAACTTTCTGTATGGTAACTTTATTAACTTTTATAATAATTATTTAAAAAAAGCGTGTATTAAAAGATATTTTTAGTAATTAATGATATGTAATATTGAAAATAAGAGTTATAAAACTAATATAATTGTTTTAGGTCGGCATTTGGATGAGTTTCTGGTGGTCTCCCTTCAAGTGATTTAACCTTCGGAAAACGAAAGAGGCTCCTCATGCGATGACACTCCGCTCTAATATCAGTAAGATGATGATTAGATCAAATATTAGATGATCTTTTCTGTAGAACGTAATCTGGTATATATAGATCGAATTGTAACCTCTCCACCTTTAGTCATGATTATACCTTAATTGAGTGATTAAAACTAATTGATTGAGATCCCTTGAATTGCACTTCATCATAATGTTAGATACATAGACCGGGAAACAACCCATAAATAATCAAACATCGGGCCAGACCCATGACCTAACAATAATAATATTCATTAAAAGATTATTGAAAGTTTTATAAATATTAAGTAATGAGAGGCTATGCATACGCATTCGAAGACATTTCCAAACAATGGATTGACTTGTTAAACCGTAAAGTAGTTAAAAAAAGTTTTCTTTGGGAAGGAACATCTTTTAAAAGTAATACTCTTATTTTAAAATAATTTAATACCACTTCTTTCTTATATTAAGGGGTAAAAAATAATTTTACTTTTAAGTTTATTCATATGATTTAAAATATGTTTAGAATGATTTAATATATATGTTTTAGATTATTTTGAACCGAGTGGACAGTGACTTAGTATACACAATTTAATATATGAAATTTCATTTAAGATATTTATATAGTTTCATTTAGAAGACGTTATTTGTATATTATTTACTTAGATGAAAATTTAGAAATTATTTTAAAAGTGTAAAATTTAAGTTTACAAATTTACCTTTGTCATTAAATATATTTTAATAATGAATTATGGTATATATATATTTTTGTGTAAGTTTGAGTTAATTATTTTTTTATAATATATAATATTCATAATTACTGTTAATTTGAATTATTGAAGTATAAATTTTCATAATTGCATTATTGATTTAAATTGATTCTCTTATATTTTATTTTTATTTTTAATAATATTATTTTTTAAGGATATATAATAGATAATTGTTAGTGTTAGTCGGGTACATTTAAAAGGAACTGGTGTCCGTCCCGCATTGCACCGAACGAGTGTCCAAAACGAACGAGAGTTTGAGGAAACAGAGAACTGGTTTGAGGAACTGGTTTGTCTTCATTTTTTTTAACAGCATTATACATTCAGAATTATTTAAAACGGATTCTAAGTAGAATTGATTTTTTGAATTTTCCAATGGAATTTAGCCACCACTTTTCATAATTTGTTTTGATAATTAAACTAAACATAATATATTTTCATAATAAAAAATAAAATACTATATAAAGTTATAAACATCCCTTCATTGCATTGAAAATTAAAACACACAAATTTTTTCAAAAGTTGATACATATTGAAAATTAAAACACAGAAATTCAAAATTTGATACATAATTTAAAATTAAAACACACATAATTGTTTAAAAGTTAATACACAGTTAAAACAAACTATTACAACATACTCATGGTTTATGAGAGTTTTTACCATTATGGTTAGGGAGTGACATGACAAGAATGATGTGTCATATTTCGTATGTCATTCCCACCTTGAGAAGTCTTTTGCGTGGGATTGCCATGGAATTTTGACCTTGTCTAAAGTTCTTTCGAAAGAAACTGTACACATAATTTACAACAATCTTATTGAAGATGGAGGAGTTTGGGTGAGCCAAAACCTCTGCTTCTGCCAGCATATACACTACGCCTTTCTCCAATGCTCTGTCTATGAATTTGAGTTCCTCTTCAACTCCATGGATGGGTGAATTGGCGACATTCCCTCCCAATGACCGAATGGAGTTGGATGAGGGCGATGTTGATTGATTTTGGATTATTTTGTCGGACGATTGATGTGCTTCCCTCTTGTCACTACTCTCAACAACAGTTGCTTGTTCAGTTGCATTTTCACTTACCTCCACCTCCGTCGTAGAGTAGTTATGTTCTTGAACGTATGCCTTCAAACTTTGTATCAATTGTGACTCAAACTCCACAGGATCCCCAAGCACGTCATTGTAACCATGCCTCACAACACACCGAAATACTCTGTACTCTCTTGGCTCCACTTGTCGAAATAAGAACCTCTCCTCTGATGCAACACTGCTCACCGGTATAGCCTTAATGGACACAAACACAACAATTGAGTGGATGGATGGAATGCTACCTATGAGGTGTGAGAATATGGGAGGAATGCCTTGCACCAGCTCAGAATACATGAGTCCGATTCCTGGCACTCGTCTTACGTCTGGGTTGTTTGCAACTTCATTCAAATACGTATTCGATATCTTGTTTTTCAATTCAAACATGTATCTTTCTTTGTGCACATAATGCCAGATTCCCATCACCATAGTCAAGAACATAGCTAATAAAGTTGGAAGATACCCTCCTCTTGTGAATTTGGTTAGTTGGGATGAGAAATAAACTATCTCAATGAAACCAAATCCGAAGAAGAACAAAGCCACACGCCAGAGAGTCTTTTTCCATATAACAAGCATTATGAGTGAAACTAGAGTTGTTGTGATCATCATATCACCAATCACTGCAATCCCTACACATATTCAAACAAACATGCATATAGGTAAATATTACTTCAAAAAATGATACTTTGACAACCATAAAAGTTATATATAACTCTTGATGTGATTGATTTAGATATAAATATATATAATAACATATATATGAAGAAGAACTAGCATGAATAGTTACCATATGCATGACTAATATTCTCTGTGGTCTTGAAGACAATACAAACCAAAATACATGCGAACATGAACATGTAGTTCATCTCAGAAATATAAACCTGACCCTTATGTTTGACGGAAGTGTGCACCACATTAACTCTTGGGAAACAACCTAGACTTAGGGCCTGAGATATAATGGAGAATGCTCCTGAAATCATTGCTTGGCTAGCTATAATGGAAGCAATAACAGCCACAACAAATGTTGGCCAATACAAGGGATCTGCATGTTATATATTCACAATTATAATTCACTCATAAGAAAAATTAATAGATTAACTGCGTTTATTAACAATGCGTTACTAAAATATGGAGTTTTAAAAATAAACAATTTACGTGGAACACAGGCATAGAAAGTATTAGCCACATTCTGAGGGAACTTTCGTAGATATGCTGCTTGACCGATGTATGCAACCACTATTGTTGGATATGTAATGCAAGAAAAGCTAATCTGCAACACATTATTATATTGCACCATCAATTTAAGTGCAATTATTCAATCAATTACATATGGAAACAATTTATGTGAAGAAATTGAGCACAAGAATAAATATATTTACTTACTTGAATGGATCTTACATCAAAGTGACCCAAGTCAGCAAACAAGGCTTCAGATCCTAAAATTACATGTATCTTTGTTATTTGATATAATTTAATGAAGAAAGATTAAGAAGAGATGCTAATCTAATCACCTGTTATGCAGAGAAAGACTCCACCAAGCGATAACCATCCATCCTTGCCATTTCGTTTGAAATAATCAAATATATATTTTGGATAAAAGGCACGTAATACTCTGATATCATATTTGAATAAATTGTAAAGCCCAATTCCACCGATGAAAAAAAACCACACCAAAATTATTGGAGCGAATACGATTCCCACTTTATCGGTACCAAATCGTTGTGCGGAAAATAAGATTACCAAAATTGCTATTGTAATTCCCACAACAGCATCTGAAGAAATAAAAATACAAGTTGAGATATATACATAGAAAGAAATTGCATGAAAACGAAATCAAATCCTGAAAACTCTATGGATTACAATAATGTGGAATATCTGGACACACAAAAATACTATCGTTTTAAATAATCATATACATGACTATGAGCAAATTTTCATACTAATTCAGGTGAAAAATAGAACATAAATAAGAGCTAATGCAAGTAATGCTACCTATTCTGATTAGTGTTTGAATCCTTTAATTGTATTCAACTTCTATGATATGAAGATGTAATTAGTTACAAGGCATTATTAATGCTTCTAGTCTAGAAATTTTACATCCAGAAGTTTAGCAAACAAGAGAAAGAACCCTATAAAAAAAATTATCCACGGATCACACTCTATATTCAACATTATTATCTATAAATGATTACCCACAAATATGAATTCTGAATAAATTCAGCATTAGTATTACTCACAGATTTTATCTATTAATGTATATCTAATAATAACATTAACCATATTAACAATATTTACAATATTAATAACATTAAAACCAATAATAATATTAATAAGGTTGAGATGAAAAGGAATAATGTGAAGGCATGGATGACTAACCTTGACCTAAGGATTTACTGATCCCACTTACTGCTGAAAGTACTGCACGTATACCAAGCAATATAATATATAATATGAGAGGAGCTTAATTGTGTGGTAAATGTGTTGTGACATTAATTTGTAAAAATTTTGATACAAGAAATGGAGGAACCTGAGATTGATGGAGTAAGAATTCCGTCTCCTATGACCATTGAAGTTCCCATAATGGCAAGAAAGAGAAGCCCAACTCGTGAAACAAGACTGCCTTCAAGCTTCTGCTTCAATTTGTGGACCCATTTTACTTGACTGGATGGCGTTTCAAGTCTGTAGTTAGAAAGCTCCCTGTCCTCTGGTTGTTCATTTGGAATCAAACTCATCTTCATATGTCTACATATCAACGAATACAGTGCAAAAGCTCCACCTGTGTTGTGTTGGGATCATCAACAAACATCTCAAATCTCATTATAACTAATTCATATGTTTAGAAGAAGATGAAGAATGGTACGTACCGTTGCCATTATCGTTGGCCCAGAGTACGATGAAGACGTATTTGAGAAAAGGTAGGAGAGTGATGGTGTAGATGATGAGGGACAAGACACCAAGAATATCATCCTCATGCTTGATGATTCCATTGGTGAAGATGCTGGAAAAGACGTAAAGGGGTGATGTACCAATATCACCATACACAACCCCTATGCTTTGAAATGCTAAGCATAGGGTTGTCCTCCAACCCATCTGTTCAAACCCCACCAATAATGTATAAATCACTAAATCTATTCATTCATATCACATTTTCTATATCAACTCAGATTATACCTCGTAAGAATTTTGAGCAACCATTGAAACTCTTCCAGCCTCTAAATTTAGAGAATCTACTCGCCTCAGTTTTGACCATGATACCTTTCGCTCTTTCAGCTTCATCTTCCTCTCTGCATCTGCTCTTCCACCACTCTCCGCCGCCACCTCCTCCTCCTTCATCTTCTTTCCGTACGCTTCTCCTTCTGCTCCAGACATGTTCACACTCACCTTCTCTTCGATATTCTTCTCTTCCTTTGCTTTATAAACAGAAGTCAGATAGAATAAGTTTATAAAATTATAATATTACGTATAAGTTTAGACACTTGCCTTTTAAGATAAAAATTTATTACCTCAGATACTAAATAAGACTAAACGTTTCAAATTAGATTATTATATATTTGTACAATCTTACTATATTACTTTATGCGCGTAAGAATCTTTACAAACAAACAAAAAATCATCTTACCAAGATTGCAATGGTTGTGATATTAGCATATTTTTTGAAATATAAATTTATGATAAAAAAATACAATAAAAATAAAAATATAAGGATGTATAATATTTAAGAAATATAGAAATATATAAATTTATGATGAATTAAAATATTAAAATATAAATTTATAGTTCATGTTTTAATTATCTTCAAAAACAATTTGTGTTTAAAAAATATTAATTATAGAAGTTGTTTTAAAAAAATATCTTTATTAAAATTAAACATCATTGTGAATTCTTTTACTATTTAGTTTGACGAGAGGGTATAATAATGTAAAAACAAAGGCACGAATATATGACATCAAATCTAAAAGCTGAATATTAATAACTCACCAGCTGAATATTTTTGACTTTTTTTAATAGTATTATGTGAATTTATTTAGCTTTTTTTTTAATTTCTCTATCGCAAATTAACGTTTTTCAATCTTTGGAAGTAAAAAAATCTTAGTTCTCATTTTTCTATTTGACCAAATAGTATTCACGGGAATCCAACGGGACCATTAGCATTAATGATAAATATCCAAAGAAAGTCATTGTCTTTCTTGATTACAAAATTTTTCATGTACTGGAATATGATTATTGCATATCATTACAATAAAATTATTAAATAAAATTAATTTTAAAGACTAAACTAATTAATTATTATTTGGTTAAATTAAAAATTATTTTATAAATTAAAAAATTATTAATATAATACAATTCATCAGTAATAAAGTAGAACCAATCATAAACCTTAAATGATTCTTATTCATCTGAGCAGTTATTGAAACAAAAGTAAAACTTATACATCCTTACTTTTAGATCTTTGCCAAGTTTTCCAGTTAGTACCAACAATAATGTGGTCTTTTCCGAGCTTGAAAAGAAGTGTCATTCTGCATAATCCAAAACAAAATTATGTTGAGAAAAAATAGTTTAATTTAGTTTCTCAACAATCCTACATACCAATTCCATAAAGATCAACTTCACCCTCTTACCTTTTAGGCTAAAAGGTTTGATGATTCCACTGACACCTTCAAGAACTGTGAATGGCTTCTTTCCACTGGGAATAAGGTGAAAATCATATCAAATCATAATATTATCGTATAAGTTTAGAATTTTAACTTTTCAAACTAACTATTTATTAAAAATAAATTATTCTATTAAAAAATTATAACAAACGAGTTAATCCCTTCTTTTTTCTAACTAAAAGTATAAATTATATCTATTTTATAAGTCTATTCAACAAATTATTATCATATTATATATATATATATATATATATATATATATATGTGTGTGTGTGTGTGTGTGAATAAATTTTAAAGTTAAATTTCACTAAATAATTATAATTATTATTATATAATAAATTTCTTTATTGTAATAAATAAATCAATATTATAAATTAAGATTTAAATATATATAATTATAATTAAGTTATTATCATATATATAATCAATGTGATATTAATATAATAGTTTTAAAAAATTATAAATTGTTATGAAAAATAATAAAATCATTCTTAACAACTTCTCTTTAAAAAAATTATGACTTTATGTATGTGTGTGGAGTAGATGGTTATGATTATTTAATTATTAATTTATACAAATAGATAAACTAATTAACCTAATTATATATTTTGATTATATAAAACAATATTTGATATTAGAGTAGATTAATATGTATAATACAATAAAATTATTCAATAAAAACCAATTTTAGAGAAAAAAAAATTAGTTGTTATATTGACTAAATTAGAGACTATTTTAAAGATTAAAAAAATTATTGATTTCTAAATTAGTTTCTATTATTGATAAATAGTTTTTAAATTGGTATTTAATTAAATACCAAAGTTTTAACTATCAATTATTTACATTCTAAATTTGGCAGAAAAAAATCATGGTAGCTAATTTAGATATCAATCTAGAAACTATTTATCAATAATAGAAACTAACTTATAAAACAATAAAATTTTTAGTCTCGATCTTTAATTTAGTCAATATAACAACTAATTATTTTTTGTTTCTAAAATTGGTTTCTATTCAATGATTTTCTTTTGTAGTGGTATATAAGAATAAAAATAATATTCATATAATTTTTATTGTGATTAAAAATAATTAAAATTATTTATTTAATTTTTAATATTAAATATAATTACATATAAATGATAAAAATAAAAATGTAAATACACATACTATTATGTCATAAACTTGGTAATCCTAAATTGAATTGATTAATTTTAGTTGTATTTTTTTAATTTTAATATAAATAATTTTGAGCTAAATTTTGCAAAATAATTATTAAAACATATTTAAAATGTACTCTAAGTACCACAATTTCCCGCAGTTTAAATAGACAGTTTTCTATTTAATATAAGGAACAATTTTCCATTTAATACAATGAGGAGTTTTCTATTTAATACAAGGAGCAGTTATCTAATTTAGTTATGAGTTTCCAATTTGATTTAAATAGATTGTCATTTAGTAATTTCTTATCATTTTAGCTAATTCAATCAAAGAAACTTTGGTTGTGGATGTTTAGGGTTTTCTTAAGTGACTTTAGATTACTCATTGGGAAAATGAAAAAAAAAATGGAAACATCTCTCTAAGGTTGCTTTTTTTTTCTTAATGAACAAAAGAAGTTAACAATTTATCGATTTTGATTTTGTTTCAAAGTAGTATGTAGGGTTTTGTTTTCTAATGAGAGGGTCTAGCATACACTAATATAAGTTAGTGGAAAGAAAAATTTATTGAAAACCTTTTTTAAACAAGCATAATAGGTTTGTTTTATGATAATTAGTTTAACATTTCTTTTGTTCAAAAATTAAAAAACAAACCATTTGAAACCGTTTGTATTAATTATTCCTTTACATTGTTGTTTTATTTATTTTATTGATCTTTTTTATATTAAGTTTGTTATAGTGTTAAATAATAATTTGTTGACTTAAAAAAATCAAAATATAGATAAACAACATTAAGAAAATCAAATATAACTATTAAATAAATAAATAAAAAGTACCGTACATCATCAAGGACTCAAAGCACATATGGTGAGCATCATTAATTAGTTTCTGACATCAAACATGACCAACATGTTATCATCCATTCCTGTTCTTTTCATCTTTCACTATTGTTAGGATTCTCTATTCTCACTCCCATTTTTGCCAATTTCTCTTTTCTTCACCTACAAAAAGAACTTTGAGAATTTGATGAGTGTGAAACTGTAATTTGTAAATTAAGAAACAACCATTCAATACCTATTCAAAACTGTTCCTTTTTTTATATTTTTTTGTGTGTGTCCCTTAGTTTAAAAGCAAAACGGTTTTCAAAATAAAACTGTCCACTACCCTGTCATTCTTAAAAACGGTTCCACATCATAAACACCGCAGCTTGACCAAATATCTAAAATAAAATAACTGAAAAACAAATTGTGGACACAACTTATTTTAAAAATCAAATAAAAACTGCTCTCTTATAAGGGTAATGACCAGATATTCTTTTAAGAAAATAATAAAATGAGAAATGGGATATATATATATATATATATATATATATATTAAATGTGTAAAATAGGAAAAAAAAAAATTGTGTTGACCAAAATTCGTTTACTCAAGTATTGAGGTTGTGTATCCGTTTTTTTATCATCACTAAGTATTTTCATTTTTTATTTTTATTATATCTGCATTTTTTATTTTTATGTATTTGTATTTATTAAAATGAACTATAAATTTATATTCTAACATTCTAACTCATCATAAATTTATGTGTTTTTGTATTTTTAAATATTAAATTATATATCTGCATTTTGTACTAGGTGCACTAAAAATAAAAAATTGTATCATGTGTATTAGTATTTATTAAAATAAATTATAAATTTATAATGGCAATAATATAAGTATGTTTAATCAAATACACTGTATTCAAATATTTTTAAGTATATTATTTTCTAAAGTTAAATTAATATTAAATAGTATTTTAAGGATAAAATGATTATGTTTCTCTCAAAACTCAAAACTGTTCTTTCAATTCAAAACCATCCTTCTAAATATATTAAATGTTTTAGGAAAAATAAAAAATGACAATACTCAAAATAAAATTAAATATTGATATACAGATAAAATAAAATTGAAAACAGTTAAAGAAAAGAATTTTTATATATAGGTATAAATGTATAAGTATGTATAAATTAATAATGTTATTAATATTATTAATGTAATATTTACTTTAAACAAAAAATATTTAAAAAATTAAGATAAAATTAAATATGATAAAAATATATGTTACACATAAAAATATATTAGTGTAAATAATTTTATGATATTTAATATATCTATATATATAATTAAAATAATTAATAATTAATATTTTCTTTTATTCTTATTTCAAACAAATATTGATTTCTTTTATTTGAAATTAAAATAAATTAATTGAATACTAACTTCATTGATTTTAAATGCTTTCCAGAATTTAATAAAAAGTCAACTAAAATTATTAACGTTATTAATATTATTAATGTTATTAATATGGTTAGTTTATTAATATTACTAATGTTATTAATAATATATTATTTTACTGATGATAAAGAGTAAATGAAGCACGCTTGATGATCTTCGCTTCCGCATTTGAACAACGCTGAATAGAGAAAGAGAACGGAAAAATAAATGAACACACTACATTTTGAATTGGGAAATTCTGAAATACATATTCATTTATTATTTTTTATTTTGACTAACAATAACACTGCCATTTCATTCTTTTTTTTTATTAGATTAATATTTTAAAATAAGATCAAATTTTAATTTAAAAAATAAAATATTAAAAATAATATTTTTATAGTGATCATATTAAAACTAAAAACATATAAAATAATTTTAAATAAATCGGACACACATATCAGACAGACATTGACACTCGTACCACACTTGTAAGACACTTGTAAGATAGGTATAAGTGAAATGTCAAATTCAAAAAATATTTGCTGAATGTCTGATAGTTCTAGCACGATTCTAACATAATTTAATGAGAAATATATTAATTTTTTAAAAACTCAAATTTATTGTATAAATTTTTATTATGATTGTAAAAATAAAGAACAAATTCTTTTGAACCAATTATGAGAAACATCTTTCTACTAAAAAATTTAAAACATAAAACATACATGTACAAATAATCTTTATTGTCAATTTATATAATTTATAATTACATAATTAATAGATATAGATTTGTGTTTCCGTATATAAATAATAGGTATCTTATGTATTCATGTTGATGTCATACAAGTATTAGTGTATATCAGTGTAAGGTAAGATAAATATTTATAGTATATATAATTACTTATGGTTATTTATATATATATATATATATATATATATATAGTGTTGGTGTTTTATATTTTTAATTTAATTATATTTTTAGTCCGTGTGAGGTTATGAAGATCTGACTTGTGTGTCTATAAAACCTAAAGCAAAGGAAGAGAAGAATATATCGAAGAGAAGGTGAGTGTGAAGATGTCTGGAGCAGAGGGAGAAGCGTACGGAAAGAAGATGAGGAGGGAGGAGGAGGAGGAGGAGGTGGCGGCGGAGAGTGGTGGAAGAGCAGATGCAGAGAGGAAGGCGAAGCTGAAAGAGCGAAAGGTATCATGGTCAAAACTGAAGCGAGTAGATTCTCTGAATTTAGAGGCTGGAAGAGTTTCAATGGTTGCACAAAATTCTTACGAGGTATAATCTGAGTTGATATAGAGAATGTGATATAAATGAATAGATTTAGTGATTTATACATTATTGGTGGGGTTTGAACAGATGGGTTGGAGGACAACCCTATGCTTAGCATTTCAAAGCATAGGGGTTGTGTATGGTGATATTGGTACATCACCACTTTACGTCTTTTCCAGCATCTTCACCAATGGAATCATCAAGCATGAGGATGATATTCTTGGTGTCTTGTCCCTCATCATCTACACCATCACCCTCCTACCTTTCCTCAAATACGTCTTCATCGTACTCTGGGCCAACGATAATGGCAACGGTACGTACCATTCTTCTTCTTCTTCTAATGAGATTTGAAATGTTTGATGATGATCCCAACACAGGTGGAGCTTTTGCACTGTATTCGTTGATATGTAGACATATGAAGATGAGTTTGATTCCAAATGAACAACCAGAGGACAGGGAGCTTTCTAACTACAGACTTGAAACGCCATCCAGTCAAGTAAAATGGGTCCATAAATTGAAGCAGAAGCTTGAAGGCAGTCTTGTTTCACGAGTTGGGCTTCTCTTTCTTGCCATTGTGGGAACTTCAATGGTCATAGGAGACGGAATTCTTACTCCATCAATATCAGGTTCCTCCATTTCTCATATCAAATTTACCACACAATTAAGCTCCTCTCATCTCATATTATATTATTATATTGCTTGGTACATGTGCAGTACTTTCAGCAGTAAGTGGGATCAGTAAATCCTTAGGTCAAGGTTAGTCATCCATGCCTTCACATTATTCTTTTTCATCTCAATCTTAATAATATTATTAATATTATTAATAATATTAATAATATTATTAATAATATTATTAATAATATTATTAATAATACTATTAATGTTATTATTAATACTATTAATGTTATTAATATTATTAATATGGTTATTAATGTTATTACTTGTTAATGTTATTAATATTAGAAAAATATTGTTGATGTTATTAATATTATAAATATTATTAATATGGTTGAATTTATTTATTTATAGATATAAATTAATTGGTAAAATTGGTGTGTAATGTTAAGTTTAAATACAATGACATCTGTGAGTAATATTACGTAGTTGCTGAATTTTTACGAATTCATATTTGTGGGTATAACAATCTATAATCTATAATAATGTTGAATTTAGTTATATAATGTGATCCGTGGATAAATTTAAGTTTTTTTCTAAAATTTCTAATACATTTTCATATCATAGAAGCTGTATACGTTTAAAGGATTCAAACACTAATAACTCTTATTTATGTCCAATTTTTCAGCTGAACTAGTATAAAAATTTGCTCATAGTCATGTATATGATGACTTAAAATGATATTATTTGTGTGTTCAGATGTACCACATTATTATAATCCATAGAGTTTTCACGCAATTTCTTTCTACATATATCTCAACTTTGTATTTTTATTTCTTCAGATGCTGTTGTAGGAATCACAGTAGCAATTTTGGTAATCTTATTTTTCGCACAACGATTTGGTACCGATAAAGTGGGAATCGTATTCGCTCCAATAATTTTGGTGTGGTTTTTTTTCATCGGTGGAATTGGGCTTTACAATTTATTCAAATATGATATCAGAGTATTACGTGCCTTTTATCCAAAATATATATTTGATTATTTCAAACGAAATGGCAAGGATGGATGGTTATCGCTTGGTGGAGTCTTTCTATGCATAACAGGTGATTAGATTAGCATCTCTTCTTAATCTTTCTTCATTAAACTATATCAAATAACAAAGATACATGTAATTTTAGGATCTGAAGCCTTGTTTGCTGACTTGGGTCACTTTGATGTAAGATCCATTCAAGTAAGTAAATATATTTATTCTTGTGCTCAATTTCTTCACATGAATTGTTTCCATCTGTAATTGATTGAATAATTGCACTTAAATTGATGGTGCAATATAATAATGTGTTGCAGATTAGCTTTTCTTGCATTACATATCCAGCAATAGTGGTTGCATATATCGGTCAAGCAGCATATCTACGGAAGTTCCCTCAGAATGTGGCTAATACTTTTTATGCCTGTGTTCCACGTAAATTGTTTAATTTTAAAACTCCATATTTTAGTAACACATTGTAAATAAACGCAATTAATCAATTAAATTTTCTTATGAGTGAATTATAATTGTGAATATATCACATGCAGATCCCTTGTATTGGCCAACATTTGTTGTGGCTGTTATTGCTTCCATTATAGCTAGCCAAGCAATGATTTCAGGAGCATTCTCCATTATATCTCAGGCCCTAAGTCTAGGTTGTTTCCCAAGAGTTAAGGTGGTGCACACTTCCGTCAAACATAAGGGTCAGGTTTATATTCCTGAGATGAACTACATGTTCATGTTCGCATGTATTTTGGTTTGTGCTGCCTTCAAGACCACAGACAAAATTAGTCATGCATATGGTAACTATTCATGCTAGTTCTTCTTCTTATGTATGTTATTATATATATTTATATCTTAATCAATCACATCAAAAATTCTATATATAACTCTTATGGTTGCCAAAGTATCACTTCTCGAAGTAATACTTACCTATATGCATGTTTGTTTGAATATGTTCAGGGATTGCAGTGATTGGTGATATGATGATCACAACAACTCTAGTTTCACTCATAATGCTTGTTATATGGAAAAAGAGTCTCTGGCGTGTGGCTTTGTTCTTCTTCGGATTTGGTTTCATTGAAATAGTTTATTTCTCATCTCAACTAACCAAATTCACAAGAGGAGGGTATCTTCCAATTGTATTAGCTTTTTTCTTGACTATGGTGATGGGAATCTGGCATTATGTGCACAAAGAAAGATACATGTTTGAATTGAAAAACAAGATATCGAATGCGTATTTGAATGAAGTTGCAAACAACCCAAACATAAGACGAGTGCCAGGAATGGGACTCATGTATTCTGAGCTAGTGCAAGGCATTCCTCCCATATTCTCACACCTCATAGGTAGCATTCCGTCCATCCACTCAATTGTTGTGTTTGTTTCCATTAAGGCTATTCCGGTGAGCAATGTTGCATCGGAGGAGAGGTTCTTGTTTCGACAAGTGGAGCCAAGAGAGTACAAAGTATTTCGGTGTGTTGTGAGGCATGGTTACAATGACGTGCTTGGGGATCCTATGGAGTTTGAGTCGCAATTGATACAGAGTCTGAAGGCATACGTTCAAGAACAAAACTACTCTACAACGGAGGTGGAGGTAAGTGAAAATGCAACTGAACAAGCAACTGTTGTTGAGAGTAGTGATAAGACGGAAGCACATCATTCCTCCAACAAAATAATCCAAAATCAATCAGCATCACCCTCATCCAACTCCATTCGGTCTTTGGGAGGGAGTGCCGCCAATTCACCCATCCATGGAGCTGAAGAGGAACTCAAATTCATAGACAGAGCATTGGAGAAAGGCGTAGTGTATATGCTGGCAGAAGCAGAGGTTGTGGCTCACCCAAACTCCTCCATCTTCAATAAGATTGTTGTGAATTATGTGTACAGTTTCTTCCGAAAGAACTTTAGGCAAGGTCAGAATTCCATGGCAATCCCACGTAAAAGACTTCTCAAGGTGGGAATGACATACGAAATATGACACGTCATTCCTGTCATCACTCCCTAACCGCAATGGAAAAAACTCTTTGAAACCATGAACATGTTGTAATAGTTTGTTTTAATTTTTAATTATGAATTAACTTTTGAACAATTATAAATTATGTATCAACTTTTGAATTTCTGTGTTTTAATTTCAATTATGTATCAACTTTTGAACAATTATGTGTGTTTTAATTTTCAATGCAACGAAAGGATGTTTATAACTTTATATACTATTTCATTTTATTAGTATTTTACTTTTTATTATGAAAATATATTGTTTAGTTTAATTATCAAACCAGATTATAAAAAGTGGTGACTAAATTCTATTTATTTAGAATTAAAATTACGTTAGTTGTAACTGACGTATTATTTTTATAATTTTATTATAATACTGACAATTAACCATGTCACATCATATCTTATATAATGACTTTTACATCTGTTGTGTTTTGCGCTAAAATCTTTTTCAATAAATTAAATTGCAACAATTATGACTGACACTAATTACATATAAAAATTGCGACTTTAAACAAAGTGTTAAAGTGACGGGTGTTGCAAGGAGTAACGTAAGACTGTCATATTAAACTCTATGACCAGTAAATTCTATGATGGTTTGGAAAACCATCACAGACGTATATTGTGACTTTCATAAGCGTCAGTTTATATGAAAATCATTGACACCGTATACAACATTTTTTTAGTGATAATAAAATACTTTCATTTGACAACCCCTAAAAATAATATAATAATATTTTAAATTTAAACAAAATATAATTGAAATATTAATTTAATTATGTGTTTTTAGTGTAAGGAGTGTGAATCATCTTCCAAACAATATATATATCCACCTTGGTTTTATTTTGTATCTGACCAAATCATGTTACTTCTTAATTACGCATTATAAAAAAAAAAGTCTTTACTCATCCACTTTTTTAACTCTTCCAAATCTCAACACGATCACTAAATACAAGAGATAACATATATATAAGATTATAAATGTAATGATTTTTAAAAAATATATAAAAGCTTAAATATTTGGACAACTCTTTTACATGTTCGGTGTTCCATATCCGGCAGTAACATAATAAATTAATATAGGGATTAAATGTCTTTATTTAATTTAGAATGAATGGTTTAAATTTTAATGTGAGATCATTATTGTGCTAGCTTGACACTGCTGATCCGAGCAACTCCAATGCTTCTTCATTGAATCTGAGACAAAATAAATGATAAATTATGAGTACTTTTTAAAGACTTTAATTACATTATATGAGCCAAACACACAACTGAAGGAATGTTTGCTGAAGGTTACCTTACCTCACACAAACGCAAAGAATGGGCGGGGATTTGTTAAATCTCTAAAACAATATCTGCAAGAGGAAAAAGGATTTGGTTTGTGTCTCCCAAGTTACTATGTATGTAGTGTCTCATTCATTCAATAAGGACCGCTAATTGTTAATCAAGCTACCTTGTCCGATGCGTCTTTATTTTAGAAGAGTCGAGATGTGACTATTGGGTGCTTCGAGGTATAGTGACTTCTTGTCCTTCTTTGTTTGCAGACTGATTGACCTTATTGATTTTTATCTTTTTAGTTGTTTGGATTCCTCTATTTATACTTGTACATTTTTAACAATGTATGTCGAACGATAGTTAGGACTAAGATCCTTTGGACGTCGCTCAGACTTTTGAATTTCTTTACAATTTTGAATGTCAAGTGTATGCTTGAATCAATATGATTTAAATAAGTTGTGTTGAACTTTAGATAGGTTGAACACCGATCGGGCATTAAGGATTGTCGTTTCAAGACAATTTCCTTAATCTAAACAAACTTTATTTTAACTGTTTGGGAGGGATTTCTTTGGGAGAAAAGCTTCCTTAGCCGAAGGGTGTAGGTTTAGGGTATTGGTAGGGAATGTTGTTTTAAGGTAAAACTTCCTTAATTGTATTGGCGCATTACGCATTCGTTCGAAAAGGCTTGTTGATTGTTAAGCAAGTTGCCTCGGTTGAAGATTTCGTTCAAGAAGGGCTGCTGATTGTTAAGCAAACTACCTTGGTTGAAGAGTTCAATCGAGAAGGGTTTCTGATTGTTAAGCATGTTGTTTTGGTCAAAGAGTTGCATGTAGTGCCACATTCGTTCGACAAGAGATGTTAATTGTTAAACAAGTTTCCTTGGCCGAAGAGTTGCATTTAATGTCTCGTTCGTTCGGCAAGGGTTGCTAATTGTTAAGCAAGGTGCCTTGGCTGAGTATTTGCATGTAATGTCTCGTTCGTTTGGCAAGGGATGCTAATTGTTAAGCAAGATGCCTTGGACGAAGAGTTGCATGTAGTGTCTCGTTCGTTCGGCAAGAACTGTTAATTGTTAAGCAAGCTTCCTTGGTCGAAGAGTTGCATGTAGCGTCTTGTTTGTTTGACAAGGCCTGCTAATTGTTAAGCAAGTTATCTTGGCTGAAGAGTTGTTAGATGTTAAGACAAAACTTCCTTGAGCGAATGGTGTTCAAAATTTTGTCATAATTAAAAACTTCCTAGATGTGGGGAAGTCATAATGAGATGAGAGGGGTTTCACCTGTTGCCAATACTCCAATGATCAGGTGGGTAAGAGCATAAAATATATCAGTGTAGTATGTATTGCATAAAATAATACTTATCTTATTTTGGGGGGTCATCCTCTATTTATAGAGTTTTAGTTGATCTCCTCCCATTCATCTTTTTGTAAACTTTGGAGCATAAGCCATCTGGTCAGCTTCTGGCATCCTGTCGTTCATCATCTGTCTTGTCGAAACTATGTGTTGCTTGCTTTGACTCTATCTCGGTCCACAGTGGGCGCCAATTGTACTTGTATAGACAAAAGGGACCTAAATAGTACCTGAAACTAGAATTGGCAGTAACAATTGTCGTTGGTGTCTCGATCGCTCCTCCTTACTCTTCTCGTACTTGTTCTTTGTTACTCAGTCACTCCTCCTTGGTGCTTGGTTGGGAGTTAACTTGCGGAAGGTTCTCCGACGATCAAGTAAGTAGTTTGTATTAAGAGTGTATGATGTAATTGATCAAAGCATACCTTATTCCTTTGTAAAAGTCTTATTTATAGTGTTTGGTAATGGGTCATTTGATTCCTAGGTTGTATTTGGTGCATATCTTCAATAATTAGTTGATTTCTCGGGGTGTCACCCAGATTTGGCAGGTGTGGCCTGAATTTATAGGGAGGTTACTGATTTATAGAGTATTTCCTTACTTGTCATTTATTTTTCAATTTATTCTTTATTGTGGTTGGCCACTCGGTGGGAAGGTCAATGATGCCGAGTGATGTGGTTTATTCAGCCCCGACTGGTACACTTGCCTCCCAGCCTCGATGAAGCTTTATTTTAAAAGAGTTTAGATGTGACTATTAGGTGCTTAGAGGTACGAAGTGACTTCTTATCCTTCTTTGATTATCGACCGATTGGTTGTATATGTTTAACAATGTATGCCCTACGATCATTAGGACTAAGATCCTTTAGACACCGCTCAAGCTTTTGAATTGCTTTACAATTTTGAATGTAAGCATATGCTTGAATCAAAAGCAATAAATAGGTTTTGTTAAATGTTTTATAAATTAACAATTAATAGGTACTTATGTTTTTTAATCCAGATAACATCACCTAATAACAAAAGTTTGTTGTTTTGACCAAGAATGATTTTTTACCATCATCTCACTTGGGTATCCAAATTTCGTTTTAATCAATGCCTTCACAATAATTCACTTCTTGAAGTTTCATCTATCAAACAACTAATATTTGGTAAATAATGAGTCTTGAATACATGCATTCTTGAGAGAGCCATGTTGTGTACAAAATTTCCCAAACATGACCATACTATTTTTTTTTACGTTTTCTCAATAATAGCCTCTTTCTATGTGACAACTTATTTATTTTTTTCATAAGAAAATAATCAAGAAAGATACTAATTAATATAAAAAAGAAAAAAAAATGATGAGATAAAAATATAATTAATGGTGTAAAAAAGTATTTTAATAAGTATATAATAATTAATAATGATATACAAATATTTACTATATTTAATGTGCAGATTAAAATACTAATAAGTTTTAAAAAAATTAAATAAAGTAAGATAATTTTTATAATTATTTGATAAGTGTCATATATTTTCATAAATTATTATTATTATTTGGTTCAGTTAAACAAGAAAAAAAATGAAAAAAATGCATGAAAAAGTTAAAGAATTAATTGTAATTTAGAAAAGTAACAAATGAATGATGTAGTGTTTTTGACCAATAGTATACAAATGTGCCAAATCATTGTCATTCTTTGTTTCCTTATCAACAATGACCATATTGATCGTCTAGTTTATATAAGTATGATGTTTTGTTTATATATCACTGGGTTGTTAAAGAAGTAATTTGTAATTTTAAAAAATGAACAAATGAATGATGTATTGTTTTTTTACTAATGGTACACAAATGTGTCAATCCATAGTCATTCTTTGTTTCCTTATCAATAATGACCACATTGAGTTTATTTTATATAAGTATGATGTCTTGTATGATAGATTACATATTCACTATAAAACACATCAAAAGAAGCAAGTCCTGGTTTCATACTCACATTTCTCTATCTTCATCCCTTTCTTCCTTGATAATTTCCTCTTATTTTTTTTAATTTTTGTATTACTTTTTCGTAATGAAATCTCCATTTCACTACTTTATGCACAATTATGACAACAAAACCCTAGAAATTGTCTATACCTTTTTGCCATAACCACACCTATGAGAACACTATAATTTTTTCTTCCATTGCTAGAAAAAAGGAAAAATATAAATATTTAATCTTTATTGTTCCAATTTATTTTTTATCTTAGTCAAATGTGTTCCAATTCTTTTTACATCCTATTGAACTACATGTGAGACTCAAAATCCTGCCCCACCAAAAAGCTACTACTACAAAAAAAAAATTGATTTATCGAAGAATTTTTACTCACAAACATGGATTTGTAAGTAAATTTAGCATTATTTACGGATATTACCCACAAATCTCAATTTGTAAGTAAATTCGGCTTTACCTACATATTACTACTCACAAATCTCTATCCGTAGGTAAATTTTATATTATCCACAATTTTTACCCACAAATTTATACCTAAAATAAATTCAATATTATTATTAATTATTAATATAAATATTTTTATTAACAATATTAATAATATGAAGAATATAAATAATCTTAATAATTTTAAAATTTTTAATAATATAAATAATATTAATAATATATATATATGTAAGATTAAAATATTATCATAATATAAATAATTATAAAATCATAAACAATATCATAAACGATAATAATAAATAATATAAATAATAATGTAACTAATAGGTATGTATATTATTAACTAACATTATAAAATTAATAATATTAATATAATAACACTAATAATATTGATAATAATAATAAAAATAATAATATTAATGATGTTTATAATATGAATAATATTACTAATATAAATAGTATTAATGATATTATTTTTTATTAGTGTAAATAATATTAATAAAAATAGTAATATTAATATTTATCTTATTTATAATATTAATACTATTTATAATACTAATAACATTTAATAATATGTACAATGCTTAATAATATTTAATAAATTTTAATAATATTTAATAGTATTTAATAATATATAATAATAATAATGATATTAGTATTATGAATAGTATTATTATTAAAATTAATAATGTTATTAATTTTAATGATAATAATAATATTATTGAAATTAATAATATAAAAGATAGAATAATATTAATTATTTTTATATTATTAATTGTATTAATATTAAAAATCATATTATTAAGTATAATAATAATCAGCAATAATACTTGACTATGTAATTGTTAAAGCTTGCTTGATTACTTAATAGACTTGGCTTCCATGCTCTTTATTTCTATTATATATATATATATATAAAGTGATATAATAATTGTCAACCATAATTTTAAAAATAGATTGATAAATAATAATTGAAAATAATAATAAAATATTCAAATAATAATTTAAAATTTATATAATAATTATAATAGCATATATAATAATTACGCTAATTGATTTTTTCCGTAATGTAAAAAAAATAAAAATTGTTGAATTATAATGTAATTAAAATTGTATAAATTGTAATGGTAAATTAGTTATTTAATTATGAGGTTGTTTCTTATTTCTACAATCAATTCATATGTTTGAGCTCCTTGAATTTTTCAAGTTGTTAATCAATAAAACCTTATTGTTACATTTAAAACTGTTCTTGCTAGTTCGAAGTCGATTAGATTATGGATGAGCTCTTCTCAATTTTTCTTCTGGTACTTGGTTGGCCAAGTGGATGAGGCGCTGGTAACTGCCTCCAGGCTGTAGCAAACCAATCTTCTAAGGACGAGGGGCTCCTACGATTACACTTTGACGCTCAAGCGAGTGAGAGCACAAATATAGTGTATATAGTGGAATATATTGCAAAGATGCAAATTTTGATACTCCATGTGGGTGGTTGTCTATTTATAAGCCTTTATGGGCTTGGATTCTTTACTCTGACATCAATGTGTCATATTATGGTAACTTTACATAAAATTAATTTGAATATCATGTAATATAATTGGAACATTTATATAATATCATAAAGGATATTAGGCAAATAAATTAGGACATTTATGTGATATAATCAGAGAATATTTATAGCGTAATCAGAAATATTGCGTCAGCACTTGTAATCAGGAATATTGCATTTGACATTTATATTGTGATTTGGACGGAATGATTCTATAAAATGTTTTAAATACACCAAACAAGATGTCAGTCATCTTATTAAAATATTTTTAATAATGATATCTAGCATAATATTTTGTTTTTAACAAAAACAAAGAAGACAATGTATTTAAAGGACAAATTTGTTTACCCAAGATTAAGATAATAGATTACTATATTTAAAGGTGGAAATTCTAAATGTATGGCATGATTGGTTTTACATCATGATCCACAAGTGAAATCACACATTTTAGACAATAGATGGCCAAAATAATAGATCTCCAAAATTTGTAGTCATTCAACATTATATTATTCATTATTTACTTAGCCTCAATTTTGGTAGTACGTAAACTAAAAGTCTATTCCTTTGAATTAAACATTGATATAAACAAAATACAAAATTAAATCATTCATTGAATAACACAGAAAGAACCCTCCCTAGTTAGCGCATTCCTTCACCGCTTCTTTTACTCTTCACCTACATTCATTCTTTTCTTCTTCAGATTCAAACCGGCCAAACCAAACACAAACGAAAAAAAAAAAATCGAAATCCAATCTCCGATTCGTTTCCTTATCAGCGAGAGAGAAAATATTTAACCAAAGGCTTCTGGTTTCCCCGGAAGCTTCATTTGATTTTCGTCTTTCTCTCCGAAATTTTGCGTTCCTCAGATTCTCTGCAAATAATGGAGTCCTCCTTCGATCCAACGGTCAACGACTCACCGACCTCTTTCCTCTTGAACCGCCGCGATTGAATTTGTCAGATCCAACGGTTTCTCCGGTTGATTGCGAAGAGAAAGGGACAGGGAAGATGAAGGTGACGAAGTCTCGCGTGTGGCAGCCACTGAAGAAGAAGAGGAGTTGATATTAGAAGGGAGAGAAGGAGAGGAGAGAGAAGAAGGATTGTTGCAGGGAGAGAAAGACACAGGAGAAACAGAGAAATGACGTCACGGTCGGGTCAGAGCAGCAGCGGGAGCAGTAGGACCCGTGTAGGGAAGTACGAGTTGGGTCGGACCCTGGGCGAGGGCAATTTCGCCAAGGTAAAGTTCGCTAGGCACGTGGAAAGCGGGGAGAACGTCGCCATCAAGATTCTCGACAAGGAGAAACTTCTCAAGCACAAGATGATTGACCAGGTACAACTAATTATCCTAATTACTAATTACTAATTACTAATTACATCTTTCTTATTAATTACCGTGTTCTAAAGAGTGTTATATATATATTTAAAAAATGATAGGTTTATATAGAACAAAAAATGGTTTGTAAAGTTTGCGGTTTGCAAGCTCTCTTTATTCAACTCGCTAACTTTGAGGGGCTTATAACGCGGAACTCTCAAACTACATTTACAATTTTTTATTGTTTTTAT
Organism: Phaseolus vulgaris; assembly: GCF_051622355.1. Taxonomy (NCBI): domain Eukaryota; kingdom Viridiplantae; phylum Streptophyta; class Magnoliopsida; order Fabales; family Fabaceae; genus Phaseolus; species Phaseolus vulgaris. Next base: position 34,181,154 of record NC_143506.1, read on the forward strand.
AGAAGCAACCAATTATAAAAAGGATTTTTTTTTTCTTATAGAAGCAACCAATTGTAATAGATTATTTTTTAAAAATTGAAAGGAAAATAAATAATTTTTTTTTAAATTGATAAAAAAAAAATCACGAATTTTGAATCTGTTGATTTATGTGCTGCTTCTTGCTGCACCTCCACCTCTATGGGTTGTTGTGACACTCATACTTTAACTGAAAATACGTTTTTTTATCTTTAATAAAAAAAATACATTGTGTATTACATAATTCTAAAGAGTTTTTAGAAATCAGAAAAGGTTTTTAGATTATATAATCTCAAAATATTTTTCAAATTCAGAAAAAACTGCTATATGATGTAATCTGGAACACAATTTAAAAAACAACATTTCGATCACATAGTTCCAAAACTATTCAGATTATGAAATAATTTTGAATGTTTTTTTTAAAGTACTTCTACATTCTATCAACGTAGAAAAGGTTCCAAAATTATAATTTTGATTTTTAAATTACTTATATTTAAAAAAAAAACATGTTCAAATTACATTAATCCAAAATATAAATTTGTATTATGGATTAGCTACTAGTAATATTTTATTGAATTTGAGAACATGTTGTAGATTATATCAATTAATTGTAAATTATATAATTAAGATAATTATTAAAATATACAGAAAATATAGGTCTCTTCGTACATTTTAACCTTTTTACATAAAAATGACCTTTATTTATAACTAACTCTTCAAACATTTTAACTTTTTTTTTTAAACTTTTTATTTCAAACATTTTAACTTTTCTACATAAAAGTATACCTCTATAACCAAATTGGTGATGAGTATTTTTAGTGCATACTAACGAATTTAATTATCTAATCAGTAATGGGATGGGTATAAATATTATACTATCCAAATTATTTTATTATTTTATAGAAATAACTTTATTATATACATTGTTCACACCAGAACCTATTATCTACAATCAAATTAATGACAAATATTAACTTTTATTGAATCACTTTGCAATGAAGACTGATCCAAAAGGAAGCTTGAAATATTTTAGTTTTGAGTTTTTCTGATGATTGGTTATACCATTGTTATAATGATAATCTATAATTTTTTAATTTCTTTAATTTTTATTTAATACAATTTTTTTATTAAATTCATATTTCATTTAATTTTGAATATAGTTTAAAAAAAAGAAAATACTTTTTTAGAATATTCATATATTAAACTTTTCAATGGGGTTAAAGATTTTCTCAATCCTTATTAGTATATTACGGATTACATCATTTTACCTAAGTGTTTTAATCACTTTTGTTGTTGTTAGAGTTTGCAATGCATTTTTGGTCTCTGGAAATGGCCATAGGATTATCACGTTTGTTTTGAGTTGTTGGTTTTTAGATTTTTAGAAGCGTAAGAAATTGGGTTAGAATGTGCATGTCAAATCAACAGATACTAAAAAGTGGAGTTTGTCGAGTGTGCCGTTACTAGGTGTATGGGGAAAGCCGATAACCAAATAAGATAGTATTTTCCTAGTTTTTTCCTCTTTCAAAACATTCCATGATTTACACAAAAGTAAAAAAATTCAATAAAATTTAATATATTGTTTAGCCTAATTTTCAATAAAATCATTCAAAAGTAAATAGTATGTGTCTAAATAATTTAAATCATACTAATTTTAATTAATTTTATAGAAACCAATTCTACCTTTTAAAAAAAATAGGTTTCCCGTGAAAAAAGAAAAGAAAGGAAGAGAGATTGATGTAATAAAATATTTTTTATATTAATATATTTTTTAAAAATAGTTAATAAAATAAATTTTTAAAAATAATTTGATGTAAAAATTATTTTTTAAAATATAAATTAGAATTAAAATAAATTATTATGAAATTTAATAAATAAATAATAATTTATTAAAATAAAATACTTTAAAATTATTAAAATTTAACTTAATTTAATTTATTTATTTTGTTTATGATTTTAATATGTTTTACTTTAATTAATTATCTAAAAATATAATTATAAAAAATTATTATATTTTTAAATAATTTAAAATATTGTATATTACATAGTTATGAAAAGAACTTAGTGGATTAAGGCATACTCCTATTTATTTTTGAATTTGTGTTCTGGTTTTGAATTTTTGTGTGGGTCTTATAATTTTTTAAATATTTCTTTATATTTTCATTTTGTTAGAGTTATTTTTCACTTTATTTCTTTCTCTCTTCTTTTATTTTCAATATAACAGTTCTAACCTAAAGAAAAATCCTTGAGACAAAGGGAATAGATACCTACAGAAATACTGATGATTAGTTATATAATATAATAAGACAAGTCAAAGGTGTGAAATTATTGATTATGGATGTGTTTGGCTTTATAATTTCACTTTGACCAATACCTTAGTTTCTAGCTGATAAGTTAATTCTTAGTTAATAAATTAGTAATTTATAAATTTTGAAATAATAAGTTAATTCATTAATTTAGAAGTGTTTGATAGAATTAAATCATAAAGTAATTGATAAATATAAAATGATATAAACTGCATAAATTTATTATATAAATAAAATATAAATTTTTCAAACAAAAATATATTATAAAATATAATTAGAAATTTAGATTTTTTTAAAAATAATTATTTTTTTATTAAACTTTTTAATGCTTCTATTTATTTTTTAAAAGTTATATATATATATATTATTTAGACAAGACATCTTATTTAAATTAGTTGATCTAATAAGTAGTAATTAAATTAAATTTTTATTTATTTTTATAAGTTTAAATTTTTATTTCTCAATTTAAAATATTGTTACATTGAATTTTCTTTTCCAATTTTTATTGTATAGTCTTTACATAACATTATGTAATAAAACATTGGTTACATCAATTTGTAATGTTTCATATATTCTAATTTGAACTATATAAAAAATTAAAAATAATTCAATAAATACTAAGCATCTTGTCTTTGTAAAATTAAAAATAGATAATAGTAGGTAAAAAGAAATTAAACTCGTTTGAGATATTTTGAGATATTTTACAAAAAGTTACTGAAATGAAGTTACTAACTAGTTTATGGATATTTCTAATCGTACTCTCTCTCGGAAGATTAAGTGTAAGCTAAACTCGAAAGAGATTCTTTGGTCACTGCAGAACTACTTTAAGAGAATGAAAGCAGAACTCTGAAAAAGATTTTTACTATGAATTCAAACTCAACCAAAACTGTTGTTTTGCTAACATAATTAAAATTCAAGTGTTGTGGTAAAAATTATACAGGTCATGATTTAATTTTTATACTCTGTTTTGTGTAATATTAGAAAACAAGTTTTGAGGTAAAATTTTAACTCTTAACATTACTGGTGAGTCTCTCCACGCTTAAGCTAGGAGATTCTACTCTTAGAATTCAGTTTCTGACGTAAATAGTTTGATCAGTACCTAAACTCTGAGATTACAGAGTCCTAACCTCAATCCCAAAAGACGTCTTTGTAGAGGTATTTTGAAGCCAAAATAAGTAGCTTGACCATAATAGGTCCTGTTGTGAACAACTTATTTATGTTACAGTTTTTAGTGTTTTCTTTTAGTATAGTTACTCTAGTCTTTCCTGACATTTTCCACTGTTCCCTTATATGCAGATAAAACGAGAAATATCAACAATGAAACTTATTAGACACCCAAATGTCATACGTATGTATGAGGTTAGAAGGCAGTAAATGATTGCATCCAAATACATGACATTTTGTATAATTATTTCTGTTCTCATATTTTCCCTATCTTTCAGTCTTTCCTAACTTCATTATAAATGACTAATCCTTGCGTAGGTAATGGCTAGCAAAACAAAGATATACATTGTATTGGAATTCGTGACTGGTGGAGAGTTGTTTGATAAAATTGTAAGACAGTTTTTGTCTTTACTGTAAGCTTCTGAAGGTCTGAGTCCTTCGTATTATCTCGATCTTTATTTGTGTTTTTGTTGCTATTAACTTGAGCCAGGCACGCAGCGGGAGGTTGAAAGAAGATGGAGCAAGAAAATATTTTCAACAGCTTATATGTGCTGTGGATTATTGTCATAGTAGAGGTGTTTTTCATAGAGACTTAAAGGTCTGTAACTCTTGCACTCTTCACATTTTTCCTTTGAATCCCTTTTCAAAGAGGGAGTGCTGGTGCAGGGCTAAAAAATATGGATTTCTGATCAGAGAATATTCAGTGAAAGAATTTATATTTAAAAGAAGGGATGTATTTACTCAACCACGGGAGTGTGACTGTGTGTTGTGAAGAGAGGGTAGGAGGGAATAAAAATAAAAAATTAACATGTTCCTTTGTTTTATCTGCTAAAGCCTGAGAATTTGTTGCTGGATGCTAATGGAGTGCTTAAAGTATCAGATTTTGGATTGAGTGCATTGCCTCAACAAGTTCGGGTGAGGACATTCACTAATTTTGAAAAAAGTGATAATATAATTACGTCTAATTGGAAACTGATTATCTTATTGATAATAGGAAGATGGGCTACTTCACACAACATGCGGTACGCCAAATTATGTTGCTCCAGAGGTATCAGCTTTTGCTGCTTGTTACCATTACATTTTATCTCATAAACTTTTATTTTTTTTCTTTTATCACTACTTCCTTATCATCTAGGTGATTCACAACAAAGGTTATGATGGTGCAAAGGCAGATCTATGGTCATGTGGTGTTATTCTCTTTGTTTTAATGGCAGGCTATCTGCCCTTTGAAGAAACCAATCTAACGGCTTTATATAAAAAGGTGATTTTGATTGACTCCATATCCATTTCTTTTTGTTCACCTGACTGAACCCGATTCATATTATTCTGATGTTTCTGTTTGAGAGCATAACAACCTGATTTTTCTCAAACATGTATTATCATTATAATCTTTGTGATTAGAATCAGTAAGAGTTGAAGCAGTTTATGAACTAATTACTAAAGGAATTCTTACAATGCATGTGTGCTCATTATTCTAGTTTGTTTTCTTTGATAAATGAGGTACCTTCTATGAATTCAGTAATTAGCATGATTTATTTAATGTCGTGAAGCTGTATAGAAAACTCACCATATTGACTTTTGTGAATTAAAATGAACTTAGCATTTTTTGTTAACGCCAACTACTAGTCCTACTATGTTTTCTACAAACCTGCGGATTACTGCGGAAATTACTAAGTTGAAGCCTGTTCTGAAAAAATGTAAAGTAAATTGTGCTGTTCATATATGTTTTCTGTTTCATGACAGTCCTCATGTGTTTCTTTTTCGTCTATTTTGTTTTTCCTATTTCCTGTGACAGATTTACAAGGCTGAGTTCACGAGTCCTCCATGGTTCTCTTCAAGTGCCAAGAAACTAATCAACAGAATACTTGATCCAAATCCTGCCACTGTATGCCCTTTTGTTTTCTTTGCTTATTTACTTATGATCTGCTACTAAGCTGGTGTTTTACAAATATTCTTATTTTTCCCTCCATCTTACCAAATAAGTAAAACAACCTTTATCTGTTTTTATTTTAATGATACGTAACAGAGGATTACAATTGCTGAGGTCATTGAGAATGATTGGTTCAAGAAGGGATATAAGCCTCCCGTATTTGAACAGGATAGTGTTAGTCTTGATGATGTAAATTCTATTTTCAGCGAATCTATGGTAAGTCTTTGGTTTTGATGTGAAGCCTGATTAAATTTTGTTCACCAAAACTTGGATTCTGACCTCTATCTCAATATTGACTGCGGTACACAGGATTCGCAAAATCTTGTAGTTGAGAGGCGTGAAGAGGGGCATGCAGCACCAGTGACAATGAATGCCTTTGAGCTTATATCTAAATCTCAAGGTCTCAACCTTAGTAGTCTATTTGAGAAGCAAATGGTATGTGTATCTTGATAAGTAAATGATTTGTATACATTTTTCTTATTGCAACTTGGCATCATAGAAACCTGACTTGGAATATAAAAAAATAAAAAGAAATAAAAAGAATTGTCCTGTGAGGGATCACAAGTACTATTTTCATTTACTTTTATTTTCTGTTTCACGTACCATCATGTTATGCTATTTGTTTATTATAAGTTGCTGAATCAAGCATGCAAGTTCTTAAATATAATGGTTAAGGCTAGTTGTATTTTTTAGGGACTTGTTAAAAGGGAAACACGATTCACGTCCAAATGTTCAGCAGATGAAATAATTTCAAAAATTGAGGAAGCTGCAGGACCCCTAGGTTTTGATGTTAAGAAGAACAACTGTAAGGTAAAAAATGTATACTGTATGACTTGTCTATTTAGCTAATAACTTGATACACACATCGAAGCTAATTTTTACTTTCTAGAACTAATGACTTGACAATAAGTTCCCCATTCTGATTGTTTATCTTATTCTGCACCTCAGTTAAAGATTCAAGGGGAAAAGACTGGGCGGAAAGGTCATCTATCTGTAGCCACTGAGGTATATGTTTTCAAAGTATTCTTTCATGACATGGATGGCCTTCATATTAATTTGATTGTACTCTGGACTCGTGACTATTTCTAATGCTTTAAGTGTCGCTTCTCAGATCTTAGAGGTAGCCCCTTCGCTATACATGGTTGAGCTGCGTAAGTCTGAAGGAGATACTCTGGAATTTCACAAGGTAAGTTTAATGCACGAAATATGAGTTAATGTAAAACAAATTTTCATTTTCATTAGCTTGGACTAAGTTGTCTTTCTTTGTAGTTCTACAAGAATCTTGCTACTGGGCTGAAAGATATTGTTTGGAAAGCAGAGCCTATCGATGAAGGAAAACATGGTTAGTTTTCTATCAATCTTGATATTTGAGTTGACACAATTAGGATTTTAGCAATTTTACTAATTATTATTAGTGGGGTGACATGTTGATTTGATCGTTTTTGTATATCTTTGTTCGATTCTTTGGTAATGTTTCATTATTTGTGGTTTCGTAAATATTATTATTAGCATGTTTCAAATGATGGGAGGAGGTTAATATTGCTGATCAGTGATTATTTTTGTCTGCTATTAATTTGTTCGAGTTGCCGAAAGGCTAGTATGAAGTTTATAAGTTTGTTTTGGCTGATAAAAATATATGAAAGGGTTTCAAAATATACTAAATAATATTTGAGTTTTCTGGTTTAGCCACTTAACCGATGGTCGAATCATTGACTTGTAGATTCGGCCTTATGGTGAAGTCGATTCCTGATTTGGAGTTATACAAATAAGTTTCATAGTTCTTGTTTTCTGCAATGGTTTTTCCCCCATTAATTTGGACTTGTTATGTAATATCATTTTCAATTTCTATGACCAGATGCCAATCCATCAAAATAATTATCAACCAAAATTTCATCTCCGTACGAAGTACATTCAGTAGTTGTGTTATTAGGTAAGGGTGCTCATTGGAGGATTCTGTGATGGACTCTTCTCCTCATCAGTAAAAATTCCCTTTATTTGAATTGCATATCAGTAACTTTGATTTTTGTGCTGTTACAAACTTTATAAGTGCAAAAGGGAAAACTAAGCTTGCTAAAGATTTCTAATGTTTGTTTAAATGACGATTTGCTTATGTAAATTAGCTTTTATTTGAACCATATATCGATGACTTTTTTTGTGCTTTCACAAATGCAAAGGCGAAATCTAGGCCAACGAAAGATTACTGGTATTTGTTTACATGACCAATTGCTTGTGTGAACGACTTATGGAGTTTCTGCAAGAGAAGTCTCTTATATTATCATTGAGTTTTTAAATCAAAGGATTACCACATCCATGTTTTTAATCCTAAAATAGCCTCTTTATAAAAGAGTTGAGCTTAGCATTGCATCAAATAAATTATTTCAGTAATTAATTATTGATATGATTTGCTATAATTAGAAGAATATATGTTCATCAACAAGGAAGGTTAAAATTGGCGGTAATTCAAATTTCGCAAACTTTTCGTCCCAACATCGTGTGTTGTTGAAGAAGTTAATAAATTTGTTTTTATTTCTAATTAAGTACTAACTTGAAACGAGTGGAAAAAAACCCTTTGAAGAAACTTTGAAAGATAACTACAACTATGATAAAAAAACATTTAGATTAAAAAGAAAGGATAAAATCACAATTCTTTTAACTGGTTTACTCGAACTACATTCAATTTTCTATAGTCAATTTGACTTTAGGATTTTACTATTAACAAGATTGTATTATACTTATACCTTAATTCATCAATGAGACTCTAACCTCTAGTAAAGATTTTGGGATGCAAAATAGATTTTTAAAAGCCGTATCTAATTGTTTTACTTAAGAGATCCATCTATTTCTCCGTTAGGGAATATGTTACACTAACTAAGGTAGAAACATGAAGAACAAAGAAAAGAGAAATTTGTCTGCAAGTTATTTTAATTAAAAAAATAGAGAAAAGTTGTTATTTCTATTTGCAAACAACTATTTAAAGGTTCATCTGATAATAGGCCTTAGTCTAAGACAAAATTACTGTACCATATTATTTATGACATGCACCTATTCATTGCTGATTAAAAAAAAAAAATTATAACATGCACCCAAAACAAAATTTAAAACTCAACATTGCCCTTGATTTTATTTTTCTTACGGATGCACAAAAAACATTCTGGATTTCAAAATTTGAAATGTCATTTTCGTATTTCATTTAAGCTTTCGGATGGTCATATCCAGAAGTAACAAAAGGAAGTTATGAGTTCTGGATTTTTATATCCGAAATGGTGTACTGTAAATGGTGCTGAGCATTGAGATCCGTAACTAGTTTATATTTGCTTACAGATCTTGACATTCAGAAGGTCATTTATGCTGTCCAGGTAAGCTTCTGGATGGTGAAATCCGAAAGTGACATATTAGTTATGGATTTGTATATCTGGAACTTTATGATTTGATTTACGTATATGAATATAAGGAGGGCAAAACTTTTAAATCATTAAGGACAAAATGAACATTTCATATCAGTTTGTTGGGTAGGTCTGAATTGATATGATGCAGGGAGAATCAGTCCAAAATTAAAAGGCTAAGGTCCAATGGAAGCCCAAACGAAAATTACAAAGACAATACACTGAAAAGGGACACCAGACCCAATACAAAAAATAAAGATATAGGTTCTTCTTGCACCCACCGGGTGCTAAAATTTCCATTAGACCCTTAACAAAAAAAAACCCTCAAGCAACCCCATCATCTCTTCTCTTCTCTGCTTTCTCCATGTACCAGTCCCACCATCCAAAACTCAGCTGCATAAATGTAAACAGTAGACAATATCTTCTTCTGAGAGTAACAAACAATATTGACAAACAGGTTAAAATACAAAATTATGTTAAGAATTCTATGGTTCAAAATTATGTTAGAATACCCTTACCTGCTTATGAGTAGAGCAATGTTTAACGAAACAAATACTTCATGAGGCCCCTAATTGAAAGAGACGCACACCTTTACCACTAGTTACCCATTTACCTAAATTATGTTCCCCTCTTAAATAGCCATGGCCAACTCAATCCTCAAACTAGTGCAGAGTCCTCAAATTTTGAACTTGTCTTCTGTAAAGTGGACAAGCAAGAGCTTTACATACAAAAGCATGCCCATATGATTCATTTTCATGAAACTTTAGCATTTTTTCTTGCTGATTTGGACCATGCCACCTAAACCCTCATTAAAGAGCATGATCCTTATGATGTATATATAAGTGGCTTCTATCATCTAGGAGACACATCAACAAGTCTACTTGCTCCTCAACTTCAAGCGCAAGTTCTTATCAAGGTGAAAAATCTTGCAAAATGGCTAATGAAGATAAGGTGAATACTCAACTTATCTTGGGTTCACATTCTTAAAATAAAAAACTTGTTTGAAATAGTTGTGAAAATTAAATTATTTCAGTAATATATTATTATCAGAATGAATTTTTGTTTGAATAAATTTATTAAAAAATTACTTAAGAAAATTAACTTTGCTTGAAAGTTTAAAAAAAAAATACTTTTTTATAAGGATTGTTATGGGAATCTGTTATGCAGTGATATCCATTTTGAGCCAATCAAATTTGCAACATATCCATACGTGTCATGCCGCAATGGTATGACATCTCCATGATAGCACACGCTTTACCTCATCCCTTCTTCTCTCTCTCTCTCTCTATGCCTCACTCTCTCTTTCTCTCTCTTCACTCTCCGCCATGCTCCCAGCCGCCGGAGCCGTCGCGTTACACTCTTCTCTTTGCTCCACCCCTTCTGAGAAACCATACTCTCCTCTAAGAACAAACCTTCTTCTTGTGGCACCCAAACCCAAAAGCATCCTCCAAAACCACCCACTTTATCCCCCAACCCACGCCAAACTCTCCCTTGAATTCAAAGAGAAAATTCTCTGCCTTGAGGTAATGGGTATTGATGCAGGAAAAGCAATCTGCCAAAACCCTGATCTCCGTACAGCCACCATGGAATCCATTCAATCCATCATCACCTTCCTTTTCTCCAATGGCATTCTGGAAAAGGACCTGCCCAGAATCTTTGGCATGTGCCCCAAGGTTCTCACCGCTGACATCAAAACTGATCTCTCCCCAGTTTTTGATTTCATCTTGAATGAACTCAAAGTTCCCGAACATAGCTTCAGGAGGGTGGTCAATAAGTGCCCAAGATTGCTTGCATCCAGTGTGAAAGATCAGCTTAGACCAGCTTTGGTTTACCTAAGGAGACTTGGATTCAAGGATTTGGGGGCCTTGGCTTATCAAGATTCTGTTCTCTTGGTGTCTAATGTAGAACACACCCTCATCCCTAAACTTAAATTTCTGGAGACTTTGGGACTTTCCAAGGATGAGATTAGGAGTATGGTGTTGAGATGTCCAGCACTGCTCACTTTCAGTATAGAAAATAATTTTCAGCCAAAGTATGAGTATTTAGCTGGGGAAATGGGGAGAAAATTGGAGGAGCTGAAGGAGTTTCCTCAGTACTTTGCTTTTAGTTTGGAGAACAGGATAAAACCTAGACACATGGAGGTTGTGCAGAGTGGGATCACTTTACCTTTGTCAGTGATGCTTAAAAGCAATGATGAAGAATTTAGGGAGTTGTTAAAGCAGGGGGGTGGTTGACTATAGTGGAAGCATTCCATTATATGTATTTATTTCTGTGAATGCAAAGTTTTCCAGTGAAGTTGAACTGTTTGATAAATTGTTTATATGCCTTGTATTTTCGACTCCTCATGCGAAGTTACTGATATGTATACTTAGTTAAGTTGCCGTCTCAAATCTCTGGCTGCGTTTTTATATTATCGAGTATATTGATAATACTGAGAAGCAAAGGTGAATGAAGTTTGAAGTAAAGTAATTTCATATTTTATCAATGGAACTCGGAAACTTTATCATCTAGGTTAGCAGTTAGAAAATCAGTTTCTGCAAGAATGGAATTTTAATAAAGTGTCAAAAGATTGAAGATCATCAACAAAGAACATATTACATGATGTAGGAGTTATAAGTTTCATATTTTCCTACCATTAGCCAGTATGTGTAAGAGTTGAAATTTAAATTCAGGTTGCAGTACGAGGCTTTGTTCATACCAGTAACTATACGAGATGCTTGGAATATTTCAATTTCATTATTTGACCATATCTAAACACAGCAAGAAATCTATGAAGTAGGAAAAAAGGCTAAGGAATCTGAGTACTAAGGATAAGATTATCTAGCCCAAAGAGTTCTGATAACTCTTGATTTGTTCCTACTTTCATGCCTAATTGTATCCTCTAAATGTTGCTTTTGTTCTTACCTGTTTTCAGTAGAGATTTGTATTTTTCATGGTAATAGATGTTTTAGTATAAACTGTAGTAATTCTGTTCTTTTTTAAATAAATTTCTACATTCTTCTACTTTGCATAGTATTCACTGATTTGTGTTTTTCATTGTAGAGAACATTTTCGGTTGATATTGAATGAAACAGATTTTTGAAATTTGGAGATGCAAATAAGATATTTAAAGCATGAAGTTTAGAATCCAGTGAAAGAAAAAAAAAATAAAAAACTGCAGCAGATGAAGAGTTTGGTAGAGTTGTATATAGGGGTAAAATTGTAATTTCATTTTGTCCAGCTGTTTAGGCCCATGATTTTGCTTGTTTCAGAATTGTAAATAGGCATTATGTGGTGTAGAAGATACAGGAGATAGCAAATACAATTCCTATTTAATACAGTTTTCAGTTTTGTTAGTTAAATTCTGTTTTGTGCTTCTTTCGATTCTGTCTTTTAGAATTCTGCACTTTCTTCTTCTCTTATCCGGTTCATCTTCTTCTACTGTTCCATGCTTTCTGATTCTTGCTTCTTACAATGATGTTCTTCTACGCATACAACTTCAATGAGGAGAAAAAAAACTCTAGAAGTAAAGAATGCCAATCATGACCATGTTCAAGATGGCTTCTACTGTTGTAATCTTTTAGTATTCAAGTCTTGATTTAGAATTGTTTGCTTTGAACATACAAACCTATTTTCTTCATAAAACAAATAATTTAGATTTGATTTCCTAGCATCCAAGGGTGAAGAAAGATTGACTGTGGTTATTGATTGATATTCTAATAATACTTCTATATTAGTATTTTCTTCTCCTGTTTGTACCCATTTGGCTTTTTAATTCTGTTTTCTGGTTAATACATTTGTTTCAGTTCAGTTTTAATACATGTTCACTGTCATTTCATTTTCAATTCCTAATGATGCACGAGTATTCTTCAAGTTTACTGTTTCAGTTAGCTTTCTGAGTTTTAATTTCATTTACTGCTTTATGTTTCTTTTCATATACACATTCACCTGAATCTTCCAATTTCTATTTCAATTGCAGTACTAATCACATAGTCTTTCAATTTTCCAGAATTGGTAGTTAATTAGGTTTTTAGTTAATTCAGTTTTGTTAGTTTTTTCAGTTTTTGATAGATTTCCAGTTTTCATTGTTTTGTTTCAGATCAGATTAATTAGGTTTTACAGTTGTTACTGTTAACATAGTTTAGTCAATTTTTCATCATTGCTGACCTAGGTCTACCTCTATATTGCACTTGTAAAGGAGGACTTAGTTGGTTGAAAGCATACACCACAGTGGTTGTTAAGTTCAAACGTAAATGGGCTGCAGTTGACGAGATCTGAATGGAATAAGATTCCAAAAGAATTAAAAAGAGATTATTTCTTGATTTCATGATGTTGGGAACAAAAGTGAAAAGGTTAAGTAATTTCATATTTATCAATGGAACTGACACGTTTGGATTAATTTGAAAATTTGAGTTACATTTGTAACTGAGTTTGCAAAATTAAGTCCAACACTTTTTTGTACAAAATTATGTTCAGGAATTTTAATGTATAAATATATTTTAAAGATAATCAAACATTTTGTGAAACTAAATTTTTTCTCTAATCAAAATTTGAATTGGAACACTCCAAACTAAAAACCACATATGGTGGAAGTTTTATCATCTAGGTCAAAAGGTCAGAAAAAAAACTCTGCAAGAATGGAATTTAATCAAGAGACCAACAACAGAAAATATTACATGTACATGATGTGGGTGTAAGAGGTTTCATATTTTCCTGAGTAGCCAATATGTGTAAACATGGAAATTCCGGAAATATTTCAATTTTATAATTTGACCATGTGTAGACACACCAAGAAATATCTGGCGAAGGAAAAGGGGCTAAAGGAATCTAAGAGCATGTGATGATAACTGATAAGCTTATCCAGCAGAAAGAGCTGAAAAGGAAGATGGGCTGTTGTTTTGTTGATGAGATCTGAATGGAATAAGGTTCCAAAAGAATAACAAAAGGCTAATTTATTGGTTTCATGTCATCATATACAAATCAAGTACTGAAACCAACCAAATAACTTCTTGTTAACTACTTCCAAAATAATACCTACAAAAGCGTCAAACAACTTACGATACAAACACAAAACAGTAGATCCATGATCCACCAGTCAACAGTTTGTACAAACGGACATGCTGCTTTCAAATTTCATGTACATCTTGTGTATTTGCTGCATGGACATGATCACTTCAGTCATTCAAAATGTTTGCCCACGAGCTCTAAACCAAAATTGAGTTATCAGGAATTGTAGTCACCTTCTGTTTAGAAGGAAACGTCTTCAGAAATGAATGCAGTCCATGCATCCTGTTCCAAAGAAGATATGAAATTAATTTCTGTGTTGATCCTTAGCCTATAATTTTTTGTCTATGCAACAAGTAATAGGTTTTATGCATATATGACACATATTTCACGTACCTGAAGAATGGAGAAAGCCTTCTCTGCTATATACTTTTGTAGGGGTGTTGCTCCTCTTTGCTGCAGTTTGTCAGGGTGGAGGCATAATCTTGCTTTCTGGTAGGCCTTCTTCACTTGTGAACTTTCTATTAGGTTCGGAAGAGGAACAGCATACCAGCCACTCTCAGGCCATAATATCTTTTATTGAAAACATAAAATAATGTCAATTCTCCAGTTGTTTTCATGCTTAGAAAGGGGTATAAAACTACAGAAGATTCAATAAATTGTCAATACTAATATATCAGCAACAAAGAAAACGTTACATCATCTAGTGTTGACAGGAGTAGCCGAATGTCAGTTTCCTTGCCAGATGACCACAATCTTATATCTCTGTCCAACTTCTCTGTTTCTGCCTGTCCCTTCGATAGAAACAACAGAACAATCCATATAAATCTGTGTTCTAAGATAAATGAAATGGAACTAAAGGAAAATCCTACTATGATTCAGAGTCACGTATTTTACAAAGCTGGAAGTTTCGGCTGCTTGAGAACATAAGAAGACTTGTAAATTTTGACAGGAAGGGAGTTGCAGTCTGATTAAACTCTTACTCATTTCTAATCACAACCTGTAAATATATTATACAACTTGATCGAATATTTATGATTTCTTTCTATGACCATGTATTTTTATCAATTTCTGAAATGATATTATCTTATGGAAATGATTTCATCAATATTTAACGTAGTTTTTTTATATTTTTCTAATTTAACATTTCTATCTAAAACTATAGGCAATACGGACAAATCTAAAAATTGAGGTAGTGTCATTACAAGCTTTGTATCAGGAATATAATGCATACGTTTATTTAGTTACTCATAAGCAATGCTTATCCAATATAACATACTACCTTCGAAGATTTAACGTTTCCCGTTTCATCACTATGGCATTCATCTGCATCAGACCTTCCTGCATTATATCGAGCATATTTGAATTAGTTTATTTCTGAGATAATTTTCCTAAAAATAATGAAAGTATTCTTTTAAAGATAAGCTGAAGAAAGCAAGCATAAAATTTATTTGTCTGGTTAAGACAATCACCTTCCACCGCTGTGGTTTGTTCATTGTTTTCATTTCTCAAGCTTGATTCTTCATCAGAATTTCGTGATTGAAACCTCTCCTTGGCCCATGCTATTGCTTCATCAATGTCTGCTGTTCCACAACTTTCCTCTCTGAAATTGGAGTTTACCTCTATGACATAGGAGCTCATAACTTCATCATCGTCCTGTTCTATAACCAGTTCTGGAAGGATATAATCACGACCTGAAGATTTTGCCTCAGGTTCTTGACAAAGCCCAGAGACAGCAGAAAACGGGGAACTGAGTTCCCAGTCATCAGCGGATACCTTCATGCTTTGGTATGAATTGGATTCGAGACTAATTGTCTCTGGTGAGGAGACTCTTCGTGAGAATCCCAAATGAGGACTCTTGAAGCTCTCCTTGTACTCATTATCCTGACAATGAATTTCAAATGACTGATTATTGAAGGGAAAAAGTGGCCCCCCTTGTTTAATTGGGTGTTCCCCAGGCATCATAGTGGTTGAGTTCCATCTGCATGGGACATTGATTGGCCTGAAACAATCACTGAGAAACCTCTGAGTTCCCATAACTAGGCTACGATAGTTTCACAAGGCATTAAATCAATGTTTCTAAAAATGGTTTGTGACTGCAATTGTGTTTACAACATCAATCTTTTCAGGATCAATTGCAACTGAGTCAATCACATTAGTTCATAATTTTTCACAATATTAAGGAATGCCACAGCTGTTGCCATAACTGCAATTAAAACACTTGCATTAAATCTTCTATACACTTCTGCTAAAAAAACCCTGCATATTGTGGGAAAAAAATCTTTCTAGCTGGAGAAGACAGCAAAAACCAAGGACAAACAACTACTTGGCCCAAAGGAAAGGTGAACACTACAAAAAAATAGGCTACCTACCTCACTTTCATAAGTCAGTGAAGTATACTTTTCAAACAAGTTAATTCGTCTACTAAACGTTCAACATCTTTGAAGTCATATTTATTTCAAAGTTTAGGTCCCAAATTTACTGAAGGAAAAATCCTAGCAATACATTTTCTATATTACACTCCTTTTAACTCTTTCAATATTACTGAGAGAAATTTAATCAATAAAAGAGAGTTTGTTACAATGAAGAAATTAGCCTGTAGTCTAGTACTACAAAATCTTTATAATTCCAATTATACAATTTATAATAATAAATCAATACATTTAACTATATATCATTTAAAAATGAATAATGATCCAAGATGATTCCTAGACCACTGATAATTTCATCTGGTATCGAACACTTTCTTCTGAAAAACCAAAATCAAACTCCAATCGCAAATAGAGCTAATCATAGAGGGCAAAATGGTCAATTCAGAACGTAACTGACCCACTCTCGAAACAGTTAGTTGGTTGGGATTTCATTTCAGTACCTGAGCTTAGAAGCAAAGGCAGATAATGCCACGTCATCACCGATAGCCGGCCGGAGAGGGCTCAGCTCCTCGGAACTCAGCGCCGACGACGAATTCGACTTCGATTTCGCCTTCGACTGCGGCCCCGACCGCTCCCGCGACCGCCGGTCATCGTCCGACCCTAATATGTCGCTGTAAAACGCCTCGTTCTTCGCTGGAATCCGGAACACCGGCAAGCTCCGGCCGCCCTTCGCATTCGCCGGAGAAGAGAATTCCGGCGGTCGGAAAACCTCCTCGTAGAAGGAATTGGACCTGGAGAACTTGTGCGCGAGGAGGCTCCTCGGCGGGCCTCCGAAGACGTCGGCGAAGTCGTCAGGGTCGAGGGTTTCCGCCTCGGCGGTGGCGGCGAAGAAGATGGAGCGGCGAGTGCGGGAGGCGGAACGGTCCTCCATGGATCGGCGGCGAGGAAGCCCCGTGGTGAGTCCCATTCGCATTCTCCAAGACTCGTCCATTTTCCGGCGAGGTTGTTTTACCAGAATATTTGACTAGAAGAAACAAAGTGTGGGTTGCGCTTATATATAGAGTTGAGGAACATAAAACAAAAGATAATAAAAAAAAAAAACAGTTTTGTGAAAAAAGCCACTGATTGACTTTTACCCTTTTTCTTTCAGCTTTACTTATTTTCTAATAATCAACAACTTCATCATCTACAGTTACTGCCATTGATTGCGTTCCTCTAATCACAATTAAATCTTACAAGATTGTTTCAACTTCCATTTCAAAAGATCTGGTTCGGACACAAACATTCACTCTATACATCTTTTTGTTCTACAAATATTTACTTTTCTTTATTTAGTGTATTGAAACTACATAAACCATTGTTTGTAAATTGCTCAAAAAGGAGAAATGTATATTTAAAGTGTGTTTACCTTAACTTCTAAGTGGTATAAGACTATTGGGTATAGCAAAAGAAAGTTGATTGGTAAGTATATTTGATTTGAGAATTAGATATAAATGAAGATAAAAAAAAGTGTCCTTAATGGGTTAAGTAATGGTTAAGAAAGGATGGTTGTTTAATAGTTTGGGGTTGGCATTATTGTGGTGTTGTTTGATGAATGATAAATTTTTGGTTTGTGTGAATGATTAGTGATAAGTGATGGGAAATGCATAGTGGAATAATGTGGAATAGGGCTAGAGTTGGTTTGATTACCTGGAAAGATGCATAGGCTGGAATTGGAAGTCCCCACAGACATCATCATGCTGGTGCTGGCTATGTTTGATTTTCCCTCCTCCTTTTCATTATGCTTTTATTTTTCTTTTTTGGGTGGGGGCAAGTGGTTTTGTTCTATGCCACTGTCCACCCTTTTGCTTGTCCTCATGCAATGTGGGTTTGTAGAGCCACATTTCAAGATTCAGGCAAAAGAATAAGAAGATAAAATTCATTTATGGAATCTACTGTGTGTATGTATGTACATCTTCGGATACTGTCACTCTCTAATACTTTGCTTTCATTTGAGGGAATTTGATGAAAGTGTCAGAACCATGGATTTACCTGTATGGCTCAAGATAAAGTTGCCAACGGGGCAGGTGAGGGAAAGGATGATTGGTACCTCACAAGGCTACACTGCATGCCCTAAATTCATTTCTCATCACACCCTTTTCTGCCTTACTCTTACTTTAAACTTCCATTTAGAGATCATAATCAATGCAATTCAGGTGACACTATCATACGCCAACACAGAGGCCTAATCATTCTTAGGTTTTTCATTTCTCTATTTTATTTCATTTTGCTCACATAACCTAACCACAAGGAAGAACATAGTCACACAGAATTGTGGTGCTAAAAATAAACAACATGGATCCCCATTCTCCACTGTTAAGTACTGATTAGCAATAAGACCAGTTTGTTAATTGTTTTAATATGAGTTGAGTTAGCCAATTTATTGGACCACAAAACATGGTTTAACTCTATTATGTAGTGGTCCAAAAACATGATTCAGAGGTGAAGTGAGTTAACTCTACTGTTTAGTGTGGTAGGTAAAGTGGGAACAAGTCTAATTAAAAACTCATGATTTTGGATAATCATGGATCAATGGAATTAGCCCTGGGTCCATTAGATATTGCTGTTCACTGATAGAGTGCTTTTGTCAATCTGTCCTGAAGTGCATGCCATTCATAAGAAGCTATCAGGTGTGTTTTTCCAGCCTATACAACAACACATTCATAACTTCATAACAATAATAATAATAATAATATATGGGTATTTTGCACGTCAATTTTTTAGATCACTTTATTACTTTTCAATACTTACAATTAGATTGATTACAAATTAAGGTGACCCCGTGCAAGTATAATAATAATGTTAAAGGTGATATAACACAAAGTAACCAATGTGGTGCAACTGTCAATTCCAGCAACATTAATTAATTCTTCCGCAAACCATGTTTGTTCCCTTCCTCATTGTATTCAGATTTGGAAGAAGTTTTGTTTCTCTTCATTTTGTAATCATCCTACTTGTTCTATCTTCACAATCTGTTTCACTTTTCCCAGGAAATTCTGCATGCTCAATTCCAATCTGGCACTAAGCTCTTCTCTCAATTGCTCAGAAAGAAAACTCTATTAGGCAAGCTGAACATCTGGGTTAACTGATGTGAAACTATTTAACCTAACCATTAAGTTTGAGTCTTAAATATACAACTTCATTAACTAGTTCTATAGAAAGTTTTGTTGTTTAAAATTATCTTTGCTTAATAGTTATCTAATTGGACTTAAACATATAGAAAATATTTGTAATTAACATGTGAGATTTTGTGTGAAAGACGTGTCAAGAATATGAAATATGTCATCTTTGACGTATTCAAGAACAATAAATGTGTCTGATCTATGTAGATGTATCCGATACTATGTCATTACATATTCATTATGTGTCTGTGTCCGTGTCCGTGATACGTAAAAAACTTGAAAATAAGAACGTGTTAGAACTTCATATGCTATACCAAAAAGACCATTGTAGTTCAAAGAATTTATAATTATATCTGTTTATTTTTTGAATTTGAAAAGATTAGCAAATGAATTTAAAAGGGTTTCAATATTTTAATTAGATTTTTTGTATGTTGTATTTATTTCTTCTGTTTGTGTGGGTACTAGCTATGTTATTACATAGTATATTCGTTGGTTATTCTAAACACTCTAAAAGAGCATGGGGATATATTGATAGAACACCAATGTCTGTATTCTATAAAGACAGGGAAGAAATGCCACAAGGAATAAAAACAAAGGCATGCATGCTTTGTATAAATAGTCTTTTCACAGAACACGCCTTTCATCTCCACCAATTGCCATTAATGCACAAGTGATATTATGAGTGTGCATACGTATTTCAAAAATTACATCTTCAAAACTGGAAAGATTATAATACATTAACAAAATTATAAAATAAAAATCAATTTTAGAATAAAAATAATTAATTATTATAGTGACTAAATTAGAAACTATTTTAAAAATTAAAAAAAAAATATGATTTCTAAATTAATTTCTATTATTATTAAATGGTTTCTAAATTGATATCTAATTAGTTATCAAGATTTTTCTACCAAATTTAGAATCTAAATAATTGGTAGTTAAAATTAGATATCAATTTAAAAATTATTTAATAATAATAGAAACTAATTTAGAAAAAAATAGTCTTTAATTTAATTCTTATAGCAACTAATTATTCTTGGTTTCTAAAATTGATTTTTATTTCATGATTTTCTTATAATGATAAGTGAAAGATATTTTTTTTTATAATATAAATACATCATAATGTACTGTGAATGAAGATAATTAAGAATCATAATAATAATTTTCAAACTAAAGAATTACATTCTAAAATAGTGTTGGGTGTCAATAGAGAGAAATTTCAAAGTTAAGGAATTTTGTTACTGGATTGAAAAAGTACTTTTATAAGATTTACGTTTGAATCTTATTAATCTCGGGCAATTTTTTTTTCTTTTAACAAATTGGGTTGTTTTTTAAAAAATTACAAAGTTAGATAAGTTGTGTGAACGTGAAACCACTTTACTATATTAAGTTAAAATTGTGTTATCTTTACATAATTTTAATTAACGACCTTTTTTAAGTAAAATTGTGTCTAAATAATACAAATTCATTTTAAAATAGGTTACACTTTAATTTTTTCTGATTTTTTTTTAATTTGTTTGTAAAAAACCAGGAAAAATCCATGGAAAGAGAGGAAAACAATAAAATCAAAACTATTTGTAAGTTTTAATATGAAATCATGAGAAAAATAATGGTATAGTTTATACTCTTTAAATGTACGTATGTTTATTTTGATTAGAGGATAAGAAGAAGAGTGTAAGTCACTGAGACTTGTGATAAAACACGAAAGAGAGAAATAGAAAGAAAAAGAAATATATAATAAAAAAAATAATTATATGAAATTGTTATTGAAAAACTATAGTATATAAAATAGTTGTCGTACTGGTCGGTCAGTACGACAGCGGGAAGCCTAGCATCCAATCAGGACCGATCGACACAACCAAATTCGTTATGTCTAATCAGAAAATTAATAAGACTAATCAGTGGTCAAACATTAAGTAATGTACTCTTAATCATGATTCAAAACTCTAATTCGGCCCAATAATAAATGGTACATGATAATCATATACATAGGTACAGATTTCGAGAATAAAATATGTCATCATTCGGTACTAATAACACAAGTGTCGAATACCAAAATCTTATTTGAGCGTCCTTTTGCAGGTATTATCCGAACTTGGAGTTCACGAATACGAGAAGTAAGAGAGTAAAAGGAGAGCACAAAGATCTTTTCAACAAAAAAGAAAGAAGAGGTAGACTAACCATGAAGGAAGACAATCATTCTATTGGTTTCAACTCGTTTGAGTACAATTGTGTATATACTTATTTTATTTTTTTTAGGAAAAGATTTTATGTAAAAATATTTGTGTGTAATATTGTAAAGTTTATTAACTTTATATTACTCCTTTGAGGTAAAGGAACTTTTATTAATTATTTAATTCTAGACCAAAATATATCATAAATTTTGAATTGACGTAGCTATTGTTCTTACAACAAGGACCAAGAACACTAGAATTAGGTTGACAAGATTAACTCTTATACAAATCTTCCGAACTTTGGGCTGGACTCTCTCGGTCTCTTCTTGGGCTGGATACTCTGGTCTTCTCCTCACATTGGGTGCTCTAGGCTTCTCCTCAAGGTAGATGCTCTCGACTTCTCTTTCAACTAGATGCTCTCGGCTTCTCCTTCAGCTAAGTGCTCTCGGCTTCTCCTTCAGCTAAGTGCTCTCGGCTTCTTCTCCTCTCAGGTGGGTGTGTGTACCTGCAAGGCGCTCCGATGCCAAAGTCAGATATAGTTTTATGTTCATCAGATAAATTGAATCTTACTTACCTCTTGAGTTGAACCTCTATTTATAAGGATCTCTTATTGGGCTTAAGAGTTACTTGGGTCTTTTCTTTTTGCACCTAACATTTTGAAAACACACACATGTATATTTAGGCCCATCTTATGGGCTTTGCTATAATCGCTAATTTAATTTTACTTATTTACTTTTTATATTTAACCTTTCGGTTGAGACTTTCGGTACAACCTTTCGGTTGACCTTTCGGCCTAGACAGTACACTAGCCCCCCAGGCATGAGGATTTGAAAAAGACGTTATGCCTAATGAAAAGGACAAATTTTGTATTTAATACCTTTCGTATCAAAGTATTGCCTTGTTTCGTGTACTTTTCTTGATTATGTCGATTGACATGACGAGTTATAATTGTGATATCGTAACGCTTCGTTTGGAAGAGTTTTTTGTTTTTATTGATTCAGAAAGATTGAACTGAATACTCTCAAAAGGTATAATGTCTTCTTCAAGCTCTGTTTCCATTTCTGATGAATTTACAGAATTTTTGGACATGAGTAACGAGGCTATCAGGAAATTTATTGAGATGAATGAGGATATTCATTCAATTGTTTCATATGCCATCATTTCTGTTGTGAAGAATAAAGCTAGTAATGATATGAGTTCAAGTGAAGAAGCTATATATCTTGAAGTTGAATAAAGAGTTGGTTGAATCCAGCAAGAGTCTTGAATAACATAATTTTTTTTTTTTTTTTTGAAGATGTGTTTATCTTTCAGATTTCCTTTTGGCCTATAACTTGTTGAAAATTGATAACAATTGTTTGAAGGCGTTTACCTTTCGGATTTCCTTTCGGCCTATAACTTGTTGAAAATTGATAACAATTGTTTGAAGGCGTTTACATGTCGGATTTTGTGCATACTAGTCCCAATGCTTCTTCTCGTGACATGTTCTCGTAGGCTACTTTTCCTTCTCTTACAAATTCGGTGATTGAGCTTGCTAGTCGGACTTTACTAATTGGCAAAGCAATAAGAGAAGAGACTAAGGATGTTGTTTCTTCTTTTGAACTTGAAAAATTGAAAAAGGAAGCAACTGAATCAAATGAGAAGATCAAATCCTTAACTTCCCAAGTTGAAGAGTTGTCTAAGGCTAAGGATTGTTATGAAGCTGAGAAAGAGTCTTTGAAGGATGAGGTTACTGAGTTAACGACTCATAAGTTATCTCTTGACGATGAGATTCAACGATTGAAAGGAAACTTCGCTGATCTTTCTGCTGCGAAGAAAGCTGAAGCTGATAATAATCTTCGTTTAGAATCTGTGATAAACTAGTTGAATTCGAGGGTTACTCGAGCTAAGGGTTATGTTGTTCAGCAACACAAGTTGAGTTTTGAAAAACCTCTCCAGCAAGCCGAGTATTTTTAAAAGATCCCATTGGATGCTGGAAATTTCAACGTGGGCAAAGATTTTTATAATGACGAACTGATGCCCATCAGTGAAATTCCTTATGATGAAGATGAAGATGAAGATGAAGATGGTGGCGCTGATGATGATAGGCATGTCGGCGCCGAATAGCTTGTTTTAGTTTGTTGTTTTGTAAGAACTCCCAAGTAAAGTTCCAGGGTTCTTAACATGTTTTGTCCCAGCCACTTGATGGTTATTTTGGATGTATAACATCAAGTTATATATAATATTCTATTTACTTTGCACGTATCCCAATTATTTGCTAGTGAATAATCTTTATTTATCACAAATGTGCATGAAAGATAAAGTGAAGATGTGATTGTCCACGTTCACCGCACCATATATCACCTAATACAACCAACGTGTCGGATCCTAGCTTTCGGTTTTAGTATTTCTCCAACCTAAAATAAATACATCTCGCCTTTTCGGTTTCAGTATTCGGCTTAGTATTTGGCTAACTATGCTTAAAAGATATATCTTAGTTTAACTCATCTAATATAACAAACATGTTTGACCTCATCTTTCGGCATCATCAGTATTCGGCATTAGTTTTCGATAATTTTTGATGCACTTTGCCCAACTAAAAAAGCATCTTTGACCACGAGAACTGCATATAATATTCTTTGGAAAAAAGTTTAAGTGAAAGCAGTTTATGCCGAAAGATTTACATGAAATAGTTCCTTTGGAAAGTTTTAGGTTCGTCGTGAAACCACCTTTTGAACTTAATATAATTGTTTATTGTTTTCTTTTAATTCAAGTCATTTTTTGTTACTAATTAAATATCATTTTAGACCTCTCGGCCTAACCAACTTGTTATTTGTTTGAAATATTTAATGTTATTTTTCGGTTACCCATAAATATTATCAGACTTCTCAATCTTGTTCTTTCGGTTATGTGATCCGATTGATTAATTTTGTTTTTCGATTACGAGCAAATGCTATCATAGACTTCTCGGTCTTAACTTCTTGGTGCCAACCTAACCTTTCGGTCATCTGACTTAAATGATTTAAATGTTATCTTTCGATCATAAGCTATTATTTACTTATTATTGACATGAAATTCGGAAGAAGTTATTTTGGATGTATAGCATCAAACCATATATAATATTTTACTTACTTAGCACAAAACTTAATCGCTTGCTAGTGAATAATATTATTTAACATAAGTATGCAAAAAAGATAAAATTAGATGATCTAATATAACCAATTTATCCGGTTCCACCTTTTGGATTTTAGTATTCGGTTTTAACTGATTTATTTTTCCAACCTATGATAAATTCATCTTATCCTTTCGGTTTTCAAGTATAAAATTATTTAAGTACTTTGCAACCTGGACCTTTCGATTTTTGAGTTTGAACCGAAAATAATTGTCTGAACTTCCTAATTAAAGTTCTCGGTTTTTCTAGTTGGAGACCAATTTTGACTATTTTTATAGGTTTGAACTTTTGGACTTGATACTGATACGCCAATGTTTATTTAGACTTCTCGGTTTTGTCTTGAGACCTCTCGGTTTTGCATTAGAACCTTTCGGTTTTTTTGATAAAACCTCTCGGTTTTTGTTTTGTGCCATGCAAAAAATGAGACATTTCGGTTTTTGATAAAACCTATCGGTTTTTGTTTTCTGCCATGCAAAAAATGAGACCCCTCGGTTTTGTATTGGAACCTTTCGGTTTTTTTATAAGACCTCTCGGTTTTTGTTTTCTTCTATGCAAAAAATAATACCTCTCGGTTTTTGTATTAGAACCTTTCGGTTTTTTATAATACCTCTGTTTTGTATTGGAACCTTTCGGTTTTTTGATAAGAGCTCTCGGTTTTTGTTTTCTGCCATGTAAAAAATGAGACCTCTCGGTTTTTGTATTAGAACCTTTCGGTTTTTTGATAAGACCTCTCGGTTTGTTTGCCAACCTTTCGGACTATAACTTTTCGACTTCTTAAATAAGAACTCTGTTGATTGAGATTTGATTTGAATGAAACACACTCGAGAGAGGGATTTCACCTGGAGTGAAAGCATCTTCATCTGAGAAGCTTGAAGAACGAGATACACTCTCGGGAGGGATTTCACCTGGAGTGAAAACATCCTGGACCGAGAGGTTTGAAGTACGAGATACACTCTCGGGAGGGATTTCACTTGAAGTGAAAGCATCCAGGACCGAGAGGTTTGAAGAACGAGATACACTCTCGGGAGGGATTTCACTTGAAGTGAAAGCATCCAGGACCGAGAGGTTTGAAGAACGAGATACACTCTCGGGAGGGATTTCACCTGGAGTGAAAACATCCTGGACCGAGAGGTTTGAAGTACGAGATACACTCTCGGGAGGGATTTCACTTGAAGTGAAAGCATCCAGGATCGAGAGGTTTGAAGAACGATATACACTCTCGGGAGGGATTTCACCTGGAGTGAAAACATCCTGGACCGAGAGGTTTGAAGTACGAGATACACTCTCGGGAGGGATTTCACTTGAAGTGAAAGCATCCGGGACCGAGAGGTTTGAAGAACGATATACACTCTCGGGAGGGATTTCACCTGGAGTGAAAACATCCTAGACCGAGAGGTTTGAAGAACGAGATACACTCTCGGGAGGGATTTCACTTGAAGTGAAAGCATTCAGGACCGAGAGGTTTGAAGAACGAAATACACTCTCGGGAGGGATTTCACTTGAAGTGAAAGCATCCAGGACCGAGAGGTTTGAAGAATGCGAAGCATTGATGGATTTAACAGTTTGACTCTTCATATGAATAACTTCTTCATCAAGTGTTTCAATCTTGAATAAGACTTTCTTTATACATGAAAAATCATCCTTGGCCGAAAGGTTTTACATACAATGATGAGTGTTTAACTGCCTTGGACTTTGTCTGCTCCTTATCCCTCCATCTGTAACAAAGCGTTTCAACTGCCCAACTTGAATCAATTCTTCAATTCTATCTTTCAAAGCTACACATTTCTTCTGTATGACGACCATGATTCTTGTGGTATTGGCAATGTTTACGCTGATATGCTCTTTTTGAAGTTCTTTCCTTCTTTGGTGGTGGGATTATCTTTACTGCCATTGCTTATTGTAAGATTCTTGCTCCATTACTACTCAACGGTGTATATTGCTGAAACTTTTGGCTACGAAATTATTCTCTTCCTTTTCTAAACGAATGTCATCCTTCTTTTTCACTTATCTTCTTATCATTTCCATCCGCCCTCGAAATTCTCTCAACTCTTCCATCTGCATAAACTTTGATGCATTTTGTCTTAACTCATCAAGATTGGTTGCCAGTTTTTTGCAAAGACTGTCGGCAAATGGTCCCAGTTTCAGTGTTGTAATCATATGATGCATTGTGACTTTCGGACTGAGATTGCGGATACTTAGTGCTACCTTTCCAAAGCGCTCCATAAATGTTCTTATGGATTCTCCCTTTTCTTGCCTTATATTCACTAAGGCAATTGATGTCAAATGATGTGGTCGGCTTGTAGCAAAATGAGCTCCAAACTTTTTTACTAAAGTGTTGAAACAATCAATGGATAACGGTGGCAACTGAGTAAACCAACTCAGAGCCCTTCCCTTCAAATCTTTTCTCATTATGTACCCTTTGGTGGATATGTGTTCTTGGTTGAACAGTTTCAAATGATGTGTTTAAAATCGTCTCTTCATTCAACTTCCTTTTCATGTACGCATTCTCTGCCCTTAACATACTTAACTTTTCTTCATTTCTTTTCTTTAGTGTTTCGAACTCTCTTTGTAACTGCATGAGCACAGCCATTGACATGGAATTTTGATTATCTCTTTGCTCCCCAGATTGCTCTCCACCTTGTTCTTCTCTTTGATTCATCTTGTCTTCAACCTTTTTCAGCTACTTCTCGGCCCCACGGTGGGTGCCAAAATGTTATTACAACAAGGACCAAGAACACTAGAATCAGGTTGACAAGATTAACTCTTATACAAATCTTCCGAACTTTGGGATGGACTCTCTCGGTCTCTTCTTGGGCTGGATACTCTGGTCTTCTCCTCACATTGGGTGCTCTAGGCTTCTCCTCAAGGTAGATGCTCTCGGCTTCTCTTTCAACTAGATGCTCTCGGCTTCTCCTTCAGCTAAGTGCTCTCGGCTTCTCCTTCAGCTAAGTGCTCTCGGCTTCTCCTTCAGCTAAGTGCTCTCGGCTTCTCCTTCAGCTAAGTGCTCTCGGCTTCTCCTTCAGCTAAGTGCTCTCGGCTTCTTCTCCTCACAGGTGGGTGTGTGTACCTGCAAGGCGCTCCGATGCCAAAGTCAGATATAGTTTTATGTTCATCAGATAAATTGAATCTTACTTACCTCTTGAGTTGAACCTCTATTTATAAGGATCTCTTATTGGGCTTAAGAGTTACTTGGGTCTTTTCTTTTTGCACCTAACATTTTGAAAACACACACATGTCTATTTGGGCCCATCTTATGGGCTTTGCTATAATCGCTAATTTAATTTTACTTATTTACTTTTTATATTTAACCTTTCGGTTGAGACTTTCGGTACAACCTTTCGGTCGAGACTTTCGGTACAACCTTTCGGTTGACCTTTCGGCCTAGACAGTACAGTTATAATTCACATGGATGAGAGCAATTGTGGGAGAATGAAGAACTTTTAATAGATTATGTATTAGAGAGGATCGATGAATTATATCTTATGGCATAATAATAAATCGGTTATATGTCGATAAATGGTGGGATCAATTGACGTGCCAATAAATAGTGGGACCAATTTACCAATTTAAAGTAAATAAGGTATAGAGAAAGCTAAAAGAAGAATATTAAAGCATATGAAATTTTAAAAAATAATCATGCATTAATATTAAACCATTATTAAATTTAAAGTGAATAAGTTAATAGAAGAATATTAAAGCATATGAAATTTTAAAAAAATAGCCATGCATTTATATTAAACAATTATTAAAAAGTATACTTAGCTTTTGTTAAAGGAGGAGGAGGAATAGTATATATGGATAGTACCAAAAGTTGCACACAATTACTTGCACATTTATATTCTTGGAATTTGAGTTAATCGAATTTTTTTTTTAAAAAAAAATTAGTTTAAATTTGATGGAAGATTTTATTTTATTTTTTTATAAAAATTGAATCTTTATAAATTGATTCATATTTACTTATTATTTTGATAAAATTAACTTAATACTCCAATTCACACAAATAATTGATTAATGTTTCATCGTGGTGTCAACGTCTTTCTTTTTCTTTTTTAATTAAATAAATTTTAAAAATAAATAAAATATATTAAAAGTAATATACGAAAAAAGTTTAGCTTTTTTAGTTAAATGTAAGTTTCAAGTGTTATAAATGTTTTTATAATATTTTCATTTATATTGTTCACTCGTTTAAATAACGGAGAAACAAAATCGTTGTTTCTTTTAGTTATCTCCCTTCATTCGTTTAAGAACTTTTTTATTTTATTTTTATTTTTTATTTATAATTGAAAAACAATCTAACAAATTTTCCGTGTAAACTGGGTAACCTTCTTAGAATTGTTAAAGTGAGGTAAACAAATAACCCTATTTTGTTATCAATGGAGAGAAAAGTTCTTTTAGAAATTAAAACCTTCTAACTTTTGTGAAATAATCATAAATATTTTTGGATGTCGGGTTCGTATTCAAGTCACTTTAAGTTACCAATAAATATAGATACAAAGTAATTAATTATTTTTAAACCTATACAAGTTGATTATTGGATAATATTCTTTAAATATTTTTATCTTAACTCTCTAAATAAAGATAATTTAGTTTTTATAGATAAAAAAAATCAAGAAGATATGTACTTACTTATTTTTAGGTACATGGATATGGAATAACCAAATCTATTAATAGATTGTTTATCTTCAAATATGTTGTAATATCTTATCAACAAACCATTACATATAATAGAAAAATAAATTTATTAATATTTTAAATATCATTATTATTATTATCTTATATTTTTTACCTAAAAGTTTATATAAGAATGGCACTATCATAAAAGTCACATTTACTGTGAATTCATACTTGTTCTTTATATTATTAATATTATTCTCCATTTGGTATTAGGATAACTTTTTTAGAGCTCATTTCTCATGGGTGTACATATTTATTTTCCACTACAAAATATCGGTAAAATATTTTTTGGCCGGATCAATAAAAAAGTATTCTCTCTTTTTTAAATCTTTTATGAAGAAGCATTCAATATTAAACTTTTTATTTTTGTATGAGTAGTGTTTATACCACATGGTAAGTCACAATCCTATAATCGAATCTTTGGTACAATTTTTTTTTATATGAATGTATCTCTTACATTCATGTGGACATAATTACGCATTTGTGGTTGAATCTCTAGTAAAAATAATTTAATGAGTGTGTATCTCAATCTAATTGGACAACGACACAACTAAATAATTAAACTGTAGTACAACTTTTTGTATGGGTACGTCATCCACAACTATGTGGACTCAACTATAGATATTTGATCAGATTTCTCGTAGAACTTTTTAGATAAGGACATCTCCTACTTATTTGTGGAGGTCATCAAGTCCTAGGTCAAACATTTAGTGTAATTTTCTACTTATAACAGCTCCCACACATGTTAATGTAGTCACAATTTTGTGGTCGATTCTCTCATCCAACTTTCTACATAAGCACACTCACACAATCATGTGGAAGCAATCACACTCTTTCTACATTAGAGCACCTCCCACAATCATGTGGCTTTAGCTACACTCCTCTAGTTGATTCTATATGTAATTTTCAATATGAGTGCACTCCCACAACCATGTGGAAGTAGCTACACCCTCATGGTCGAATATCTCATGCAATTTTTTATATGATCGCACCTCCCATGACCATGTTGATGTTCGCACCCTTGCGATTGATTCTTTGATGTAATTTTCTACATTGTCACACCTCCCACAACTATGTAGACGAAGTCACACTCTTGTGGTCGAACCTTTGTAGAATCTAAATAATTAGTAGCTAAAACTATGGTAGCTAATTAGATACTAATTTAGAAACTATTTATCAATAATATTTTTTTATCTCTAAGATTGATTTTTATTTGATGATTTTCTAGTAGTGTTCAGTCAATTCAATGCATGTGAAATGCAAAATCACCTAACCTCATTTCATTGTCATTCTTAGTTAGTCAATTAGAAATGATTTTTCACATTTATTGTCATCATTCTTGGAATCTTTTAGTGAGAACTACAACAAACAAACAAAATCACATATAAGAAAAAGGGTCACGTACCATTGGCTAACAAGAAAAATAAAAAGTTCAAAATAAGGAAATAATATAAGACCATGATTCATTTTAAACTAGTAAAATACCTCTAATTCATTTTGTACTTTATTTTAAAATTTATATAATTATAAATTGTTTTATTATTTGACATTAAAAAAGAAGAAGAAGATATGTATTATTTTATACTAAATTCGTAATAATATTATCTCTAATTTGTATTCAAAGAAAGAAATTTAAGGATGTGACATAAATTTTATAATTATGATATATTGAAAACAAAAAATTGTATGTTTTTATATGTAGATAAAAAAAAATAGGTATAGTGAGAGCTAGAGTGTACCATTAGGGTCCCTATTCCGTATCTTAGACGTATTTATTTGGTATTTGTAGAGTGGTAGGAGAGTGTAATTTAGCAGCCAAATTTATGGTAGGAGAGTGTGATTTAACGGTTAGCCAATTATTTTATTTGATAAGGACTATTATGATGTCTAGTTTCATAGCACCACTTAAGGGAAAAAAAAAGAGGACAATATTATATAGTATTACTCTTTCCATCATTCACAACCATCCACCATAGGAAAAAGAAATTTCTGTCGGTATATACTACTCAAAACCTATAATACAATGAACAAAACAATCTAAGTCATTCATCAAACTATACTTCTCATCATTCTATTATTTTTTCAAATAAACTATATAACAAAATTTAACTTTTTTTCATAAATTAAAAACAAAAATTTAAATAAACTATTCTAGAAAACTTTCACCAATTCATTTCATTTATGATAATTTCAAATTTTTTTAATATTTCACATTACACTAGAAGAAAAACACGAATAGAAACCAGAAAAAATAATAATTAGTTGCTATAGTAACTAAATTAGAGACTATTTTAGAAACTAAAAAATTAGTTTCTAAATTAGTTTCTATTATTGTTAAATGGTTTATAAATTAGTATCTAATTAGTTACCAAATTTTTAACTACCAATTATTTAGTTTCTAAATTTGGTAGAAAAACATTGGTTGCTAATTAGATACTAATTTAAAAATCATTTAACAATAATATAAACTAATTTAGAAACTAACATTTTTTTAGTATCTAACACGGTCTCTAATTCAGTCATTATAACAACTAATTATTTTTTGTATCTTAAAATTGGTTTCTATTTTATGATTTTCTTGTAGTGTTAATTAGAAATAAAGATATTTTATTAATATATAAATAATAAATATAAATCGTCGATTTTATAAGATTGAGTTAGATTTAAAGTTATTTTTTAAGATTTAGTTGTTTCTTTTAAGCAAGCATATCTTTTAATTTTTTAAAATAAAGTTATGCACACATACATTTAATTTTGAAAGCATTGAACAAGGGCAAAAGTAGTGAGTATCTTGAAACAATGTACTATTATACATTTGACAACATGGATGGTTTTGAGAAAGTTGGAAAGGTTGATTTTGAGAGTTTTGATTCCTAATTTTGAAAGGTGGTTGTGATATGAAATGGGTTGATTGCATCAATTTGATGGTAGTACAAGTGTGTGTTGAAGTGGGGTAGCATTTGACCTATTCATCATCTCATCAATTTTCTTTCTTTTCGATGACATTGATGTTATTAACTGTTCTTTACAAATGCAATGAAGCTGCTTCTTTCTTTTTATTCTTTTACTGTGCTTCTTTCGTCTCATCTTGTGTTACAACTATTTTCAAATAATTTCTTCTTCTTCTAATGAATAAAGAATCTCATACTAACTTTTACTATTAACTTATCTCTAAAATAGAATTATCCAAACATGGTATATCAAAAGCATTTGATCAAAATTAATTTGATACCAAGTTTAGCTCGAAAGCAATTTAGGTTGTATTTAGAAAAGAATAAATACAGTATTTTAGATAGCGATTTATGGAAATAAAATAAAATAAAAATTTCATTAGAGACAAAAAAAGTAAAAAAAATAGAAATCAAAAGAAAAGTACGATAATTTGTCTTAATTACTGTGAGAGAATCAAGTTTAGAGTTATTCATATTTTTCGTGACGGGAATGCATATGCTGATAAATTGACTAATTTTGGATCTATGATTTTGAATTTATTCATAAAGAATCTTTTAATTGGTATAATAGGCTACCATCTAATCTGTTCTTATAATTCTTTATGAATAAGTATAATCTACTTATGTATCGTTTTTGTTAATATATGGGTCTTGGTCTAGTCCTCCCATATTTTTGTATTTTTTTTAATAATATTTTTTTTATGCGATGACAAATGATTATTATTACTTGAGGTGTCAGCATATCAGAGATGTCAAGTCGCATAGTAATGCATAAATTTTATTTAAAAAAGAAAAAGTATGATAGGAGTGGATAAAAAAATGCATTTAACTTCTAAGAATATAATTATCTTCTTTGAGTGAATAACCTAAAATATTTTTTTTACCTTTTTAGATAACTTGAAAACATTGAATCTTGTTCTAAACTTGGTTCCAATGGAATATAAAATATTCATAAATATTATGAATCATAGTTTTTTTCTCAAAGAACTCAATAAAAAAAACTCAAACACGGGGTATTACTTAAGAGTTAGGTCAATTTTTTTATAATTTCTAACATATGTATATCATATTTATAGAATTAAAGTAATTTATATAATATTTTATTTGTGAAAAAAAAATATCCAAAACCAATAATTTAGTCTATAATATCATTACTATATAAAGCAATTTTACATAACATTAATTCCATAGAAAATTATTTTATTTTGCTTTGAAAAAAATATTTTATTCTTAATTTCAAATAATAAAATTTTAAAATTGTATATATAAATATAATTTCCTCTTTTGTAAAATCCCGTTACTATCTCAATAGTTTTTAATGATACTGTATTTATACTGTGCCATTGTATGAAACCTCAGGGAATAATAAGTTTACGAATTTAATTATAATTTATTAATAATATAAAGTTTTTTTTAATTAAAGAATAAAGAATTTAGTCACTCTAATTTAAAAACATGGTTCATTAATTTAATTATTTAATTTAGTAATAATTGTATATAGGTCGATATGTCCGAGTGGTTAAGGAGACAGATTTGAAATCTGTTGGGCTACGCCCGCGCAGGTTCGAACCCTGCTGTCGACGTTAAAGTTTTGGTTGGTTTAATTTTTAAAATTAATTAAAATAACTTTTTTTTATTTATTTTATATAATCGTAAAATCTTATTACTGAAAAATAACCCGTAACTCCTTAACTCAAAAAAAGAAAGAACCGCATAAAATTATTTGTCTTTTATATTTTTAAAATTATACTATTTTGGTATAATAAAAATACAAAAGGTTCGTAGGTTTCCGTAGGAGGTGCATATTTGGAAGAGTTTTTGTAATAGAAAGAAAGCTATCATTCTTTATAAATTTTGTAGAGAAATAATTAATTTTTTTTCAAATGTTCTTTTTCTCAATTCTCAATATAATAAGATAACCACATTTTCTCTCTCTCTCTCTCTCTCTTTTCATTTTTTTTTTTCTTTTTTCTTTTTCTCTTTTTTTTCTCTCATTTCTTTTATGTGTCTTTTTATTAGTTACCTTGCAATAGTTGAAGAGTTAAAGATTATTTCTTTTTTATCAAATTTTTAAATAGAATAAGTTTTTATTTATTCTAAAGATTTTTTATTTTTCTCATTTTCTTATGATTCTCATCAAAGAGTCGGTTGAAAAAAAATGATCATCTTAACTTGGTTAAGTTCATATTGAAATTTGGTGATGTTTGGATATCTTATTCTAGGTTTACGGATTTTTTTGTTTGAGGTAAATTTTCCTTGGAATAAGGAATTTTAGGTAAAGAAAACTATTTATATTTTGATAGAACCTTAGGATAGATGATCTGAATGTGAAAGTGAGATGTCACACTATTTTGAGTTTTATGCAGGTTATGTGTTGTTGAACATATTTTAAATGTTTGAGTTTGAAATGATATTTGTGTAGTTTGAATAAATGAAATTTGTTATGTGTTATCATTTTTGTGTTAGCTTATTCCATTTGAGTTGTTAAATGGTTTTGGGCAAAACTTTATAAATAGGTTTGTTTTTTACATGAGGTTGATTTTTTTATATTTTCGCTCAAGCGAGTAAATTCTTGCTCAAGCAAGCAAAAATATCTTACTACTCAACCTTGCTCTCAACTCTGTTTTCATTCAAATGTGGAAGTTTTTGCTCAAATGAAAAACAACATTGAAAATCAGCCATTTCTACCAAATTTTAGCTCAAGCGAGACCATTCTCACTCAAGTTAAAAACAATTTTTCTTTTCTTTTCTTTTCTTTTCTTCTTGTCTCTACTATGGATTAATTGTACATGAATTTTTATTTTATTTTTGAAATGAATATTAAGTTCTATATTTAATTAATTTTGTGTTTTTCTTTAAATAAGTTATATTTTATGACGATGCTTATTGAGATTGATGGGATTTGCATAAATTTGTGCACATATCTAGGATGTTATGTGAACTATTGTTTGATTTGTGTATTAAGCAAGAATACCTATGTGGTAACAAATATCCCATTGCTTTATTGATGAACTAAGTCATATAGACTAAGATATCAAGTGGTGAGAAGTTGAGGAGGGAAAGTTCTTACACACTGTGATGTATTGTGTGAACCTACATTGCAATGAACATACTCTTATCCATGATTCTTGGGTTTGCTTGTAAATCCAAGTCTTAGATTGAATCAAATGTTAGTCTCTGGTAGGATACTTAATATGAGTCTTTCGGAAAGCATCAGTCAATATTTTACTTGTTAAATATCCTTGTATAGATCTATGTGTGGTTTATATTGTTGATGTATGTTTATATTTTATAAAGATTGAATGGTTGTAACATGTTGATTAAAATATCTTCTTTTATATACTTTTCTTATGTTGATTTTTTTTTCAATAATTTACCCTTGCATGTGTTGTTTGTCTTTTAAACTCTGATGATTGTACTATATACATGAACATACTGGAGCAACGTTTGAACAAGAATTAAAAAAATTATTTTTGACCATTTCCACATTTGTTGTTACAGGTATAAGCACTATAGTATAAATGTTTTTTACTAGTAAAAGATATAATGAAATTAGTTAAAATATATTTATATTTTGAACAACCATATATGGTTTTATGACATATATTTACACGAACAATTAGATGACCTATTTGAGACACTTAGTTAATGGATTAATAATGTGACAGTTAAATCACTACTGCAAAAAAGGGTTTTACAACATGCATAGACATCGATTTGAGTGAGAGTGTCATCAACAAAAATGTGGTGGTAATTTTTTAAAATAAAATCAACATATACACTATTATTTTAATTATAATCGTCGTCTATTTTGAAAATAGAGCATATAGACTATAGCTTTTTAGGCAATCGGTCGCCTATAATGATACAATCCAAGTAGACAATAAGATGACCAAAGACTCAAGATACCATTCACATTATGAGCAGTCATCTCAACAATCAAGTCAAGACCCCACCAAAGATCTGATGGACCTCACCAGAGAAAGAACTAGGCATAGACTAGAACATCAAATGTTCTTTCTTCTGGTTTTCTTAAAAATAAAACATGTTGTAAATAATTTAGGCTCACTTTGGGGGCCCAAATACCAAGATAGGCTATAGTAGGTTCATATAGCATAAAAGGGAGTGTTCTTAGTGAAATGGGCTTGTTCCAAACCCACTTTTTCAAGACAAGACATTTAGGTTTAGGAAAGTTGACCTAGCTTCCATAAGAACAAGCCTAGGATGCGGTTTTAACTTATTCAAACCCTAAAAACTGCCCCTCACTCTTTTACAATCATACCCTTGCTCATTTTGTTTTCCAAGACACACATTCCTATAAATAGAGTGCCTTACTCCATGTATTCTCAAATAGAATTTTGATATAGAAGGAAAACTCTACACAAATTGTGAGGCTTGTGTTCTCTTAGCTTAGGTCTTATCTTGTGAAAGTTGAGAGCTCTTCAAGTGGTAGCCCTCCACACTCATCTTGGAGAATCCACACTCCAAGTGGCGTGTTCTTCTCTTGTTCATCCCCATAAGCTTTCTTTCCTTCATCTCTTCTTCCATTGTTCCATTACGCCTTTGTTCTTTATAATCGTGTTCTTGTTTTTGCTTCCTTTTTCCATTTCGGTTTCCTCCATTACATTTGTTTCCTTTCATGAGTTTAATTCTGCAATATGCATCATCCTCACCATATAATGTGTTTTTCTTTTTGCCTTTGGAAGTGAACCTTCACACTTACTTAACCACTTGGTTAAGTTCGTGTCCAGTGGGGATCTTCCCTAGGTCTCATCTTATATTTGCTAAATTCAAATCATAAAAAAAGTGTCACCCTTAAAATGGAAATCTAAAATCAACTCACATCATATAATGACCACTATAGACTATGGTTTTCTAGACAACCATCGCCTATACTTGTGTTTACCATATAGACTACGGTTATTAGGTCATAATTATAGTCTATGTGCTTTTTTTATTTCTCACTCCAGGTCTTTTCGTCTATCGCACTTTCTTCTTTGTTGCTACCGTAAATGTCTTCTTTACGACCTCTTCTTGCTGTCATTACTCTCATTCCTTGTAATGTGCCTTCTTTATTATTTTTTATGTTGTTTTTCATATTTTTTGTGTTTTCTTGATGAGTTTTTCCTCATTTTCATTTTTTGAACGAGTGGGTTCCTAAGTTCGAAACTGTTGCTCGTTTTTTACTCGTCGTTGCTGTTGTGAATCACTGTTGAATCTCTTTAGCTCCTCCACAACCTATATTCCTGCACCATCTTGAGTTTCCATAACCCGAAGTCGTTTTCTTTAAAAAAATTCTCAACATCAAATTTGGTGACCATTTCTTTATCTTCTTGACTTTCTTTTTTTGTCCCCACAGACAATATCAATTGTTAGGTTATCAATAATAACAAAACAAGAAAAATAAAAACATAATTGAAAAAAACATTTTAAGATTACCTACGTTATGGGCGACGGTTCTATACATAACTCTCGTCTATAGTGATCTAATAGACTATGGTTGTGTTATTGTCGTCTATAAATTATAAACAACATTTGCATAAAATGCGGTTCTAAAATCGTCGTCTAAACCCTTGTCTAAAAATATTTTTAGACTAGTGAATCACTAGATTTGGTATATATCAATAAAATATACATTATAGTAAAGTAATAATATATGAAATAAAAAATAAAATTTCAAATAATCATAGTTTAAATTTCAAAACATTATTTATTCCATGTATGTATGTCTTGATAACTATTTTTGATATCATACGTATAATTTACCCTTTAATAAATAAATAAATTCTTTAATAAAATAAGTCATTAAATATCTTTTTCTCTCTTAAAAAATAATTAAATAATTTTTTATATAAAATAAATAAATATTAGTTTAAAAAGTTAACCCTTTAATAAATAAATAAAATTATTTAATAAAATAAGTCATTGAATAACTTCGTTTTCTCTTAAAAAATAATTTAATAATTTTTTATATAAAAATAATCACTATATTATTTTAATATAAGTTTTATAAAACTATATATATATATATATATAGTCTATCATTTTAATTTTTTATTATTATTCTTGAAAAATTATATATTTTAAAAATTATATTATTTTAATATAATAAAAAACAGGTACATATGCATTATGACGACTGTTTTTTTTACTAGTTAATAAAGTGACCAATATTCAAAACAAATTTCTAAATGACAGCAAAAGTCCATAAAAAAATGAATAATACAACTCCATAAATTAATTAATTTAAATGAATATATATATATATATATATATATATTATAAAAAAAATTAAAAAAAGGAAAAGAATGGATCAAGTCAAACGAATTTTCAATTGGCTCACTAAATCAATTTGAATCATACCAAGTCCTTTGTATATATGATCTAATTATCAACTTAGTTGATTCATTAACAGGGTCTTACTATAATTGATCAAACTAATCAGATCCAAGTTTCGTAGTTATGGTTTCATAGGTTCTTTTGACATCAAATTATAGTCTAACACAAGTTTTTATTTTATTTTATACTTTTTAAATAAAATAGAGTTGCTAAATAGAAAACTAGCAACAAGAAAAAAAAATTATTTAATTATTAAAGCATGAACAAGTAGAAACAAGTGATAAGAAACAACTCTAAAAATAATGATAATACATTTTTATATTAGTTATTAAGAAGTAAACTTTAAGTTTAACTCAACTTTATAAGACCTGAATTATAAGGTGAGATTTGCATTCATATATATTATGAAATATTTAATAACAACTAAATAACAAATGACTTAATAAATCAAACAAACTAAGAAGTAAATTTTAAGTCTATTTCAATCTTATTAAACCGACTCATAAGGTAATGTTTATATCTACTTATATATTATGAAATATTTTTATCTATACTCGGTGTAGGTGAAATATCTGATAGAGTCACTTTCAAAAACTATATAATACTCTTTAATTTTACACTTTCCAGATTTAGAAAAACATATAAAAAAGAGCCCAACATAGGTAATGAAAGCAAACTTAGGGTGTGTTTGCTTCCATGAGGGAGGAGGGAGAGGGAGGGGGAGGAGAGAGGAGAGAGGAGGTATTTTTTGTGTTTGTTTCAAGGGTTTTGAGTGTGGGGGAGTGGATGGGGGAGAGGGTGGATGGATTTTTTCATTCTTCACAAAATGAAGAGATTTGTGGGAATGGATGTAGGATTATTGTATTTTACAAAAATATCCTTGTGCATACATTTTATTATAATATACAAAATTAAATATTATATAAATTTATTTATTATTTATAATTTAAAAAATATTTAATTATACTATTAATAACAACATATAATTATAATTAATGAAAATAAAAAAAATAAAAAATAAAATTATAATATCAACAAAATATATATATATATATATATATTTATATAAAGTAACAAATGAATATAATAATAAATATTGTTTTCATAAATTTTAATGTATTTAATAATTTATTTTAATTTAACACAAAAATATTTTCTATTATATTTTTTAATTTTTTATTAATCAATATAAATAATTATGAATATTATATATTAAAAACATTAAATTAATTTAAATCTAAAAAAATCATAATTCATTATTCAAATATTTTTTAATAACAAGGATAAATTTGTAAACTTACAATAAACCATCCTCACAAATCCACTCTATCATCCCTCAATCCAAACAACCTCACATATCCTCACACATCCTCTCTAATCCTCACAAATTCACTCCCTCCCCTCCTCACAAATCCTCTCCTCAATCCAAATAGAGCCTTAAGGCAAATTTAAACGAACCATAGACAAACACATGCATGAAAAATGAAAACTTGTGTTTTGTTCCATTAGAGAAAGTAGGTCAAAGCTCATGCAGTTTTGTGAGGTGACACTAATCATAGTATTGAGAGATCATTGATCAAGAACTCCACTCTCCACAAACAGAACCAAAATGAATATGATATTCCTCCCATTTTAAACCATAATCGTTTAGTTTATTATACACCCATAAAATAAAATATGAATTATTATATTAGTTAACTAAAATACTTCTATGCAATGTAACAATTGTGTAAAATTTAATGTTTTAATAAATATAAATAAAGGTATAACTGGAAAAACATTTCAAAATTCTAGTGAGGAATAATATGGATCGTGAAGTAGGCTAGGGATATTGTGTTAGCCCATTTCAAGTTTGGATGAGGTTGTACAAGGATGTATCAAGGACAATTGTTTTTTAGGTGTTTCATCCTGCACCACATCAAATTTCTCCCTGCACCCATCAATTTCAGAAAAGACTGTTTTACTCCTATTAAAAATTACTTCTATTTTTTTTTCAGAATTCATAAAATATATTTCCAAAAAACGTTTTTTATAACAAAATTTTTGAAATAAACTTTCCATAACATATTATAAATGTTTTGGAACGTGTTTTTCAGAATAAGTTTCCCATAATATACTCTGAAAAGAGCTTTTCAAAATGATGACGAATTAGATTGGACCTTTTAATCATTTTCCCTAATTGATGAATGTAGGGAGAAATTGGACGAGGTGTAGGAAAAAACACATTTATTTTCTAACGTAACTAAGTTCTTTGATTATTCATAGATTTAAACATTCTTATTTTGTCCAATTTTTATTAAATGACAATAAAGATTATTTCGGACATAGTTACTACTAGATTTATGGTTTGTGGTTGTTGTTCTTCATCAAGGAAGTGTTGAGAGATAAGATTTTGCCTTATTATTTAGTTGAAGGGAAGATCATTTCAATGTAAAGCTTAGAAGTTGGTAGTTTGAGTTTTAGAGTTTTCATTTTTGGTTTCAAATATCTTTGGATTTCTAGTTTGAGGTCTTTATGAATTGTCTAATATGAAAGCTTCTTGGATTGTGTAATACATAAAAGAAAAGTGATGTGTTTTGGATGGTGTAAGTTCTTCATGGAGGAAGTGTTGAGATGTAGATTTTGGTATACCAATTAGCTTAAGTGAAGATCATTATAATGTGAACCTTATAGGTATGTAGGTGTTTTAGAGTTTTTTGTTTTTTCATTTCAAACACTGAGTTTTTGGGTTTGGGTTCTTTTTGGATTGACTAATCTGGAAGTTTCTTGGATTGTGTAAAAGAAAGTGTTTTGTTCGAGATTGTGTAATCCAGAATTTCAAAATAGTATTTCAAATTACAATCTAGAACAATAATATAGCGTTCAAAATTGTATTCCAAAATCACACAATCTAAAGAAGGTGTCCACTTACAATGTGCATTTTGTAAATTGTTTTGAATCCCATACAACTGTTCCTTTAGTAATTTGAAGAAAAAATTGTGCATTGCTTTGGACCTTCTTGATGATGCAACATTGAGAACTTGTATTATCGCCAACTTAAACTCACGAAGGTCTAATTAGGTATGATGCTACTGAGATATTAACATATATCCATGTATGTCAAATAATATCTTATAAGTCTTCATTTCTTTTTAATAGAATATTTGAACAGTAACCTAAGTTTAGAAGATATACACACAAAAGTTTTGACACTTCTAAACCCACTTATTGCAAGGTCTTCCACAAATCAGAATTCCAATCACTTGAACCAAATACTTTACTTTAAAGAACTTATATAATGATTCACTATAATAAAAAGTTGAAATGGTTACAACCTAACCTACAAATTTTGCAACCATAGAAGAATGGCAATCCAACACAACTGTTTTTTCGATCAATTATTTCATAACATAACGAAAGTACTACAATACGGAGACATAAACAGGTCACAAAAATCAAATATCGATGTCCGATTTGAATGGTTAATCAAAAAATCATGTCCAAAACAAAACTAACGATGGTGTTACATAACAACATAATCTCTTCACTTAAGTGTACAATGTGAAGAACCATGAAACAACATTGAACTACTATTTGTCCAAATAAAATTTTTTGGCAAGGTAACACCTACAAAAATTATTCGTTACTTACAAGTCAATATCTACATCGACCAACACGACATAAAAAAAAAATATACGCATTCATTTTATTTCAATTATATTTATGTTCATCCAATTTCATGGAATTTCTTTTCATGCACATTCAACTTTCAAGGGAATAAAATTTTAATTACTCTTAAACTAAATTTAAAATATTTCTCTAATCAATATAATTTTATATATTATTTAAATAAATAATTTTAAATATTATTTCATAAAGTTATTATTATACTTCTGTAAATATATAAAACAAATTCTATGTGAAATAACTATTTTATATCTATTCTCAATGTTTCTTATTCGTACACTCTTAAAATTTATATTTCCCATTATATTCATTAGTGATCATTTTTACTTTTACCACCAAATTTATAACATAAATTTAATTATGACCATATTTTTTTTAATAAAATTTTCATCATTTCAAAAATTAATTATCATCACACATAATTAATAAAAAAGTTATATTCTAATTTTACTTACACAATCCAAATTAAGATTTATTTAATTTAAACGACTTTATTCTATTATTTATTTAACTGTTCTCAAATCTATAATTTAAATTATATTCAACATTTTCTTTTATATATTTTAAATTAAATATTTTCTTTCCTTTTTTTGAAATAAAAAAAAATCAATTCAGAATTAAGTTATATGAGAACTGAATTAAAAAGTCACTGCTAATAAACTGTAATATCTCAATAAATATTTGGCACAGTTTGCTGTTGGGAGAACCAAAAGAAGGAATGCTGGAAAAAAAATTCTCATTGATAAAGGAGTTTCTATGTGGTTTAGCTTAATTATAAGAATGACAACAAATGTTTTAAGTTACAAGAAAAAGTTTAAGGAAAAGTAGGCTCTTCCAACTCTAATGTCAGAAGTTTCAACAAAATGTGCTGGCAAGCTTATTGACTTTGATGAATGAATGAATGATTTGTCCCTATCATGTTATCTAATCCAACAACAACCCATAATCTAGCTTTTACTTTTCCAAGTATGTAGCATTACTCTTTGAACTGATTTATGTTATTAGAATCTTCAATGCAGAAAGCATTGTGTCTGTCATCCAGATATTGAGAAGTCCTGAAGAGTGCTTGACCTGGCCTTTTACACCAACTTTGCACTGGTCATTTACCTAGCCATTTAATTAGGGAAATGTCTAAACACTCCATAAATGAAGTGTTTTCCCTTTCAACTGGATGAGATGCTGATGCAGAGTTCATGAGACCTAGGCTTCCAGCCACAGCTTGCTACGCCATATAGGTTCTTCAATATCTGACCAGAGTTGCACAACATACACAACTCAGCGTATTGATAAAATCACTCTAATAAAAGGAAACCTATTCATGTAATTGTCTTGTGAGCAAGAAAGTTAGTACTGTACCTTCTAACCTGCTCAAAACCTCCATGGTTTTAAGTAATATCAAACAATGTAGACTTCGTGAATCAATCCATACAAGCATCCAAGTCGATCATATCTTCCAAATCCTCTGGATAAGCTGCGGGTTTCATTATTGTACGAAGAAAAACACTTTTCACTTTCCTTGATTACTGGAATAAAAACTTAATCACAAAGCATATCTTGCCTCCACGACAAAGAGAATGAAACTCCACAATTTGAAATATGATGCTTGTGTATGGAAAATTTGGTCGGAAATTGATGCATAAGGAACATGGCTGCAGGTGAGTAGTGATTGAGTCTTCAGCTAGCAGCTCAACTTTGCATTTAGCAAAATTTATGAGCAAGTATCAAGCAAATATGGCCTCATAATTTGATTAGAGCACTTTAATAAAGTCTTCCAAAAAGACCAGTAATCAAGGCAGAGTATGGGTTCAAGAAATCCCTTCTTCTATCATCTTCTCTCTCAAGTTAGAGGCTTCATTAAGGTTCCCAATCCTACAGTAACCACTGATCAGTATATTATAGGTAACAGCATTTGGGGCTAAGCCCTTTTGAGGAAGTTTACGAAAAAGTCTCTGTGCTCGTTCCATATTTCCCAATTTGCATAACCCATTTATTATAGCATTATATGTAGTAATATTTGGAATAAGACCTCTCTCCAGCATCTCATTCCTTAATTTGAAAGCACCATCCACATCACCAGCTGCTGAACAGGCATGAATTAAGGCACCATATGTGAAATTATCTGGAATAAAACCTCTAGATAACAAAATTGACAGAACAGTTCCTGCTTCATCAATCTTCCCAGACTTGCCAAGACCATAGATAGCTATGTTGTACACAATATTGTTGGGAAGAGAATTACATATAGCAATTTTATCAAGAGAATCAGCAATTCTCTGAGCTTCTAGACTTGTGAAAT
The DNA here is from genome assembly GCF_051622355.1 of Phaseolus vulgaris. Lineage (NCBI taxonomy): Eukaryota > Viridiplantae > Streptophyta > Magnoliopsida > Fabales > Fabaceae > Phaseolus > Phaseolus vulgaris. The sequence continues at coordinate 34,225,713 of NC_143506.1, forward strand.
CATTTTTAACAGACTTATCAGTACATTTATGAACTGTAAGAAGATCAAAATCCACCATCTTGTCTAGAATCACAGTTGCTTCATTGATTCTATCATTCTTATAAAGACTGCTGACTATTTTGCTACAGATAACAAAATTAGGAGAGAACCCTCTTTCGATCATCTCAAAATATAAATTAAAAGCTTTATCCAGCTTCCCTTCATTGCACCAACCGTAAATAAGGGTACCATAGGTAACAGTATTTGGTGATAGTCCTCTCCTCCGCAACTCCACAAGAAGATCAGCAACATCACTTGACTTCCTAGACTTAAAAAGTCCATAAATAAGGGAATTGTACATTTCAATGGAAGGAGAAATTGTTTGTCTTTCCATCATATCCTTAATTCTAAAAGCTTCAACCACACTCCCAGTTTTACAATATCCAGCACTCAAAGCCCTATATGTTATTTCATCTGGAGAGCATCCAAGTTCATTCATCCTATCAAAAACAACCTTTGCCTCCACCACTTTCCCCATCTTACACAGCCCACCGATCATTGTATTGAATGCAACAGTGCTATTAGTAAAACCCCGACCTAAAATCTCTTTCCAAAACATTATAGCCCCGTCAGAATCTCCCATTTTGAAAAAACAATCAAGCAGAGTACAGCAGCTGACTTCATTCGGCACCACATCTCGTTCCACCATCGAACGCCAAAGGCTCAAAGCATCGCCGTAAGACCCCACATCGACCAACCCTTTGAGAACCGTATTATAGGTGACAACAGAAGGATCAATTCCCTCCCTTAACATCTCCTCACAAAGCATCAAAGCCTCCTTCATTCTCCCTTCCCTGCAGTACCCATCCAACAGCGTATTATAGCTATAACAATCCGGTCTCACATTCCAATCCAACATCCCCCTAAACACCTCTTCGGCCCTCCCAATCCCACCCTGCTTACAATATCCATTAACCAACGCATTACAAACAAACACATTCACCCTCAACCCCACACTTGCCATCTCATCTCTAATCCTAACCGCATCATCCATCTTCCCCACCTGACAATACCCATCCACCAGCAAGCCATACACGCGATCATCCACAAAATTCCCCTCACCCTCCTCCATTTTCCGAAGCAACCTCTCGGCCTCATCCACCCTTCCCTGCCTGCAGTAACTTTTCATCAACAAAGTCCAAGTGACCACATTTCTTTCAACCCCTTTCTTAGACATTAAACTCAGCACCCTCTCAGCTTCTCCCACATCACCCTTACAAGCATACCCTCCAACCAAAGCATTGTACACCACAACATTAACCTCAAACCCCATCCCCTCCATCTTCTCCACAAACCTCTCAGCACAATCCACCTTCCCTTCCCGACAATGCGCATTCACAACAATACTAATCATGAAAACGTCAGGCACAATCCCCATCTTCAAAACCTGCTCAAAAACAGCAAGCGCCGAGCCTCCTTCACCAGCACGAACCAGCCTAGCGAGCAGGCAATTGCAGGACCTGAGGCTGGGGGTCCTGCCAAGCCTGCACATTTCGTCGAACACGTGGAGTGCGTGGCGCGTCATGCCGCGTTCGGCGAAGGCCTTGAGGAGCATGTCGAGGAGGGTGGGGGAAAAGCCAAATTCCTTGTAGATGGAAAAAACGTCTTGGCAGACGGCGAAGGCGCGGTAGTTGTTGGTGCAGTGGAGGGAGAGGAGTTGGTGGAGGAGGGAGCGGGCTTCGGGGAAGAGTTTGGCGCGGGCGAGGATGTGGAGGAGGAGGCAGAAGGAGGTGGCGTGGGGGCGGTAGTTGGGTTGTTGGGCGGCGAGGTGGAAGAGGGCGAGGGCGGCGGCGGGGTGGAGGCGGAGGCGGCGTAGGAGGGCATCGGTGAGGGGGTCTGAGAGGGGGAAGCGGAGGCGGCTGAGAGCGGCGGGGCGGCCAAGGAGGAGGAGGCGGGAGATGCGGTCGAGGAGGTCGGGAGAGGGAGGTTTGGAATTGGAATGTTGAGGAATGTTCCGGAGAAGGATAGGAGAGAGGTGTAATGTTCTGCGTGAGGGAAAGGAAAGGGGAATGGGTTTACGGAGGAGAGGGAACATTTGAGCGGCGGCGACGTCCACGAAAGCATGAGTTGGTGCTAATGTTGGACGTTAAATTGTAGTTGTTGGGTGTGTGTGATGGCTGAGGAAGAAGGAAGAATGGAGAAGGAAGAAAGGGTGGAGGTGAAGGTTAAGTGAAGAGGTGAATGGTGATGATTGGTTGGAGGAAGAAGAAGAAGCAGTAGCAGCACCACCGCCGCCACCATTGAGCAGGGAAAATATAGCAGAGACTTTGTTGAAGAGAAACCACCAACGCGAAATTTTTTCAAATTTAAACCAACCAAAGTAACGCTCCTTCTCATTTATGTAATACATATTAAAGAAGAAATTTTGTGATATTTTTCTAAGATATTTTATAATCTTTATAATTATTAAATGTAGTTTTTTTTATTAAACATGTATTATACATACACAAATGTATTATCTCTCCGGTAAATAGTCAAGGTTGTGGATTGAGAATACTTGTTAGTAGAGTTAGAAAAAACTTTCCACATTTACTTTTTGTGTATTGAGGAGCATAATAGCAACAAAGCTTTTCTAAAAAAAAATGTAAAATTCAAGTGGGTGACAAGGAAGATATTAAATAATGTTAAACCAAAAAATACTATGAAATTGTAGCCTACATTAAATAAAAGTTCTTTATTGGAATTGCATATGGTCTTGTTTATAGAGCTATAAATAGTTGGCACTTAAAATGATTGAAGAGAATGGAGATACACAATATTCTGTACTATGGTCATATTGTGTTGAACTCAAAAGGTCTTGCAGGGAACACTTCAATTAGTTGTTGATAGAATTATATTGAATTTGGCTCCTAGATTTGGAAGATTTTATGTATGCTTAGATTGGTGCAACCAAGTTTTTTCAATAGACATACAAAGCTCTTATAGGGATAAATGGTTGTCGATAGAGTCTGGAGTTCAGTTACTTGTGACAGTTGATAGAGATGGAAATGATTATAAATTTCCAATAGCCTTTGTAATAGTGTATATAGAAAGTTTCCAATAGCTCAATCCCACATAACTAAATTCACAAATTAGATTTAATATAAATTGAATTAGAAAATCCAAATCAATATGATTTAGTTAAAATGGATTTAGATTTTAGATCAAATATATTTTATTGAATTGAATTACATTGGATTTTGAAAAATCCAATCATCATCACCTCTAGACATAAAATGAATGCCAATAAAAATCATAATTATAATTTAAATATAGCATATGCAATTAAAGAATGAAAAACACATGCCTTGTTCAGTTGAGACAATTTTCTTCTATTAATGAAACTTTTCATATTGTTTATTATATAAATAAAAAAGTTTCACCAGATTTTGTAAAGTATTAGTCATGAAGAATAAATAGCTAACATACATGTGTGTATGTAGAAAACGAGAAGAAACACAAGATTGAAGGACTAAAAATTATGTTTTAATAACTTTTTAAAAATTTTCATTAGTATCGTCTAATATTACTGAAAGAAATTATTGATTTATTTACAAAAAATTATCGACGAATTTTCATAATAATAGTAATAATTATAATAATTATTATTATAATTCTTTTGAAATTAGGATTTTCAAACGTAGGTTTGCTCTTCGTCACAGCGCAGCTTTTACTCCTCGGATACAGATCGGCGGCGAAACCTCCTTCTGCCTCCACCGCTTTATCCTCGTCGATCCTCGTCATCCCGACGCTGCTAGACTTCGGCAACACTTTCGAGACGTGGATTCGATTCGCCGACGTCGTTCTCGCTAACGCGGCTCTCACGAGCTCCGTGTAATCCTCGTCGCTAACCTCGGACCTCCTGGAGAACCTTCCAGCACCTTTCGCTGTAGTAGCCCACGTGCTGACCGCCACACGTTGTGGTCGAAGGGGGAGAGGAGATTGGCGTGGCTCTGGTTCGTCAGAATTGGGTTTTTGGTTTGCTTTCAAAGCCAAATTGCCTCACTTCATCAGCGGAATAGCTGGAGGTGCGGCGCGGAGTTCTTGGCGGCAACTTATTAGCCTTCTAAAATGACGGAGGGTTCTGTGGGTTTTCTCATACCATGGACTTGTTTGATGGATCGGGAAGTATGTCTTGATAAAAAAATATATTCTATATCCGGTCAAAGGAAGACTTTTGCTCAGGCTTTGGGAAATACATGTGACATTCCTTTGTCCCAGCTACCTACTCCTTGTATTAAGGGTGACATGATTGTTGTCCGGATTGATGAGGCAGATTACTTGGCTGGTCTTGAGGATTGCAAAACCCATCTCCATGGTCGGATTATTCTATCTAAGGGGGATAAACCTCTTACACACCTGAATTTAACTAAAAAGTTGCAGCCGGTGTGGAAAGCTCTTGGACCATGGAAAGCAATTCCTCTTGGAAAAGGTTTCTATGAGTTTGAGTTCGCTTCTATAGAAGACATGCGATGGGCCCTCGGGATGGGTTCGCTGAAGTTATCTCCTGGTTTATTGAGATTGTTTGCCTGGACGAAAGACTTTGTCCCAGCTACCATGAAGAATACCAAAGCTCATACATGGGTTAGAATCTACCATTTTCCTTTGGAGTATTGGAAACCAAATACAATATATTCCATCGTTAGAGGCCTTGGTACTCATTTGTCTTTGGATGAGCATACTATGAGAAAGAATAGGGGTATGTTTGCTAGAGTGTTGGTGGATATTGATCTTCTGTCCCCTCTCTCCGATCAACTTTTGGTTGAACGTCCAGACTTTGCTTTTGTAGCTGGTGTGGAATATGAATGGCTCCCTCCTTTTTGCTCTCATTGTAAGATGATTGGGCACGAGCTTGCTCAATGTCGGGCGATCCATGACTAGGGTCGTGTTCTTGGGCCTCAACATAAACCTTCTCAAAAGGCATCTTCTGATGAACGGGACCAAGGGAGGACCGTGATTCCTAAACAACGTAAAGAATATAGGAAAAAAGATCCGGAGACAAAACTCGTGGAAGGCCTCTTTGATAAGTTGAAAGTTGATGAAACAGGTGGAGGGGAGGATGATTTTGCAGATATGCCTCCTCTTGAGGATGCTTCAGATCATGATAGGTCCTCACCCAAGCAGGGGTTGTCCACTCCCACTTTGGATTCACTTGCTGTTATGCAAGCTAAGGACTCAGAGTCAAATTCAACAACTTTTATTGATGATCATCATGTGGAGGTATCTGTTCCTGTGATTGTACCATCTCCGTTGCGTACTACCTCTCCTCGGAGGGTTAAATCACATGCGGATACTAATGCATCAGTTCCTAATGTGGAGGTCTCTGCTATTGTGACTGTACCATCTCAATCGCCTCATACCTCCCCTCAGAAGGCTAAATATCTTGGGGATGTTAAAGCAATATCGTTGGTCCTTCAAAATCACTTTTCTTCTCTTGATGGTTTGGAAACTACAGATGTGGGAGGTGATTCTCATATTGGAGGGTCAACTATTCCGCCTACCATTGTTGGAATTAATTCTGATCATATTGAAAATCAGGTTGTTTCAAAATTTTGGGCTGACTCTAATGACATGGATGAGGATGATAGTGATAATGGGGAGGAAACAGTTCGCACTAAAAGAAAACCAGGGAGACCACCTAAGGGGACTGGTAAATCCAGGAAAACTGCTAAGGCAGTTCTCTCTACAACGTCGCAATGAAGGTCTCTTCATTTTTTTGGAATTTCAGAGGATTGGGGAACCACAAAACTGTGGAGATGTTGCTCAGTTTACTTAACCTACATAAACCTCTCCTGGTTTTTCTTGCTGAACCCATGATGTCGTACACTAATGCTTTCGACATCCTTTTCAAATCTGTTAATATGCATTTGGTGGCTACGTCTCCTATTGTTAATAAAGTTGCTAAGCTTTGGTGTTTGTCGGTTCCTAATCTTGTCCAAAATTTCTTGGTTAATGATCAATTTATCTCTGTAACTTGTCGTCTGCAGGATAAAAGTTTTAGCTTTGCAGGTGTTTATGGTGTTAACACATACTTGTCTAGACGATTTTTATGGAGGGATCTTAGTTTCTTCACAGGGCCTTGGTGTATTCTGGGAGATTTTAATGTTGTGCTCTCGGCGGATGACTATAAAGGGGGGTGGCTCCTAATCAGGTTTCTTGTAATGAATTCCTGGACTGGATTAATTCTAATGATCTTTCTTGTATGCCTTTTACTGGATCTTGTTATACTTGGTGTAACGGAAGGAGAGGGTTGCATAGAATTCACAGAAGACTGGATAGGGCTTTATGTAATGGAGTGTGTCTGGATGAATGGGAATCGTGTTCTTATTAGGTTCTTGTGAAAAATTGTTCTAATCATTCCCCTATTCTTGCTAGTCTTGCTAGTAATTCTTTGCGGAAGGTTAGCAATTTTCGTTCCTTTTCGATGTGGCTTCAGGACACTTGTGTCTAAAGCTTATTCATGATTCTTGGGCTAATCAGGTTGTTGGTTGTCCTATGTTTATCTTGCAACATAAGTTAAAAAGGTTGAAACTTGAGCTCCGAGACTGGAATAAAAATTCTTTTGGTAATGTTCATAATGGAGTTCTTCTTAAGCAGGGCATCCTTCTTGGTATTCAAAAAAGCTTAGAGAATGCTAGTTTGTCTGATAGTGATGGACTTCTCTGTCAAGAAAAGATTGCTAAGGAGGAGCTTGATCATGCTCTTCACTGTCAATATTTGTTTTGGAAAGAAAGGGCTAGGATGTTATGGTTCAAGGATAGAGATCGAAATACTGCTTTTTTCCATGCGGTGGTCAAAAGGAGAAATAATTCTAGTGGGATTCATCGTCTACGGATTGATAATGAGGTTACGGAGGATCCTAAAATCATTGAGGATCATATTTTGGACTTTTATAAAAATCTTTATGCTGAGTCTATTTCTAATGTTCTGGATACTGATAATATGGAAGATTTTATTGGTACTTATATTCTTGCGATGGTTTCCTTTTAGGAGAATATGATGTTGATTAAGTGTCCAGATTTTTCTGAAATTAAAAATGTTGTTTTTAATCTTAACGGTAATAGTGCTCCTGGTCCTGATGGTTTTGGTGGTGTTTTCTATCATTCTTGCTGGGAAATTATTGGGACAGATGTTTGCAATGTTGTTCAACAGTTTTTTAAACAAAACTGGGTTCTCCCTGGAATGAACAGTAATGTGGTATCTCTTATTCCAAAAGTTCAGGGTGTTGATTCCATTAAAGATTACAGGCTAATTGTTGTTGCTAATTTCAAGTTTAAGATTATTTCCAAGATGCTGGCAGATAGGCTTGCACTTGTGGCTGCTAGAATCATTTCTCCTAATCAATATGGATTTGTGCAGGGTAGACAGATTCAGGATTGCATTGGTATTGCTTCTGATGTTATTAACCTACTTTCTAAAAAGGTTAGAGGAGGTAATGTGGCTTACAAAGTTGATATTCATAAAGCTTTTGACACTCTGAGTTGGAAGTTCTTATTATTAGTTTTAAAACACTTTGGTTTTCACCCCTCATTTGTCGGTTGGATTAGTACAATTCTCCGTTCAGCTATGCTTTCTATAAGAATAAGTGGTAGTTTGGTGGATTTTTTTCCTTGCAGTCGAGGGGTAAGACAAGGTGATCCATTGTCTCCTTTACTTTTCTGTCTTGCAGAGGAAGTTCTTAGTAGAGGTCTCTCTAAGCTTGTGAATGATAAGAAGATTTTAAATATAGCCAGTCCGCACGGTTATCTCACTCCCTCTCATATTTTGTATGCTGATGACATATTTATTTTTTGTAGGGGGGATATTAAGTCTCTTAGAAATTTGAGTTCTTTTCTTAAAACATATGGTGATTTTTCTGGTCAATATATTAATAACTCTAAAAGTAGTTTCTTCACCATGGATAATTCTCCAAGATTTGTCACCAAAATTCAAAATATTCTTTCCTGTAGTCATGGTTGTTTGCCTTTCCATTATTTAGGAGTGTCTATCTTTGTTGGTGCTCCAAAGTGTCGGTTTCTTCAACCTTTGGCTGATAAAGTTAAATTGAAGCTAGCATCTTGGAAAGGTAAATCTCTTAACATGATGGGTCGAATTCAGCTGGTCAATACAGTGATTACTTGATCTCTAGCTTATAGTTTTAATATGTATAAGTGGCCTGTTTCACTTATTAAGCAAGTTGAGCAGTGGTGTCGGAATTTTATTTGGACTGGTGATATTCTAAAAAAAGGTATTGCTACCGTTAATTGGGGGAAAATTTGTTCACCTCTTGAGGATGGAGGCTTGAATATTATTAATCTTCATCATGAAAATAATGCATATCTTCTTAAGCTTGCTTGGAACTTTGCTTATAGCGACAAACCTTGGTCTTTACTCTTAAAAGCCAGGGTTCTTAAATCAAAATATGAATTTCGAACGGTTTATAGATCTTCCTCTCTCTGGCCTGGAATTAAGCAATTTTATTCTACCATACTTGACTATACTTCTTGGACTGTTGGTACAGGTTCTTTTATTAATTTCTGGAATGATAAATGGTGCTCTATTACTTCTTTAGCAAATATTGCAGGGTTATCTGATGGTGTTAGCATTCCGGATACAGTCTCTCAATTTTGGACAGGTTGTGATTGGAATATTCCCTTCTCTTTACAGCAGATGTCTCTTCTTTTTAATCATATCATGATTAGAGAGGAACAGGATATTCCTAATTGGATTCTAAATGAGTCTGGTCGTTTCACTCTTAAATCGGCTAGGACTTTTTTCTTGGAACCAGGAGTTCCAGGTGGTTGGGGTAAATTCATTTGGTCTTCATCTATTCCGCCTTCCAAAACTCTAGTACTCTGGAAAAATTTTCATGGGCGACTTCCTACAGATCAACATATTCAGAATAAGGGTTTGCATATATGTTCTATGTGTTCGCTTTGTGAAAAGCAAGAGGAATCTACTCAACATCTATTTTTTGAATGTTCTAACGCATTGCATATTTGGAGTTGGGTACGACAAATTTTTCTTACTTCTCATTTCTCTAATAAGGATGATCTACTTTCTTTTATTAAGAATGATGGTAGTCCTTTGGTTAAATTGATTAAGCTTGCGGTGATAACCTTTTCTATATGGATGATATGGCGTATGAGGAATTATGCTAGATTTCAGGATAAGATTGGGGTTTCTAAGGCTATTTCGATAATTAAAGATTTAACTTGTCTAGTGGGAAATTCGTCTAAAGCTTCAATGAAGAATGATATGTTGGACTTCAATGTGATTAAGTTTTTCGGTATTAAGACTCGTAGTGGTAAAGTTCTTCGTCCTCTTCCTATTAGATGGGAATTTCCTTCACCAGACTGGGTCAAAATTAATATTGATGGGGCTACTAGGGGGTATCCTGGTCTTGCTACTTGTGGAGGTATTTTTCGTGGGAGTATGGGAGAATTTATTGGTGCTTTTTCAGTGTTTCTTGAAGTCCAAACTGCTTTGGTTGCTGAGTTTTATGGAGTTATACATGATATGGAGGAAGCTCAAAAAATGGGACTTACTAATGTCTGGCTTGAATGTGATTTTGCCTTGGTTTGTGCTGCGTTTACTGCTAGGACTACTGTTCCGTGGATGCTTCAGAATCGATAAGTTGGCTGCTAGGACTACTGTTCCGTGTGATTTTGCCTTGAATGTTGATAAGTTGGCTAATTTAGGATTTATTTATAGAGAATCTTTTAATTGGTATAATAGACTCCCAGCTAATCTGTTCTTAGAATTCTTTATGAATAGGTATAATCTACCTATGTATCGTTTGTGTTAACATATGGATTTTGGTCTAGTCCCCCCATATTTTTGTATTTTCTTTCTTTTTTCTTTTTTTAATAATATTTTTTCATGTGATGGTAGATGATTGTTGTTACTTGAGGTATCAGCTTAACTGAGATGTCAAGTTGCATAGTGATGCCTAACACGAAAACTTTAAAAAAAATATATGAATAATATAATAATGTTAATGGTTTTAAAATATTAATAATAATTAATTTAATATTACTAATTACCGATATTTGTGTACGTAACGGAAAATTTGTTAGTGGTGGTGTTGTGTTTATTTGAACATTTGAAAACTTTATTTGTCTTTTGATGATCAGGGGTTACATGTTAGCATCATTTGATCTTTCTATTGTTGGTTGGTTGAGCTAGCGACACATATACTAAGTCCCATATGTCTGAAGTTTCTTTGAGAGTCTTATTCTTGTTGTGGTGGTGGTTGAGAAGGCTGAGTGTCTACCTTTTGATTTATAGAATGTAAGGACCTTTTGATTTCTAGAATGTAAGGTCATATATCACCTTTTGATTTCTAGAATGTAAGGTCATATATCACCTTTTGATTTCTAGAATGTTTGGGTGTAAATCTAGTTCAACCTCATCAAGATATATAGATAAGTCTATTGTTGGTTGAGCACCTTCAACCAATGCTTGTTTATAATATAGAGTAGATAAAAAGTATGGTCACTTAGGTTGGTACGGTGGAGGAATGTCGTTCACATTCCTTATTTTGATGCAACTTTCTTTTTATAAGGTGAGCTTTCTCAGCTTGTTGTTAAGCCCATAAACGTCAAATGACTTGAAGTAATTGAGTTTAGATGAGATGACTTCAAATTATTTTGTGGCAGTTGACATACTTGTTCAAACTAAACACCACTAGAATACCAAGAGGCTTAATGTCTAATCATGTTTGCATTAGATAAATGTTGATCTCACCCAAGATAGGTTGTTTCACCGCAATGACTCCTCAGTTGATAATCCTACCTTGAGCTTCAGGCAATTGCATAACTTTTTCATGATGTTTTGATTTCACATTAGCCTGGCCAACAACACTGAGTAGTTCACTTCAACAATAAATTTTGTCATTCCTCAAATGCTTGACCAAATTTTAATACAAAAAGTGTGGTAAATTGAAGGGGATTTCAAATAAAAGATGGTAGATGATAAACCTAGATAGTTAGACCCCACCCTAGACACTAAAACTTGTGTCTATCTTCACATCGTTAAAGGTTTCATTGTTTCCCAAAAAGTTTTGATACATAATTCAACTTTTACTCTTATGTATTTGACATGTTTTCACAATATTAATAAAATAGCAGGGACAATAATTTTTAATAGTTTTGTTATTTTGATTTAATTGATGGATTACTAAAACCTTAACATATAAATGATGAAACATAGTATTTTTAAATATATATATATATATATATATATATAATATTTAACGAATTAAAACTATTATTCACAATTCATGTTTATATCATAACTAATTCATGTTTATATCATATATATTTTTTATTTATCGGTATATAGGTGTGGTTATACACGACATAATTAAATATATTTAAAAAATACTACCACATTCTAACTTAAAATTTGAGATTATACCATTAATAAATTACAAAAAATTAATAAAACTCACTTGTTAACTTTGTTTAATTAGCTTTTACAAAAGACATGAGGTTATAAATTGATATTTAACTCACTCATTTTTCATAAACATTTATAATGGATAATCTTATTTTTATTTTTATAGTTTTAAGAATTTTTCTTCTTCTTTCAATCAGATGTACCTTATTACTAAAGGATTCGAATTTGATTAGTGAAAGATTATACAGACATAGCCACCGTATTTATATTATGGTAAGGCTTGTATAACAACAAATACATAGTCTATAGCCATCTAAATATACAAATACAAGTTTAAAATCTAGTAAGATTTTCATTTCTTCATTATAATATTTTGATATTGGAAAAATATTCTCCTATTTATTTTATTATATCACGGGAATAAAAAGTCCGTTCAAACAAGATTGGCCAAATTATATAATCTTATTTTATTATATCAGGGAATAAATTTATATGAATAACTTTGATGATTAAAAAAGTTTCTTAAAAATAATTTGTCATGGTGTTTTAAAACCAGTAGAAGTTATGTAAAAAAATACCTTTTAAAATCCGTGAGAAACTCATAGGAATGTTATATATAAACAGAGATAACTTTTTCTTGCGCAGTTCCTTTACCTGAATATGCTTTCAAAATTTTAGTTTTCAGTAGAAAAAACATTGTTTTAACTTTTTAAACTAACATTATAACACTCATATCTTGATTATAAAAAAGAAAAGCTTATGGTTTTCAGTAAAGAAAATTTTTTAGTGACACCCTTACCTAGCATTCTAGAATAGGGTTTGCAGCATTTAGCTGGGTTTTTTTTATTTGCATAAAAAAAATTCCTTAACTTTTTTTTTCTTCTGAATTTTATAAAGAACTCTATTAAAAATGGAAACACCATCTTCTTAGGCAAGAAGAAAATTTTCAAATTCTTCTTCCTATGTTTCTTCCAAAATGTCCAAAAAATATTTATGTTTTGCAACACCTCATTAATAGATATTGTTAAATGAAATGTTAATTTAAATTATAAGTATCCTTTTGATCATTACTTATTTTTGAAGAGTTCTAACAACCATCCCATGTAATCATTATACAGCCTATTTAAGTTTTATAATAATATTTATTTTATTATTTTATTTACTAATTCACTTATGTATAATATTTTATTAAATTTATTATGGATTGCTCATAAGAGGGTTGACTATTAATGTATAAGTTTTCATTTTAAAAATATTTGTATTAAATTTTATGAGTTGATGTTGGTATATTTCTTCGGCTTAACTTTTTTTTTCAACGATTTTGATTAGAAGAACTTCTAAGTATTTATAGTTTTTGCTTTCTTCACCCCATCATTACTACTGCACCCTCATACTAATAGCCCAAAGGACTAAAATAACCTTTCTTGTTACACCCTTCTCCGCAGCTGCTATTGCCATTGTTTTCACTGTACTCTATGAGAGGAAGAAAATATATAAAGAGAGAGTAAAATCTTGGATTTAGGAGAAAACTTATTATGGAAAGTTATTTTCAAAAAAATATTTCATAGGTTCCTGAAATCTTTTCTTAGAAATCATCTCATATATTATACACTCATTTAGAAAAAAAAAAATATGTTCTAGAAAGTTAATTTTGAAAAGTTTATTCCAGAAAGTATCTCATATATTTTGAAAAACTTATTATGAAAAATTTGTTTAACAAAAATTCTATTTCAAAATGTATTTCATATGTCTGAAAAAGTGTTGAAAATCCTAAAGTTACCATTGAAATGTACATGAAGAATAGAATGATTATTTTTAAAATTTTATTTTGAAATTTTGGGATGCAGGTAGTAATTATGGTGGTGGATAAAGTAGCTTTGTAATTATATATATATATATATATATATATATATATATATATTGTATCTATATGTTAGGTAGTTCCTGGTGAAGCTTTTTGACTTATAAAACAAAGAATATGGAAGTTATGTTAACAGGAAGAAAAATTCATCACAAGGACAAGGCATATGTGTTTCCATTCTTCTCCATCTCCATGCTTTAAATTATGGTTAGGGTCCATGCTATGTAAGTTATTTTAATATCAAGGGAATTTAAAATTTTCGTAAATTAAAATATATATATATATATATAAAAGAAAAGGACTATAAACTGAAATGAAATTATTTATGTCACTCATTCTCCTAAGAAATAATTTTTGTTTGTCTTTCTTATTTGATGGTTCAACTAAAGGATTTAATTACTGAAAGATTACACAAACTTAATCATCTGACTTACTTATATTGTCTTTTTTTATTTCATAGTTTTACTAAAGGATTTGATTACTTGAAAATTGCACAAACTTAATCATCTGACTTACTTATAGTGTATTTTTTATTTCATGGTTCTACTAAAGGATTTGATCATTTGATTATTGCACAAACTTAACCATCTGATTTATATTTATAATGCTTTTCTTATTCTATGGTTCTAATAAGAGATTTGATTACTCGAAGATCGCACAAACTTCACCATCTAATAAGAGATTTGATTATTCGAAGATTGCACAAACTTAACCATCTAACTATATGTTAGTATCTTTCTTATTTCATGATTCTAGTAAGAGATTTGATTACTCGAAGATTACATATTCTTGAGATTTGATTTCTCGTGTAACAACAAAAATAAAATCAATGATACTTATTTTATTTTGACACTTAAATAAATTATTATTTTATGATAATATAATATTTTATTTTAAAAAAATTACCTTTATATTATTAAATAGTTTTACTTGTGTACCAATTTCTTGAAGAAAAATAGATCATAATATTTGTAATTTGATGTATTCTTACTTTAAGCATGAGAGTTAAAACATTAAAGTGAGATGCTAAAACCTCAATTCTCAACCACCTAAATAAATCAGTCAAGTCAATTCAACTTTTTATTAGTGATTGTGTGAGGAAGATTTCAAATACTAGTTAAGACAAGCAATTAAAATATATTTAATAAAAAATATTTTAAAAAAATCGTTAAATATGCGAAACTGATTTTCATTCTTATTTCAAAACTTATAATATTGTAATTTTTTTACGTGACAAATTAACATTTTAATTCACGTAAAAAAATTGTAAACGTGATTTATTTGTATAGTTTCTTATTTGGATAAATTTGACATTATAGTATTAGAAAAAAAAAACATATTTAATTTTTTTATAAATAAATTAAGTAAAAGCATATATAATAATAAAACATGGTTTTTCTGAGTGAAAGCATGTGTGGTCATCTTGGACAAACCATGGAACAAAGACACAAGGACCGCATTCGCATTTCTTATCTCAGTTTGTGTGGTTCACGGTTCATCTTTTGTCCATTCAGTTTTTCACTTCACTATTTCATTGTCCTTCAAATCACCGACACAAAAACCTCAAAACAATTATTAAATTTAGTGCTTCATAATGTTTTTAACTTAATTGCATTTAGAGAATTTATCCATTCATGAGGCATATCAATGACAGGTCTTGTAGTTAGAATAAAAGAGAAAATAGTTTTAACTAATATTGATTACAAGCTGAAAATTGTTTCTTGAATTTGGATTTGACACCTTTGAATGGAGAAGAAGCAATGTTGTGAAGTGAGTAAACATTAAAAAATGATTTTGCTCCAAAATGAAACACAATATTGCAAGAGTAGGCCATGAGTCTGCCCTTTACTCCATCCTATGTTGTTTTCCTGGATTCGTGGAAAAAGAGGGAAAAGTAACAGTGAAATGAGAAGGTGGAATTATAGGGTCGTGTCTTTTAGACAAATAAACTAAGTGAAGGTTTCCAAGTTAACCAAGTTGTAAATGTTTTCCTAAAATTACTGCCAAAACTGGTTGGCTAAGGAAATTGATTATGTGTTTGGCAGTAAAAGTTAGAGAGGGTAGAAACTTGCATGGATTGGACCGAACGAAAACAACATGGGAGAGACATTAAGTGGGGTGAGTTGAGGTGCACATCATAGGGCAATTCATTGTCGGTTTAACGCAACAGAAGAACAATGCACTTTGAATAAAAACTATCTTCCCAAATTTTCGTGTTGAGGGTATCTACTATGTATATGTGTATATGTATATATCTCCTTCACAAACCACACAAGTAAAAAGCTAGAATCAAGCTGGCTTCATAGAAGGTGCAATACAAGGTAAGCAAATACATTTGGTTTTTTGTCGCAGAGCCTTGAAAATGAGCTTTGGAAGTAGAGGGAAGCTGAAAGACACGAGCTTGAGCACATCAGCTGAAAGCAACATGAACAGCAAGAGGGACAAGACACTGGCTCAATACAGTGCAGATGCTGAGATTCTGGCTGAGTTTGAGCAGTCTGGTGTGTCTGGCAAATCATTTGACTACTCCAGGATGGTCCTTGATCCTCCCAGGTTAGTGTCCGGGGAAAAAATGACTGCATATCTGTCCAAAATCCAAAGGGGTGGTCTTATCCAACCCTTTGGTTGTATGCTTGCAATTGAGGAAGCCACTTTTAGGATCATTGGGTACAGTGAGAATTGTTTTCAGTTGTTGGGTTTGGAGAGGCAAATTGACTCTAAGCAGTTCATAGATTTGATTGGGGTTAATGCAACAACCCTTTTCACTCCCCCTTCAGGGGCTTCCCTAGCAAAAGCTGTGGCTTCCAGGGAAATTTCTCTTCTGAACCCGATTTGGGTCTATGCGAGGACAACCCAGAAGCCATTTTATGCCATACTGCACAGGATTGATGTTGGGGTTGTGATTGATTTGGAGCATGCACGGTTGAGTGATCCAGCATTGTCACTTGCTGGGGCGGTTCAATCACAGAAGCTGGCTGTGAGGGCTATTTCTAGGCTGCAATCTCTTCCTGGGGAAGATATTGGCTTGTTGTGTGACACAGTTGTTCAGGAAGTGCAGAAGCTTACTGGATATGACAGGGTTATGGTTTATAAGTTTCACGAGGATGATCATGGTGAGGTTGTAGCTGAGATTAGGAGGTCAGATATGGAGCCTTACTTGGGTTTACATTATCCTGCCACAGATATCCCTCAAGCTTCTCGCTTCTTGTTCAAGCAAAACCGGGTCAGGATGATTTGTGATTGCCATGCAAAGCCAGTTAAGGTCATTCAGAGTGAAGAATTAAGGCAACCTCTTTGCTTGGTGAATTCAACCCTTAGGTTACCACATGGTTGTCACACTCAGTACATGGCCAACATGGGATCAATTGCCTCTCTGGTGATGGCAATTATAGTCAATGGAAAGGATGCAACAAGGCTTTGGGGTTTGCTAGTTTGTCATCACACTTCACCACGCTATGTGTCTTTCCCGGTTCGCTATGCTTGTGAGTTCCTAATGCAGGCTTTTGGACTGCAACTTTACATGGAGATTCAATTGGCATCACAAATGGCAGAAAAGAGAATTCTTAAAACTCAAACCTTACTGTGTGACATGCTCCTTCGTGATGCACCATTCGGCATTGTGACCCAGTCTCCAAGTATTATGGATCTTGTGAAGTGTGATGGGGCTGCCTTGTTTTATGATGGAAACTGCTGGTTGTTAGGCACATCCCCAACTGAAGCACAGGTAAAAGACATCGCAGAATGGCTACGTAGTAGTCATGGGGACTCAACAGGTTTGACAACGGATAGTTTAGCCGATGCTGGTTATCCAGGTGCTGCTTCACTGGGTGATGCGGTTTGTGGCATGGCCACGGCAAGAATCAATTCAGAACATTTCTTGTTCTGGTTCAGGTCTCACACTGCTATGGAAGTTAAATGGGGAGGAGCCAAGCACCATCCAGAGGATAGGGATGATGGAGGAAAAATGAACCCAAGATCATCATTTAAAGCTTTTCTTGAAGTAGTCAAAAGCAAAAGTTTGCCTTGGGAAGTGTCAGAGATCAATGCTATTCACTCATTACAACTAATAATGAGAGATTCATTCCGAGACGTGGAGATCACCAGCCCAAAGACTTTAAACTATGTACAGAAAACTGGCACTGCAACTGGAGCAATGGATGAACTCAGTTCAGTAGCTCTTGAAATGGTGAGATTGATCGAGACAGCAACAGTTCCAATTTTTGGGGTTGATTCAGGTGGCGTAATCAATGGATGGAATTCAAAGATTGCTGAATTGACAGGTCTACAAGGCAGTGAAGCTATGGGAAAATCCGTGGTAAATGAAATTATACATGCGGACTCATGTGACACTTTTAAAAATACTCTAAGCAGAGCCTTGCAAGGTAAATCAATTGTTGTAGAAAAGATAAAAGTAGATTTAGAGTTTTAACTTAATTAACTCTCTCAAATGATATTCACAAATCATTTGGGAAAAACTTGTACTGTAGTTGCTAGCAGCAGCAGGTCTTCTAGAATTCGATTCCACATGTTGGTCTTAAATATTCAATTCGTGAAACTTGTACTGATCCTTTCACAGGATCAGCTACTGAACCCAACATAGTTTCCTATACTATCCTATTATAAGACATTGGTGACCCTCTATTGCTGAAAGCTTCAGCATTTATTATCCAATTTCATATCCTTTACTTCCCCATGCTTCTAAAATTAAAATTTAATTTTGAGGTGGTTCACTTCTGAGCCACTGAACATGTCAAGTTGAATATTTCTGGTGTACTATATAAAGCTTTGGACAAACAAATAACTCGTGTCTTTTAGGTTGTTCTATTATTTTCACCAATTGGAATGTAAAATGTAATGACTAGTGTTATATAATTGAATATGTAAGTAAGATAATGTTTAAATTGCAATCTTATTTTGCTTCCTTGTCCCTAAAAGTTACGTACTCATAGTAATGTAACGATCACTAGTTTTTGCAGGCGAGGAGGACAAAAGTGTTGAGTTGAAAATAAAACACTTTGGGCTTCATCAACAAAAGCAAGTTGTATATCTCATGGTCAATGCTTGCACTAGTAGGGACTACACAGATTCTGTTGTTGGGGTATGCTTTGTAGGTCAAGACATCACTTATGAGAAAGTAGTTCAAGATAAATTCATCAAGTTGGAAGGTGATTACAAAGCAATCATACAGAGTCTCAGTCCACTGATTCCACCCATATTTTCTTCTGATCAGAATGCCTGCTGCTCTGAATGGAATGCAGCCATGGAAAGGCTAACTGGTTGGAAAAGAGATGAAGTCATTGGAAAATTGCTTCCTGGTGAAATTTTTGGAAGTTTTTGTCGACTAAAAGGTCAAGATACACTGACTAATTTTATGATTTTACTATACCGTGGAATAAGCGACCAAGATTCTGAGAAGTTACCATTTGGATTTTTTGATAGAAATGGAGAATTTGTGGAGACTTATATAACAGCAAACAAGAGAATTGATGCTGGTGGGAATATGCTTGGCTGTTTTTGCTTCTTGCAGGTTGTGACACCAGACCTGAATCAGTCCTCTGAAGAACACAAGCCAAGAGGCAGAGAAAACATTTCTGAATCTAAAGAGTTGGCTTATATACTACAAGAGATGAAGAAACCTTTAAATGGCATACGATTCACACACAAACTTTTCGAAAGTACAACTGTTTCAGAAAACCAAAAACAATTTCTTGACACCAGTGATGCATGTGAAAGACAAATCATGGCAATTATTGAGGATACCAATTTAGGAAGTATTAATGAAGGGTAGGAGTTTTTCTTTTGTTTTGATAGGCCTATATTCTCTCTTGGAGTAGTACTTTCCTTTTTCGTCTCTTAAAATTTATGCTTAAAATATCGCTTTCATTCCATGCATACTTATTTTCCTACATACAGTCATGTCTTCCGATTATACACTGATATTCAATAACACTGACTTTATGTTTCATATCTTATGCTAATACTAGCAGCACTTTGCAGCTAAACATGGAAGAATTTGTTCTGGGAAATATTTTAGATGCCATTGTCAGTCAAGTCATGATGTTGATAAGAGAAAAGAACTTGCAACTCTTTCACGAAATTCCTGATGAAATAAAAGTGCTTTCTCTATATGGTGACCAAATTAGGCTTCAAGTGGTCTTGTCTGACTTTTTGCTTAATGTAGTCAACCATACACCATCTCCAAATGGCTGGGTAGAAATCAAGATTTCACCTGGTTTAAAGATAATACAGGATGGCAATGAGTTTATCCATCTGAAGTTCAGGTACAAAAACCAAGAATTTATCCGTCCACATAGACATTTATAGCTGATTAATTTTGTTGCTAAGATTGTTTTCTTCTGGTGTTTTATCTACCATATTCTATACTTTCTTATGCCTGAGTAGCTGCGGTTTTATGTTTAACACCTTTTGACAAGTGTGAGATTAACTCCTCCATCTTGGACATACTACATGTTGCATTGCATGTATTTTCTAGTTATCAAATAGTCATGTGCAGCTTTTCTCTTGAATTGCTTACATTGGCTGCAGTTAGCCACTATGGAGATAGACATTTGATCACATAAGTTTGGGAATGTTATGTAAACATCTTTTGCGAATAAATATGCAAATCTAGAGTCACGAAAGTGACCTATAGAGCCCTACTATTTACACCTACTCTATTACTGCACTAGACAATAGAAGACCAGTAAGTAAGTATCTTTGGGAGTCATGAAATGGAGGCATGACAACCAAGGAAGCAAACCATTGGGTGTCAAGTAAATTGTGCTATCATTCTTTTAGACGATTTCTCTGACTCTTGAAATTATGATAAGCATGAGCTTCCTTGTTCATCAACTTCACCTAGAGTTTCCATGTGATATATTTGACCCATTTCTGAATTTCATGTTTGGGTTTTGTTATAATACTTCTAGAAGTGAATTTGTTCTGGGAAATATTTCATGCCTCTCTTACTCATTTTTTTTTTTTCTGTAAGTACTTGTTGAAATTTTTTCCAAACTGTCTCTTTGTTGCTTCTAGTCCTAGATAGATCATTTTTCTTCTTCTGTTTGAATAATTGATAACATTTTTTGTTACATGCTCACTGCCTTCACTCACTTTAGATTTGAAACATTACTCAAGATTAGCCTCAATCTAAAACTTAATAGCACAAACACAATATTCAGAATATCACCTGCCCATAAAAATGCAAATATGACTTAAATCGTGGTTGTATGACCATTTCATGGAATAATCCCTTAGTCTTACGTTTTAGAAATTGTCATAGTTTTAGGATACAATTGTGATGGTTACTTGAAGATGTCACCTATGTTGTTAGATTACTATAGACTAGAGGCTCATTTGATGATATTCTTCTTGCAGAATGACCCATTCTGGTCAAGGTATTCCTTCCAATGTTCTTCATGATATGTTTGAAGGAGGGAATCAATGGAATACACAGGAAGGTCTAGGACTATATATGTCCAGAAAAATCCTCAGTAGGATGAGTGGTCATGTCCACTACGTAAGAGAACAAAACAAGTGTTATTTTCTCATTGATCTTGAAATTAGAACAAGAAAAGAAAGGCAAAAGAATTTGCATGCAGAGAAAAGCATGTTAAGTTAGTTTATTCTCTTGATGCTTTTACTAGTGAAAGGGGTGTGAAAGGTCGTTTGCAAAGAGAGCTCTGTAATCTTGCTTTGAAGCTTGGCAACTGCTCATGTCAACACTGGTATTGATCTTATAATACTATACGGAACTTTATGCTTATATATACACACACACACGCACCTTTTTACTTTGGCTTAAAAATATTACAGTAACACAGTAGAATGCTAAGAGGAATTTTGAACATTGTTTGACCCTTCCTCCAAAGACAAGCATGGCTAATGATTGTGTGTAATACTAATATTTTACATACAAATAAGACTCAATCTTGCAGTTTTCCCTACAGAATTGGTTACTGCATGCAGATGCCCTTTTAATTTGTATTCGTTTTTGGAGCTTAGAAATTCATAGAAAAAGCAGAAGTCAATAGATTTAGTGGATAAATAGAGCAAGTATTGACAAAAAATTTACTTCTTCCTATACATTGATTTGGCACAAAGATTCCTGCAGTTCTTTCATGCTGTGATATAAACTCTAGCTCTGTAACTTCTGAATAATTTCTGCACACAGATGAGAACTTAATTTGCACATACCAGATGAAGATTGTGCATAATAACCTAGAGCTCTGCATTGATATTGGTGGTGGGATCCAGTAGCCATTGTCATGCCATAAGATGTATCATAATGTGTGACATCTAACTTTATGATGTAAAAGAGACCTACCTATTTCAACATGTCATTGATCCAGTAAAACTGGTTTGAATCCCTTAATCAATTTCTTGTTCTTTTGAGTCTTATGAATTGAGTTGATGAGAGAGATCTTGGTAAAAATGGATTTTCTAATGAAAATTGCTCATCAACAAAGTTGGATACACCATACCAATTTTGTATGGATCCAAAAGAGAACTATCTATCGTTTTCATATATTACACCAATATTAAGAATTTTCATTAAGTTCATTTAATTTTCTTGATTTGATATATATGCTTATGTAAAAATTTCATTTCCTAAATTACTTTAATCATATATATTGAAAATGGTACTCACATTTGAATTAATAATAATAATATTAGATTGAGTTGAAATAATTGAAATGTACTTATACTTCAATCCATCCAATTTAGCATTTCTACACTGCCATGAAACTTGATATTCTTGCCCAAAAGCATTTTCGATAAATAAATACCTAAACTCATCATTAAAAAAACACATGTTTACTCATCATTTTCTGGTGTGTATCACATTATAATTATAATTTCCAAAATATATTCTGAACCAACAAAATTAAAATTAAAAACAATGATAAACAATAGTTTAAAAGACTACGTCTAGTAAAAGAAATTTTAAAGGAATAAAATTAAATTTCATGAAAAATGAGGAATTAAAGACATTTTGTCCGCATAATTGTTAAGTGAAATTAGTAATGTATAATTTATAAATTTCTTGGCTTTAAATGGAATTCAAGGGAACGGAAGTGAAAACTTGCAAAAGAAAACATAGTGATTATGTGCATTTTGGGAACTAGTTTTTGAAATGAATGCATTGCTAAAATGATTAATTTTGTCTCATAACTTTTTAAATTAGTTTCAGAATTTAAATAAATTCAAATAAAGTTTGGTAAATTCTCCCTACACGATAATACATTCCTCATGAATCTACATATTTTTCTTTAATTTCAACAATACACTTTAAGTATGGTGGAGAGTGTAGTGTCTTTTTTCTCATTTTCAAGTGGTAGTGGTTGTTTATGATTGTATGTTGGTAATTGAAATAAGTTTTGTGGTCACAAAACATAAAAAAAAAAAACTTACAAAACTAAAAATAATTATTTTCACACTAGAAAACGTTGAATATAACGAATCTTTTCGTCAACTCTCACGCAGGTTCAAATGATGGAACTACTCTTTCAAACGTGACAGATGGAGAAAAATAGAAGTATTGTAGTTAGAAAGGAGAAGAATAGAAGTGTAGCGGTTAGAAAGGAGAAGAATAGAAGTGTTGAAGCTTGAAGGTATAGAAGTGCATGAGTATAGCTGAGATTATGTTTCATTTAGGATTATTTAAATTTTTTTTTAAATTAAAATCGATTTTTCACAATTAATATAAAGGTAGGTGGGAAGCAGATATGGAAGTGGAGGAAAAATTTGTCTAATAGGTAAAAACAAAGACTTCATAAAATAAAAGTCATATTGAGACTTTTTTTTAAAAGTCTATTTAAATAAATAAAACACAAGTTTGGTCCTTAAAATAAGTTTATTAGGCGGCTAGCCTATTTAAATACATCATTAAAAGTAAATTTTGGAAGAAAAAACCGAAAAATTATAAATTATAATGTTTTTCATTCTCAAATTGATAGTACATTATGATGTTTTTGCATTATCAAATAGTATGTTGCATTCTTTCTTATTGTTATTTTTTAATTACAGTTTTCAATTCTCCACTACCAAATAATCGCAAGTCTACAACAATCACGTGTTAAAATCAAAATCGAAATATTTTGTTGTGTGTGTGATTCTATTTTTGCTGGTTATGAATTTATATGAATGAAACCCCTCACCCATAATTACTTCTCTAAATACTTTATCAGAGGGTATTTGGTTTGTTCATTTATAAGTATGATCACACCATGTATGCAAGATTCATTGATGAGTGCATAACAATATAAATTAGAAATTCAGTGTTAAAGTTCCTTTATGCCATGCTTTTGTTTACTTTCTTATATTAATATAATGGGTTTAATCTATTTTAATATTGATTTTCTATATTGTAACAAACATATAATTAACCTTAATTTCTATTATTTCTAGTAATCACATTATGTTCTTAAATCTTATATTTCGTTGTTTCTATTATTTCTAGTAATCACATTATGTTCTTAAATCTTATATTTCGTTGTTGTATCGGTTGGGACCGGACGATCGGACAACCGACCACCCAAATCAAATAACATTTATAATGTAATAAATAGCAGTTACAAATAATGAATATTTCGAAACATCCAGGAAATATCCCAATATAAAGATAAAAACTTATGAAACTGAAAGATACACTTTCCTGATATTAGGGAACCACTACGCATGTTAGTTGTCAATTAAATATCGAGCCCATAGAGATAAAAGCCCATGAGTCAACATTATAAATAAAACTCTTGGTGAAAGAGTATGGTATATTTTTAATATTCTACCAGAACACACATAAATCATAGCACTGACTTGAGCGTCGGAGTGCAATCACAGGTACCCCGACCGACGAAGCACCAACAGCGAAGGAAGGAAGCTTGAAGAAACTCAAAGATCACTGACACGTCAGCAATTGTTAATTGTCAAAGGGCTATGTAGGCCCCTCATTCCCAGTACAAGTAGGTCGAAGTAGCAATTTGAATCTCCTACCACATCATATGTCGGACGAACAAGCAACCATGATTAGAGCCTTTCAAGCACAAATGGAGGAGTTACGTCAAAAGGGTATTGCGGACCAGCTACGTAATGAAAAAAACCAACGTCAATACAAAGAAGAAATGTCTCAGCTAAAAGAAAAAAGTATATGCTTGCAACAACGAATTGAACACCATGAACGAGAAGGACAATCCCAAGCATCGTCGAATAGTCAGACCAATCCAACTCACCGTACTCCACAGCCTCCACCTACTCTCCAGAATCATGAAACCCACCAAAGCTCCAGAATGTCTACCGCTGTAGATAATGAAGAAGACCCGAGGGGTCACCCTTTTATAGATGAAATAACTGATACGCCACTCCTAGCTAAGTGAAAAGGTCTAACTATTAAGCTCTATGATGGTTCGATTGATTCAAATGAACATTTGAATGTCTTCGATGATCCTATATACAACAGACAAGGCAGTCTAGTGCAAAGTCGGCTGGTTCACAGGATTACCTCCCACTCATTGACGAACTTTAGATTTTATCCTCAAAATTCATCAAATAATATGCAACCAGTCGACCCCATCGCATGTCCTCCTTATCCCTTCTAAATGTAAAGCAAGATAGAGGTGAATCACTGCAAGCATTCAAGGATAGATTCAACAAGGTATGTAGGAACATCAAAAGCTTAAACCCATAGATAATTATGCACGATTTGGTCGAGGCAATTCGACCAGGCCGATTCACTGAAAGCCTGATCAAAAGACCAGCCGAAAATATGGACGAACTGCGAAATTAAGCAACCAAATTCATGCAAATCGAAGAACATATCGATTATCATAGGAATCATCAAGCTGAAAACACTGACAAAGGAGAAGAAAAGGAAAAAAGCAACCGATCGGGCCGGACGAATCGTTTCATAGAAAACCAATAACCTCGGTTCAATAATTACACTCCTCTAACTGTTCCAAGAGGAAAGATTTTAGACGAAGCTCTACAAGCCGAATTGATTCCAGCATTAAGGCCATCACAGACTCCACGGAATGTCAACACGTCCAACCATTGTCAAAACCATCGTAACTACGGTCACACAATTGAAGGATGTCAGGAGTTACAAGACAAAGTAGAAGAACTCATCCAGGTTGGACATTTCCATCAGTTCATTAAAACTGATGTCTCTACACATTGTCGATCTCCCCAAGGGGAACAACTAATCCCAAAAGAACATTGCTATCAACCTGAACGAGGAGACTTGTGTCGTCGTGATGACAATCAACGACCCGTTACAAATAGAAGAAGTGAAAGTCCAGTCCGGAGGACTCGACCTCAGAGTGAAAGTCCCGAGAGAAGTAATCAGACTAAACGAAGAGTCCGAGAAGTTATTAACACCATAGTCGGCCTGGTGTCGCTTAGAAATCCCAAAGAAAAAGTTAATTACATTGTTGGAGGTTTTGCAGGAGGCGGATGTTCGAATTCAACTAGAAAGAAACATCTTAGAGCTATCCAGTCAATCCACTCCACGTCAACTCAAAAACGACCTTGAATGCCTCCAATAACATTCACTTATGATGATTTTACCACAATAGATCCAACACAGGACGATCCAATGGTAATTACGATAGAAATTGATAAATTTGCAATTAAGTACTAGTAGACCAAGGCAGCTTCGTAGATATATTTTACTAGAGAACCTTCGAAAAGATGAGAATTCCAGAGATAGACATTCAACCCTATGACAAACAGATTGTTGGATTTTCGGAAGAATGTGTAGATACCAAAGGCTACATCAACCTATATACCACATTCGGCGAAGAAGAGAGTCTTAATAAAATCATTAAAATCAGGTATTTATTGATTAATGTTAATACCTCATATAGCATATTACTTGGTTGTTCTTCCATCAACCATTTGAGAGCAATCGTCTCTACTCCACATTTGGCAATGCAATTTCCCTCTGCCACCAAAGATATTGCGACAGTCCACGTTGATCAAAAAACTGCTTGGGAATGTTATGTTGCAAGCTTAAGGGTAGAACCTACCAGACGGTTATACAAAACATCACCATGCGGTCGATCACTTAGAAGACGAGAGTGATCGTTAGGACAACACTCACAAGAGAGGCACTCTAGAAGGCACATGGTTGCACTCGTAGATTTGGATCCAAGACTTGATGATGCTCGCATGGAGGCCGGTTTCAAACTTTACCCCTCCACGATGATGCACACAAGACGTACATTAGATAATGTCGATCTTTTTGCTTAGACAGTAGTTGATCAAAAAAACTGCTTGGGAATGTTATGTTGCAAGCTTAAGGGTAGAACCTACCAGACGGTTATACAAAACATCACCATGCGGTCAATCACTCAGAAGACGAGAGCGATCGTTAGGACAACACTCATAAGAGAGGCACTCTAGAAGGCACATGGTTGCACTCGTAGATTTGGATCCTAGACTTGATGATGCTCGCATGGAGGCCGGTGAAGATCTTCAAACTTTACCCCTCCACGATGATGCACACAAGACGTACATTGGATAATGTCAATCTTTTTGCTTAGACCCCGGAGTAAGTCCAAAAATTATCACACATTGTTTATCTATTTATAAATAGGCAAGGTCGATAACCCAAAAGAAACGCAAGTTGAGAGAGGAAAGGTGCAAAGCCGCCCGCGATGAAACAAATAAATTAATGAAAGTTGGTTTTATTCAAAGAGCACATTATACTACCTGGTTTAGCTAATATGGTAATGGTTCAAAAATCCAATGACAAATGGTGGATGTGTGTGGATTACATTGATCTCAATAAAGCATGCCCCAAAGGCTCTTATCCTCTGCCAACTATTGATCGTTGATGGAGCAGCAAGTCATAATATTCTCAGTTTTCTCGACGCCTACTCGGGATACAACCAATTTCAGATGCATCCAAGATATAAAGAAAAAACGGTCTTCATGAATGATTTCGGCAATTTCTAATATGAAGTCATGGTGTTCGGCCTCAAGAATGACGGGGTCACCTATCAACGGTTGATGGATTACGTCTTTCAAGACATGATTGGAAGAAACGTTAAAGTTTATGTAGATAATGTTGTTGTCAAATATGATTCATGCGAACAACACATCAACGACTTAAGATAAGACTTCCAAGTGCTTCGAAAACATCGCATGCGCCTTAACCCAGATAAATGTGCATTCGGTGTGGGAGGAGGAAAATTTTTAGGCTTCATGCTCACACATCGCGGCATAGAAGCTAACCCCGAAAAATGTAGAGCCATAAGCGAGATGCGAAACCCCAAAAATGTCAAAGAAGTTCAAAGGTTAGTTGGACGACTTACTGCATTATCCATATTTGTGCCAAAATTAGCAAAAAAAATAAATCAATTGTTCAATTATTGCGAAAAGTGTCAAAGTTCCAAAGGACGGATGAGTGCGAGAGAATATTCCTCCAATTAAAAACCTTTTAAGCCTCCTCTCCAGTCCTCCAAAAGCCAATTGTTACCTTGTTGTTTCAGAAGAAGAAATTAGTGGGGCCTTAGTCAAAGAAGTGGAGACCGAGGAGTGCCGTATTTACTTTGTCATCCGAGTACTTCACGAGGCAGAAAATAGATATCAAATGATAGAAAAAGTCGCTCTGGCCCTGATTATTATTGCACGACACATGCGTATGCATTTTCAAAATCATTGAATCATATTGTCAAAGTCTTAAACCCTAAATCAGTTTCAAAATCGTTGGCGAAACTAGATCTGGCCGGACGAAGGAATAAGATGGTTTGTTGAACTATCAGAATTTCATATCCATTATCAATCCAGGGAAGCAATCAAGTCACAAGTCTTAGCTGAGTTCACAATTGAATTTAGCCCTCTTCAAAACCAAGAAGATAATTTTCCATGGATTTTGCACGTCGACAGTTCTTCCAATAGCCGGTCATGCGGCGTAGGACTGGTACTAGAAGGACCGGGTAACATTCTTATCGAACAAGCCCTGAAGTTTGAAATTACAACTTCAAATAATCAAGCTAGTGGTTTAATCTCACGATAGATTTGGAAGTAAAGAAATTGTTATGCAAAAGTGACTCACAACTAGTGGTCGGACAGTTGAAACGAGAGTTTGAAGTATGTGAAACACTTTTGCAACGATATTTTCATTTCGTGCAAGGATTAATCACAAAATTTGATTAAGTTACAATTCAACACACAGTCGAGAGTATAACGCCCGAGCCAATATGCTTCCCATCTTGTCACCGCCACGAAGAAAGGTCTTCACCGATCAGTCGTTTACGTAACGCTAGTTAAACCTAGCGTGGGTTCTGAAGAATGCCTGACGACCAACACCTTACTCAATTGGATGATACCCATCAAACAATTCTTGATAGATGAAACGCATAAAACACATTCAGAGAAAACAATAAAGCGGCAAGCGGCTCGTTTCCTCATAATAGATCAAGACCTTTATAGACAAGGCTATACTTGTCCGCTGTTGAAATATCTTTCCCCTGAAATGTCAACGAGCTAAAATAGCGGCTCAGCCTCATCAAAGGAAAATGGAATGAAGAACATCTCGAGGTCCTATGGGCCTACCGATGTACACCACAGCCTACAACTCAGAAAACAAAACATAATATAGCCTATTCTACGGTACAGAAGCCATGATACCTGTAAAAATAGGGGAACCTTCCCTACAACGACAAACATTGGATTTGGACTTGAACAAGGAAAGTTTGTTGGTTGGCCTCGACCTCATCAATGAACTTAGGAGAAGAAACATGCAAATTGAACAAATTGAGGGTGGCATGATAATATAATTTAAAGGTAAAGCCAAGAAACTTTAAGAAAGGAGATTTAGTGTTGCAAATGCGCAGCGACACCCGGAAGGCAGAAGGTAAATTCTCCATTGGGAAGGACCATTCTGAATTGCCAACACAGCAGCAGGAGGTGCTTATCACTTAGAATATTTATCAAGAAAAATTATACCGTGAATGTGGAATGTCACGCATCTCAAATTCTATTATAGCTGATAAACATTATTAGTGTACTCCTTCCTCACTCGATTAGGAGGGTTTTCGATCGAGAAGGTTTTAACAAGGCAATTTAAACATTCCAGTCTTTTATCTCGTTCTTTATCTACATAACATTCAGTCTATCGAAGCATAGCATCAATATAGTAATCCTCCTGCTGATTGAATTAAATCTCACTAATTGTGACCAGAAACCAAATATATTGAGAAATTAATCTCAACCTGTGCATTTTTTATCGGTTGAACCGATCAGTATTATTATCGCGTCAAGCGATCAGCACAACAATAGCATTGCATAATGTGACTAAAACGAACAAGATAAAACACTTCAGGCATTCAAACATAACTTGCTCAAAGTTATCTTCTGAAACTCATTATTAACTTGTTTAAGTTATTTATCATTTTATCGGTCTGAAACTCATTATTAACTTGTTTAAGTTATTTTACCATTCTATCAGTCTCAAACTCATTATTAACTTGTTCAAAAGTTATCTTATCGTTCCTTCACTCCAAAACTCATTCTAAAGTTGTTTATAAGTATTTTATTACAAAGTGAAGAAATACATAAAAACAAAAATAAAAGAGATATGATCGGTTATACACATTCAAAATAAATATGCAAAGGTAAAAATTGTTCATTGTCCACAACCTGGGTCCAAGTTAAAACTTAAGGTTCTATTATCTCATCAATCGACGGTGCAGTCATCTCGATACGTTGAGGTACACCCTCTTCTATAGCATCATCGGCATTCTCGCCAAGTGGCACGAGCTTGCCATTTACCACGTCTTTGTTTAAGTCATAACGAGGATCATCCATCGATGTACCATGATTAAACCCTACCTGCCGAATGCCCTGGTAAAAACTCTTTTCATTTATTCGCAGCATAAACTTATGACATTTCTCTATCTTGGCAGCGATGGATTTTTCCTTTATCTCAGCATCAACTTTCTCTTTTAAAAGTTTATCTCTCTCGACCTCCATCCTGGTAAGATCTGTCTTCAAAGCGTTTTGTAGTTCTTTGGCCACTAGTCCATCCTGTCACATCTTTTCTCTACAAGCCTCGACAGACTCCAAGGCCGCCTTCAATAAATTAGTCGACTCCTCCAACTCGGCTGTCAACTTAGGCACTACTATTGTACTAGTCTTATTAAATTCTTCACCATGTGTCTTGCCAACAATAGTAGCACGACTTTGCAACTCCACTAATTCTTCTATCAAGTTTCTGGTAGGTATGGCCGCCAAAACACCTTCATCTTCCGGAAGCAAGTCAAATTGCACAGCTTGTGCCAGTTGCATAGAAGGACTTAACATTGAAGGCTGCCTGATAAAAGACTACCCGACCTCAACACTAGCTTGGACCTTAAGCAGACGACCCCTCTTTCGACTAACAACCAACAGAATCGGAGCATTGATCGTAATTGCTTCAACTGGAGCAATCACTTTATACTTCCTGGCCACCTCTAAACTTCCAAGTTTTTGTGTGGCCACTTATCGCTTGAGACTGCTCATGAAATTACTCAAAGTCGAATCCATCCATAAGATGATAGTTGCAAGGTACATACAAAATTAAACCACATCAACATAACAAATACATAGTCAGATGCAAGAAACCTACGTACCATTGAAATTTGTCCACTTCTTGGACAACCCATGTAAAGCTATCAGCTCTCGGGTGGGCAGTTTATAGGGAAGTTAATCAAATACTACGAAAATCGATTTATCCAGCGGTGATGATTGACCACAACCAATTACCAAGCTGGGTCGGATTCTCTTTCCAGTGAAAAGGGAATTTTATTTGTCCCTCCACATTATGAAAAAGGTCTCAGCCATCCGACTCCACAAAAATTTTGAAATATTTTTTTTTAAGTTTTTGTATGATGTTGTAAAAGCAGCAAACCAAACATTCCTCGGTCGACTAGACAAGGATAACCAACTCACAGGGATACTCAGCGGGTGTTGTAGTAATATAAAAAAGCTTGAGGTGTGGTCAGAAGTTTAAAAAGATCACAGAGCACTCGGAACGCCAGAAGGGCCACCCATGAGTTTGGGTGTAATTGAGTAAGTGCCACATTGAGGATCTGAAGGACCTCCATGGTAAAATTATCAAAAGATAAAGTTATGTGCAAGTCAACGGAGAAAGTACTATACACGAAAAAAAAAATCTTGTGGTGTGTTTTCCCGACCGTGGCATATTCAATCGGTAAGACCACAAATATCGTTCATTATTGCATCGGACGGACAATCGAGCCTTACAAATGAATTTTTAGACAAAAACTGGTCTAAACTATCATAATCCCTCAACCTAGTGAGATTTTTTAAAACTGATGGATCAACCCAACCAACAACTAACTTGACCCACTACTCTCTCTCGCACTACCAGACACAGTCTGAGTCACAGAAGATTTGATATTCATAACATTATTAGAATAATCTACAGAAGAAGACATTACTGACCTGAAAACTTGACAACTTAAGAGCAATAGGGAAAGCGTAAAACCCTACAACGTTCTAATGAGGCCCTATTTATAGCAAGGCAAGTAAGAGAGAGAATATTCCATCATTCGTTCAGAATCGTTAAATCTAATATCATCCAATGATCAGCACCACTCGGCATACGAAACGACACAAAATCTCCACCATCGAATACACCTGATGAAACAGTGCATCTCGAAACGGTGGCTCTATCAAGCATCACATCTCTGTCACGCATTTAATGCTACCAGCAATCACATATAACCTAGAGAACTCCAACAATTCTATTTGTCTCTTCAGAGATGAATCTCTTTGAATCTAGGGGCAAGTGTACCGGTCAGGACCGGACAACCAACCACCCGAGTCAAATAACATTTACAATGTAATAAATAGCAGTTACAAATAATGTTGAATGGATCAAATCCACATTCTGAAATATCCCACTGTAACAATAAAAACTTATCAAACCGAAAGATACACTCTCCTGATATAAGGGAACCACTACGCATGTTAGTTGTCAACTAAATATCCAACCCGAGTCAACATTATAAATAGAACTCTTGGTGAAAGAGTAAGGTACGTTTTTCATATTCTACCAGAACATACATAAATCCTAACACTTGATAGTACAATTACAGGTACCCCGACCGACAAAACACCAACAACAAAGGAAGGAAGCCTGAAGATACTCAAAGATCACTGACACGTCAGAAATCTGTCAAAGGGCTATGTAGGACCCTCATTCCCAGTACAGGTACGGTTGTAATGAGGGCAATGAAGACAACAATGTCTAGGGCTACATGCTACATTGTAACTAAACAACAATGTCTTGATTGAGATAATGAGCAACTTGTACACCATCATATATAAATGTGTTTTACATTTGGGTTTCAATAGTGCTAATACATAATTAGAGGAAACATAGAAACAAGTCTTTATTTCTCTCTATACAATCTGTACCCCACGTGAACTTGCCAACTTTCAACTCCAACCAAACTTAACTCTACCCCCATATTAACATTTTTCAGAAAGGAAAAAAAAAATGCTCCATGACAAGACACCAAAATGCAAAAATGAGCAAAATCTGGAGAGAAACAAACCCCTTCTTTGCTCAACTCTTCAGCCTTTGCTCCCACCACCTTCACCTTGTGTACATTACATAATCAGATCAGCTACCTGTGCAGCAAATCAATCAAAATGCTCCAAGCTTCTAAAACTTGCTGGCAAAATACTTGGGAAAATAACTATGGTACAAAATCTACATCCTTCTGTTATCCTTCCTAAATATATGCAGCACCAGAGACATATTTGCAAATGTTAACATTTAACAACAACCGATTTGGACTGAGCAACTCAGCATCTAATATAAATTACGTCATTTTGCATCCAAGCTTGCAGAAGGACCTACGTTCGGAGGGCTCCCTGCAAAATCACTTGAATATAACTCACTTGACTTCAGTGCCTGAATGTTTAGATTGTTGGGGATGGAGGGAAGATGCTCTTGTACAATCTACAAGAAATTAGGAACAAAGTTGCAGCAGTTAGGCTATTTTCTGAAGCAGAAAAGAGAGAACAAAAGATTAATTAATAATGACCTCAGACATAATCCAAAGGATTAAAGATAATATTTTTTTTATTTCCTTTTATCTTCTATTATTAAGAAACCTGATTAATCTTCTTGTTTTTAAAATTATTTTGTAATTCTCTTGTGTCCTAACGTCCTTTTTGGTATTTCTGAAGTGAATGATAAATAAATGCAGCAGTCAATGTTTTTCCAATTTACCAGATCACCGGCTTCAGAGCCCTCTGAGTGGAAAAGAATAGGGCGACATCGCTTATCTTCATTCATCAAACTTGAATTTTGAAAGTGGCTCACAAGGGCAGACTTTCCTTGAATTCGAGCATATGCTAAAGAAGCAACTTTTTCACTATTAAATTTCTCCCATTTCTTCCCGTTGAATGTCTGTAAAATCAACCGTGTTGCCAACAATACCACATTTAACAAAGGGGAATCGAATAACTCTTTCTTAATTAAATAAATGCCAAGATATCGTTAACAGCTAAATTAATTTTAACAAAATAAAGAAAATAACAGAAACCGTGATAATATTTGTAGAAACTTTTCACCAAGTAAAATAATAGAAACATTAAAAAAATTGAGCAAAAAGATATTCCCATAAGAACCTCGTAGAATGGAATAATAAGAGAGGGTGACAGCATATTGATAAATGCATAGCCCACGTTGCATTTATTCTGCAGTTAGAAGAAGAAAAAATAATCAGCCTCACAAGTTTGAAAAAAAGTTATGGAGCAAACAACTTATAGGAATAATGAACAACTCCTGGAAGAGCAAATTATTTACCTTGAAGTCAATTGGCAGATAGAGAAAATCATAAGTACCCCTGTGATTTTCATCAATGGCAGCTAATAACATTTTTGAGGTGTATCTGCAGGTAATGAACAATTAATGTCATCTTAGCATCCAATGAAAAAATATGGTCAATAAAGACTTCAGAGTTAATCATACTTGTTTGGGATATTCTTTATCATTAATGTAGTCCTTGTATCTTCACCACTTCTAATTTTATCCAAGTCAAGCTGAAATTGCTTCTTGCTATCACCCTGGCTCACATTGTTCTCTATCCATCTACTCCGAGCACGCTCAGCCAAACCCTCCAAAGTGGTAGGTAAAAGTCCTGGATAAGGACCATTTCCCAAGTACACAGGGCTAAGCCTCGGAGATCTCATTCTGAAGTTTGATGAACCATTATCAGATATATTTCTTGGGATAGTGTTGCTAGGATTAACAGATCCACCCACATTAACCATGTAATTTCCATCGGTGTGCCCTAGACTCATGCCTCCATAACCAACATTATTCATGAATGAAGTTTCAGATGACTCGGGATGGAAACCAAAGTGCCTCTCAAAAGGCAAACCTGATGGGGCAGAGCCAACGTGATGATTGTGATGATGCTGGGATGAACCAACAAAAGAGCTATTCTGACTAGAAAATGGGAAGGCATGGCTCTTTCCACTCGATGCAAATAGATGCCCCACAGATGATCTTGGCCAAGCTGAAGGTTTGGTATGCTCCGAGTAGAGGGTTGGGCTTCCCCATAGAAACTGTGGCCCTGACAAAGTTTCCACTGAGGATCCATTTGATGTTGATGGACCAAATGAGGACAATGCTCCACGATACTGGCTGAATTTTGGCTCTGGAAGTGAATGTGATTGAAAACTAGCTCCTTGTGAAGAATTCAAACCGGTAAATATGTGCTCTCCTTGACTGCTCCTTCCCAAGTCATTGCCAATAGCAGCTGCCTTCACAGTGTTAGATATCTGTGGTTGCAAAATTGAAGCTAAACCAGGTAAATGATTGCCTGTTGTTGGACTCAGGATTCTAGAACCAGGAGAATGACTGATATTTTGCATTGAATTCTGCTCAACAGGGCTATTGAACTGTAACCAATTACCTGTTATGAAAAAATTATTAACTTAACACAGTTAGAGAGGACATATACAAGGGGAGCATGGTAATGTAGTGAGTAACAAAATGCTATGCTGCTTAAAGATGCTAATAACACAAGAAATATGTGGATATGTAGCATCTCAAAGAACCAACCTGGAGGAGAGTTAGCTACAGGTGAACCCACTTGATATCGGAAACTCCGAGATTCATCTTGGTCAAGCTCTTGGTTCAATTGGAGCATCAAACTAAAAGTTGCAAGGAATATGTTTAGTGTATGATGCCAGAAAGCAAGGGCGGCAGATATGGAAGTTATGTATGCACAGCTATCAATGGTAATTTTCCCACCCGCAACATAATGGGAATGAGAATCTCAGCTCTTATAAAAAAAACCTTTATCTTTTGGTTGATTTGGTGAAACTCATTTTATAGATGCCTACTACCAGTCAATAATAACAAATTTCAAAACAGTCTTGCCAGTATTTAAGCTGCCATACTTGGTAGCAAAGAGATATAGGCCAACCATATCATCTGTGCAACTATATTCAACAGTTATCTCAATGGTTGTCTTATATTTACACCATGCACAAAAATCATCCAGCAAGACATGATTATCATAAAGATAAAGAGAAAACAAAACAAAGACAACAAGAACAATATTAATGTACGCACTTTCTTCTAGCTCCTCCAGGCCGACTAGGTTCAAGCTTTATGCGTTTACCAGCTATGTCACTCCTGTTCAATGATTTAAGAGCTGCTTCTGCAGCTCTGACATCATAAAATTCAATAAACTTGTGATGCCTCTTGTGAGGAGTTTCCCTTATCTGCAGAAACATTGATAAGTAATCTTAAGTCTAAAAAATACAACAGATGCACACACGTCACAGGGATTCAAAGCAAGAAAAGGTAAAATAATCACCTCTTTGACCTCTCCATAAGCCCCAAATATTTGGCGGAGGTCTTCATTTGACACGGATGGATCCAGATTGAAAACTACCAATGTTCCTTGGTTTATATCCTTGTCTGATGGATTATCCTGGGAGGTGAAAGAAAAGAAAGCCAAGAGATTATAATGTCTAGGCATTCAATTAAGGAAACCAATAAACCAAAGCAACTATGAAAGGTGAAAATAACCTTTGGTATTGAGAAGTGAATATCTAGTTTCCTGCGCCGCAGAGGTTTGTTTTGTAATGCTCGCATAGCTGTTCGAGCGGCACGGATGTCATAATAGGATATCATTACAAAACCCCGATGTTTGCATGCAGTATATAGGGTTCTGATATCCCCATAAAGCTGAATAAAAATTGAAACGCAATTAATCATTTGTCTTGTTACAAATGGATTTCTTCTAAACAAACATCTGCAGATTATCCAGGCTATAGTGAAGAATTATGAGCACCTTAAGTTGTAATTATATTCAGGGAGCATATGTAGAATACTAAAATATCAAAGCAAAAAGTTTACACTGGCTTTCTAGTTTGCATTACCTCAAAAAGAGCTCTCAGCTCCGAGTCCTCCACATTACTGTTAATATTACGAACAAATAATGTTCGAGAAGGATGCTCTCCATATGGATGTTCTCCAGCAACAGTTCCCACACCATTAGGAAAAGAATAATGAGGCAATCCATTACCAACACTACCATCAGCAAAGCTTAACTTAGAAATACCCCCAGAGAGACTTTCCTGTGGATCAGTTTCGAGTTCCATACCTCCACCACTACCAAACAGATCATACTCTTCCAAGTCCTCAAGGGATCCAGGCAAACCACTAAGGTCGAAATCATCCATTATACCAGCTAAAAGCTCCTCCTCATCATCAGGAAGCACGGGTCCAATAGCATGAGTATCACCGTCTTCAAGTGAACCATCTCCCTCGGCATCTTGATGGAGCTTCTTAAATTCGGATGAGATGTCATCAACAGATTGATAACCATTTTCAGTTTCATTCAAGTTCACTGTAGATGAATAAAGCCAAATCAAGATTTAAGTACAAATGGAGTAAAAATGGAGCATACAAATGAAACAACAGTTGGGAAAAAATAATCATACATTTTTCATGCGGAAGTACAGGTAATGAGCTAGAAAAGAGGCTAGCATCAGATGAAGCATGGTAGGAATCAGATCCAGACAAAGCATCCCACGCACCATTCCCCAATTTTCCAGGTATTTTTATAGCTGGAATCTTGGAAGGGCCTATTGGTGATAAAAGGGTTATAGTTAATTCAAATTTCAATATAGTAACAAGTCAGTGAAGAAAAAGTAAAAATTTAAGAGAATTACCAAAAGAAGAAGGATCAAAAGCCTGCCTCATTGCATCACCCTTCTGCCTCATTTACAAAGACAGCAATAAATTGAGTTATTATCATTTTATAATAGGCAAATAAATTATTTAAAATATATACCAGCAATCGTAGAACTTAGAGAATGCAAATTACACAGGAATTAAGAACAATTTTGAAAAATGTACAACTTCAACATGTAGAAGATTTGGATGTCCACTAGATTTGGAAAAAACAAAAGGCAAGGTTTTGGTTAAACTTGAAACCTCTAATGCACCAATACTTTAATTTGTGTCTAATTCGTATCCATATCAGATACTCTAGGATACTTTAATTTGTGTCAGACTATAACTTGTAATTTTTTATTTTGACAATGCCTAAGAATGTAATTTTAATTTGGACCCGCACAATTGCAATTATACATTTATAATGTTTTAAGAAATTTTATACATTTTTAAACATGTATCTGTCATGTCTTGTATACTGTTATTTTCAAAATAAGAGTATCATCATATCCGATAGTATCCATGCATCATAGCTTGAAACCCATGACAAGATTTCAAAGAGAAAAAAACATTAAAGCATCCGATGCAGGAGACAGTAAAAGTGTCCCTGTTGCAAGTGCAGACAAATAAGTTAGTATCAAACAATAACACAAGTTACCGACAGAGCAAACCCATGTGCAAAAGCCAGTTCTTTCCAAGGGTTACACTCTTTTCAACAGATTCTATTCATTACCAGAGAAACATCACAATCGACTTCAAGCATGTCCAGACAAAAAGGAAACTTGTTATGGGACTCCATGAATATAAGGTACCAAGATAAAGATTAAGCTCCCCAGATATTCCCCAACCATAATCGGTAAAAAGAGACAAACTAAAAAAGAAAGACACCAACTTTCCCACAAATTCTCAGCATCCAAAGCAGAAGCAGCTTCAAGTTAATCCATCCAACGAAGAGCCAAGAAAGTGACTGTCACAAAGAGACCAAATTGAAAACCCCCTTTTAGTCCGAAGACCGTGATAACAACCCAAAGCAGAACGAAAAGAGCATAAAATACTAATGGTTACGATCGACCAAAGAAAGTTATCAACTTCTCATCATAGTTACAAAAACCAACCCCCGTTTCTCATGACCGATTGCCACAACCACCCTTCAACCCAAGACCACAAATTTGAAAGCACTTCAAGGTTTCAGCAACATCGCACTACAGAGAAATCATAACCGAAACCCCACAATCCCCATAACCGCCGCACTCAAAGCAAATTTCCACTCGAAAACTGGGGTCATCAATTCGATCAACCCCAGAAGGAAAAAGTTAAAGAATCAAATTTTAACATTAGAATATCCATAAACAGTGAATCAAGAGAAAACCCACAAAATACCTGAAAAGGGGCCAGAAAACCCTAGAGCTTGAAGGGAAGGAGAGAAAAGGGAGGGGCTTCAGGGACAGCAATTCGGTCCTTCGGCACCTAAAACCAAATGGGTACGCAACAAATTGAAGAGAAACGTGTTGCAATCAAACGAGTGAAGAAAACAAGAGTGTGTATGTGTGTGCAATGTCTGTGATGGATACAGAATGGGGAATCTTTAGAGAGAAGGAGAGAAGGGTGCAGAGCAAGAGCGTGGTGATGATTGGCCCAGACCCCAGAGAGTGAAAAGGAGCAGAAAATGATTGAGACAAAGAAGAGAGAGAAAATTGGCTTCAATGGTTTGGAACTTTGAGAAGGTGGAGGATTCAACTGTATTTAAAGGTCATTTGGTGTCCATAAAACAATGTCTTTTTTTTTTCTTTGCATTTATTAAACTAAAAACTTGCCTAAAACAAATGTTTAATAATTTATCAGAAGAGGATAATGATAGCTACAAGGTAGTTTAATGTAGCAATGAACCATTGAACCCTACTTTCAACTAATTTCACTTGTCCAAAAGATAAGAACCCTGTTAAGTACATCTTAATTTAATTTATTTTTCAAAAAAAAATATCCATTTTCTCTGATGCATGCACATAAGAATAAGTTAAATCATATTAAATTCATTTTATTAAATAACTTTAAATCCTTAGAAGCCAATATTAAATATTTTTTTTATTTTATGATGACTGTTTTTAGTTTCTTAACATATTCGCCTTAGTCAAAAATAAATACACTTTATGATAAATTAATCCAAGCATGTCTGTGAAATTATTTCTGCATGATTTCAGGTTCAGTTCTGTAGCACAAGTATTTTATAGGCATTTGACCATACTTCAATGCATTGAAAAACCACTATTAATAAAATAATTATGAGTAATTTGATTTATAAATTGTGTGTTAAAGGTGAATTTTCCACATCAATAATGATTTGAATGTTGACTACCAAGGAAAAAGGTTGTCTCTGAAGTTTAAGTTATTTAAAACAGTTATTCTAAAAAAGTTTAATATCAAATATGTTATGAAATTGATTGAATTTTAGAAATAAAAATCATTTAATAAACCTATCATCCCGTTGAGAGCTTGATTGATGGAAGAGAAAAAAAATTCTTTTTTTTTTCAATCAACTAATTGATTATTCGAATGTTCCTTTCAACAGAAGACATTTTGAGCCTATTGAAATTGGTTTTGTTCCACCATTTAAGGTCTTCTAACATCGAAGTACAAAAACATCTTCAAATAAGATAAAATAAAAATTAGCACCAAAATAGGAGTTAAATGAAATGAAATAAAAAAAAGTTAGGTTCTAGATGAGAAGTTAAATACAGTTTTTAAAATGTTTTGGGAATTTTTTTCAATGAGTTCTTAATTAAACGTTTTAAGAAGAATTTTTAATGATATGAAAATAGTTCATAATTTTTTAAAAACATATATGTATATGAACAATAGACTTAGTAGTGTAACATTTTGTATTTTATACCATTTCATTTCAATTCGATTACTTATATAGTTTTCATTTACAGGTTTTTTAATTAAACTAATTTAAAGCATTCTTATATCGTTATTTTTAGCTCACTAAAGTACAAAAGTTCTTTTTTTATTATTTTTGTATATCCTTTGGATAAAAAATAGTATTCTTTTAATAATTAAGTTTCGTGATTTGAGTACACAACATGATTTTTATTATAAACAAAAATTGTTTAAGAATATTATAAGAAAATTCTTATAAAGAGAATATAAATTATTTTAACACTTATTTTTCAAGAGAATAACTTTATACGATTAAATATTTATAAATAATGTTGATTTCTCCCAAAATGGTTTAGTAAATGATTTATTATTTTAGCACTTTAAAGTTTTTCAATCTTTTGCATATAGCATGTTCAAACAAATTTTTATAACATTTGTATTTTCCTAACAATTATAGGAAATGTCAAAATGAACAAGATAAATGTATTTATATAAATGGAAGGAATTTTATCTAAAAGAAAAATTGATTGATCAAATTTTATAATCTTTATGATTTAGACTGAAATGATGTGGGATCTCCAACACACCCCTCACGCCGAGAGTGATAGATAGAAGCTCGTGCGTGAGACTATATATTATGGGTGGTCCGATAGCGGCCCGATAGCGGGTGGCACAATAGGCCCAACAAATGCTCGCTAGGATAGGCTCGAAATGGCTCTGATACCATATTACGAAGTGGACTTTAAGCCTAACACAACCCCATAAAACCGGCTCATAGGGTTGAGGTTTGCACCCACTTATATAATATGAAAGGCTCTCATCTCTAATCGATGTGGGATCTCCAACAATAGGTGTTGAAAGTCGCTTTCACATTACTTAATTGTGTAACTATTACTTGAGTGACATCTATTATTAAAATAGAAAGAAAAAAAATTACTAATTCTACCTCATTTAAGCCATTACTTTATCACTTTAGTGATACGCTATACTATTTGAGAATTACCCTAAAGTTAGAGAAATATACATTTGGAGAAGACAATTTATTAAGTTTCATACTCACTTGAAGTATAAGTAAAGTGGTTGGGTGATAATCTATATCTCTCAAGTGAGAGAGATAGCGGTAAGACTCTTTTCATCAATCCTAACATGTGTTTAACTACACCTTTTATACTAATTGAATGTAAAAACTACAATTATTTTTTCTCAATTTAACCATTAAAATAATTCACATTTCAACCATATTAAATAAAATACCAATCCACTAAATTATTATCTCAGTAATTTCAATTTCAATAGTAACAACAATTCAAATGTCTTTCAATACACACCTAAAATTATCAATAATTCAAAATAAGTTTCCTTATTTGATACTTGTTTGTTTCCAAACTAATAAAAAAAAATAACATATAAAAACTCTTAAAAACATAAGAAAATACCACAAAAACAGTCAAAACACTCAAAAGAAAAGAAGATAAATCAATCAAAAGAATGACTTTTTCAACTAATACAACTTACGAAACCTTGAAACACTTACATTTTTTTTTTTTTGCATGAAAAGAAAAAGTATATATAAAGTACTCTAACCCTTATATTGGCAAAAATTGTGTACAACAAAAATGAACATGTATTTATACTAAGATAATTGATAACCATCAAAGTGTTTTATTTAAAGGCAAACAAAATATATAACAGAAGTATTATTGCGTAACTAGTAACCGACATCCTCAAACACATGCACCTACTTCGTTTTGAATATCTTGTAAATCTCCAACCTTTGACAACTTTATTTTGCCATCATTAAATTCCTCACAACTATATAACTTCTTCTGAGGTTCCATGTGCAGTACTTGCGTCCCTTTACTTGCTTACTTAAAACACTTCTACATAAAATCAAAGGATAAAGTCAAAGGACTAAAGATGGAGAATTTAAAGTAAAACAAACACTTATTCTTTCAAATGTAATCACCCATCATTAATGTATGAAAAAATATGAGAAATCTTTCAAAAAAATAGAAATATTATAGAAAAAAAGATTCAAAGAGTAAAAAAGAAAAGAAAAGAAGATCATAAAAAAGAAAAAATACGACTACTTAAAAATGTAAATGTAATATTTGATAATGAACATAATATAAAATTAAATTATTATAAAATAAATAAATATATTACAACCAACTTTATTTTTTTTCTTACTTTCTTTATTTTTTTAAATTTTAATTTTATGATGTCATTATAAAGATAATAACTTCTAATGTATAAAATTGTTTTACTCTATATAATTCACAATTTTTATATGTTTTTTTAATGGTCAGAATAATATTTAATTTATGGTGTTAATTATTACTTTATTCTAATTATTACACATTGCTTTATATAATTCATATTAATATATATATATATATATATATATATATATATCACTAAAAGAAAAACATGAAATAAAAATCAATTTTAGATAAAAAAATAATTAATTGCTATAATAACTAAATTAGAAATTAATGATTTCTAAATTAATATCTAAGATTGCAATACACTCCCT
The DNA here is from genome assembly GCF_051622355.1 of Phaseolus vulgaris. Taxonomy (NCBI): domain Eukaryota; kingdom Viridiplantae; phylum Streptophyta; class Magnoliopsida; order Fabales; family Fabaceae; genus Phaseolus; species Phaseolus vulgaris. The sequence continues at coordinate 34,268,607 of NC_143506.1, forward strand.
CGTGTCGAAGTTCTCAACTCGTGTATGAACTAATTCTAATTTCATATTAAAAAATTAACTTTAAATTTAACTTATAACTTAACTTTATAAAATTGATTAATAAAATATTATAAAATTGTATCTATTATTATAAAATATTTTTATCTCGATGTTAAATCTCTAATAAATTGAGTCGTTATTTTCTTAAGAAAATGTTTTTTCTAAGATAAAAAAAGGAGAAATATGAAATCGATACAAATGAATCATAACATTAACTTTACGATTTCTTTATATTTTATACAGTTCTAAGTAGATATATAGTATAAAGTTGCAAAAAGACAAACTACAAAGGGACACACATTTGTGTTTTGAGGCATCATGATTAGTTTGAAATGGTTTACGGTTGAACACAAAGAGAACAAAGACATGGAAATGTGGATTCATGTCTTTCCATAAAATATTTCAAGTGGGTTAACTTTCCACAATTAAGGGTGTGTGAATAGGAATTTATACTTAGAAATCCTTATAGAATACTTTTATAATCATGTTCTAAATGAAAAAAAAATTGTAAACAAAAATAATCGACTCATGTGAGAGGATTTTTTTTAAACAAGAACATGGAAGTTCATTCAAGAAAAAAAAATTAAGACAACAACCTTAACAAATTAATATTTACACTTATATAATATAATTTTAGTTTATATTTTTACAATTATATCTGACAATTTCTTTTATATTTAAAATAAATATAGTTAAAGATCTCACATATACTAGAAATAAATAACATTTAATAGTATGTAATTAGGTGTAAACTTCACCTTATAATTCAGAAGTTAATTTTATAAGATTGAGTTAAAGTTAAAAGTTCACTGTTTAGTGATTTAAAGTTTATTCAAATTATAAATTAATTTTTAAGTTAATATTTAATAAATTATCGACAATTATTTATTATATTATTTTCACTTAAATGGATATTATAATTCATATATATTATAATGTAGTTTAATGAAATTATTTTTTAACAACTTTGAAAGTGATTAGATGGAATATGATTAGCAAATTCAACTTATGATGCAATGGTGATTGTCACACAAACAGGATTTCATAGTATTGTGCATTCAGTTAGGAATAAAATATAAAAAGTTTGGAAAGATATTAAAGTAATATAAAATATTGAAGTAATATAAAATATTGAAGTAATCATAGTGCACCCAAGCCAAGGTGGGACATTTAAAAAAATAAATTAATTCAATAAATGTGTCACTACGTCTTCAAATTATTAGGGTGTATGATGATTGGATTAAAGCCGTTATCCATTCCAATCAAAATAATTTATTTAGGGAACAATCCACTTTGTGTATTTCTTTTATCAAATATGAACTAAATTAATTCAATTAATGAAGGAATGAATTGAAAGAGGCTAATGGGGTTAAAAAATACAACAATATTTATTATATACTTGTAATTTAAAATTATTACATCAAGTCAGGGTTCATAAATAAAAAGCTTATTACCAAATAAAAAACGAATAAGCTTAAACGAGTTTTTCTGGAAAAAAATTATGAGAAAAAAAAAGTGAAATTAACTTTTCATAAGATAAAAGTTAGTTTATATATAGTTACACAAATTGAAGAAATAATGATTGCATGAAGGAATCCTAAGGTAGTCAAATAACCTATGTTGACGGAATGAAATCTAAATGAAACACACACTACAATAATCATTTAAATAATATATGTTTGATTGATTTAAATAATATATGTTTAATTGATTTAAAGTATTTGAAGGGAATTACATCATGGTTTAAACAATTTAAATGGGTGTAAAAATCATTTTTTCTCACAAGATTTGTTTATCTAGATAAAAATAAAGTCAAAAGATTCTTTTAGTGTCAGTTACAGTTTAAGACATGTTAAATTAATTCAAAGGATAAATTTGACCAATATTATATTTTTCTATTTTATTAATAATTTTTAAAGTATAGTTAATTGAATTACGTTTCACTATTTGTAAAAGATTTATTCTTTTGTTATTATTAACAATTAAAATTTCAATCAACTTGAAACTAAATTATGAAAAATTAATGTTCAAATTGAGAGAAGTACAATTGTGACAAATTTTTTTATAAATATTTATGCAAGGGAATGATCTCCGTTTAAAAAAAATATTTAGGCAAATCGTGTCTAATTGGTACGACTTCATATGCAGAAGTCGTACCAATTAGGCACGACTTTTGCCATGTCATACTAAAGTCGTGCCAACTTGGCACGACTTCTGTCACTTCATAATTTTTTATTTTTTTTATTGTTTATATATTGGGTAGTAAGTTATGTAATTTTAAAAATTAATTTTATATATAATTTTTTAAGAGTGTTAGTTTTAAAGAACAAAAAATTGGATAATTGTGTATAGATTATGTTTGAATTGAATGAATAAATACATACATAAAGAAAATGAATGTTCTAAGAGTGTTATGAATGGGTTTATTGACCATGATGGAGTTATTTTTTTTTTGGTTTTTACCAAAATGGTGTCCGTTTAAAAAAAATTATAAATTTAGGTAAGTCGTGCCTAATTGGTACGACTTCAGTATGACAGGGCAGAAGTCGTGCCAAGTTGGCACGACTTTAGTATGACAGGGCAGAAGTCGTGCCAAGTTGGCACAACTTTAGTATGACATGACAGAAGTCGTGCCTAATTGGCACAACTTTAGTATGACATGACAGAAGTCGTGCCTAATTGGTACGACTCCTGCATATGAAGTCGTCCCAATTAGGCACGACTTGCCTAAATTTGTAATTTTTTTTTAAACGAACACCATTTTGGTAAAAACCAAACAAAATAACCCTATCATGGTCAATAAACCAAATAATTCAATACATATATACATGGATATTCAAGCAAAAATAAAATTATATATATATATATAATTATATGAGTACACGTCGATATATATTTTTATGTATAAAATTTTTATGTATTACATAAAAATATAACAAAAATATTATTTGTTTACACAATAATTTTTTACATTTGTTCAAGAAATGTAGAAAAAAATACTAAATAAACGTACTACTCAAATAAGATTTCATGGGTTACGTCTAATAAAAGACTATGAGAATTAATTAGTTTAAATCATTTAACAAACAAAATGTTTTTATCATTTGTCTAAACCAAAGTCTATTAGACAGAGGATACACATGAACACACATAAAATTTATTAGATAAAACCATAACAACACATATATAATTGTATTTGATGAGAGTTGAAGCTAATAAACATTGATGTAATAAATTTATATAAAGTTTATAATAATTATGTTTTACAAAAATATTTTTTATCTTAAAATTTATGATAAAGAAACTCATTCTAACATATCTAATGGAATTAGTTTCTGTTCTCGAACGGGATTGAAACCAAAAGAACTATTGAACCTTTTTTTTTATCGGTCGATCGGCCTGCACTTCCCTCCTTCTTTTCGAACGAACCCTACAACTGTTGCTCTTTCACTCCTTGTCTCTGTGAACTTCGAATTCGGATAGTACTTGTAAAAAACACTCTGACGCTGAAGTTAAACTTTGGCACTCATTGTTTAGTACTAGATGATTGCGTATCTGATTTTTTAGGATATGTGTTTATTTATATAATTATTGTGAGCCCTTTATTATTTGGCCTAATTAAATATTTAATTTATAATTAAGAATGCACTATTTGATGTTTGACCTTTGATTAGTTTCTCAAATGGTCTCAATCGGTCTGAGTTGGACGCTGAACTTCAACTCGATCATACAGACCTACCGGTACAATTCAAATTCAATTAAAACATAAATTCAAACTAATATTAATTTTTTTATCAAGTTTTGGAGTTACCGAAATAATAATAATAACAATAATAATAATAATACAACATTTTAGTTTTTAATGATGGATTAATTAATGTACAAAATTGAAAATATGAATGATATTGGTTTTAAGTTTGAGGCATGAAGTTGAACGTTAGTGGTAAACGAAGGTAGTTGAAAAAGTAGAATGAAAGATTTGAAAGAAAGGGTTATAATTTAAAAAGGAGGAATATGCTAAGCATCGAGCACCACAAGATTACGTGGAATTCTGAAACTTTATTCAAACATTACAGTATCGTGATAACTACGTATGTATAATAATAATAATGGATAATGTATAATATTAATATCCATAAACACTATAAAATTAATTACATAAAAATGAAATGTGAAGAAGGGTCACAGTACATAACTTACGTTTCAACTCTGTACTCTTCGCGTACGTGTACATCCAATCCAAATCATTCAATTTGCATCAATCAATTCTTTATAACCAAGGTAACTCATCATTCAAAACTAAAATATTTAAATATACTTAAAATGTAATTATAAATTTAAATATTTTTAATTAAATTTTATTTTATATTGAAAATATTTTATTTTTATTTAAGTATTTTGTTGTTTTATTTTTATTATCAGGTATAATTTCTATTTTTATCTTTTTTGGAAAAATAGTTATTTCACAGTACTGAAATTTGATAATTTCTATTATTAAATTAACTTTTGTATAATATAAGAAAGCATTTGTCTTGTTATGATGAATAAAGTAAGATGACCCACTTATAAGAAGAAGATCCCTATAATGGTTCATGAAATTTTAAATTTCAAAATACAAAATAGCTGTTGATGTCTAAACCTTCCAAATTCCACTTCTTGCTTTCATGTGCAGAGGTTTGATGTGTAACATCACAACCTCTTTTGGAATTTTATATTTTTAATAGTAAATAGAATAGAATATGATCGCACCAACGTTTTCATAAGATTTTAAAGAAAAAAAAACATGAAAAATGTATGTAAAATTAACTTGTATAAAGCTCATTTTGTTATAAAAAATAACTTTTTTGAATATGTTATATAAAATATATGTTAATTTCAAGTTAGGAAGAGGTGAGTATTATTTTTTTTCTTCATATTTTGTTCTCTTAAAAATACATATAAAGAAATTTGCCTAAGTAAAACTTTATTAATTATTATTAAAAATAATTTATTTACTTAAATTCACAATTTTACTCCTGTTTTTATTACCCTAAAGTATTAGTTTTTTTAAATCATGAAATGATATCTTTAAAAAATGTAACAACAACTTTAAGTAGATTTATCATTCTAATTACTGTTTTAAGTACCTATTATTTGAATTCAATACTTTACTTAAAAGAAAATAACTTCAATTTAAATTTCAATGTTATTTATATATAAATAAAAGAACATCATTAAATAAAAACTAGATTTACATACCAAAATAATTAGTTACTAATTGATTAAACTATAAATATTTTATAAACTAAAAAAATTATTGGTATATAAGATAATTTCTATTATTCATAAAAATTTATAAATAAAATAATTTTTTAATTTTTATCTAACCATTAGTCATCAAAGTTTTAACTACTTACTATTTTATATTCTAAATAAGTCAGTCTCATTTACTAATTTATAGTATAAAATATTAGTAACTAAAATCTTAATATCTAATCTAAAAACTATTTTATAATTTTTTTATTAATAATAGAAATCACTTTATATGCGTGTACTGGTATGGGCCGAACGGTCAATATCATGGCTCGGCTCCCGCAGTTAGGCCAACCGAACTACCCACGTCGGTCCAGTGGGTCGATCGATACTTTCAGTCCAATTACGTTAAATCAAGGTCAGTGAAATTAAGTCATCATTAAGAACTAGGTAATACACCTCCAAGCACAATCCACCTCACTAATCTGCCCCAACAAGCTAGGCCCATTAAAATAACATTAATACCGCACATTTCAAGAAGTAGGTACGTCATTTATTACTATACTCTGACATCTGAATATTGAACCCCTTTGATGACTCAAGCGTCGTAGTGCCTTCTGTTGGTACCCCCATTTGGTATTCTCTAAAAGACCGAGTGATCGAGCAGCTGAGACCGAAGGAGTAGCGAGAAGTTTAGAAGAGGAAGCAGAAACATTGATCTACCGTCCGATAGGAAGGAGGAAGACGAAACTCATAAATAGTTCTCTAGGTCCCATCTCCATAGCAGGAACAATGCAAATAACTTTTTAGTCTCCAAAATAATATATAATTTAATTAATATAATGACTAATTAATTTTTATATATAAATTAAATTGTTATTTAATATTTTATATATATATGTGATTTTTTTTTTATGAAACAACCATGCAAATCAAAGTTTTTGAAAAAATTGTTGAAATTATTGAAAAACTTATGTCAAATGAAACCATACATGTTCTACATTATATATGTTTATAAATTTTAAATACTTTCTCAAAGTTCATCTTTTCCATGACAAAGTGAGAGTGTTATTCATAAATCATTCACAATTGTGAAGACTAGGTTATAAAAGCAAGGATGATTATCATTTTATATAATTTATGTTGAGAGTGAACTTCATATTCTAAATAATTTTTGTTGTAATATGAGGATGGAATTAACATATAACTTGATAAAACCTTATATATTTAGTTTAAAGTGACATCATATACTCAAATAATTATAAATTATTTTATATGTTTATTATAAAATAAAAGTGGGTAATATCTTTATCCGATAAAAAAATATTACCGAATGATAAAATCATTATTGAATGATAAAAATAAAAATTACTTCAATAAAAGAAAAAAATGATAAAAGAAATATACATATCTAGGTAACTTTTTTTATTTTGAAATTTTAAATAATGACAAGTTAAATGAGAAACTTTATCATATATCCTATTCATTTTTATATAATTACCCCATCTAATAAAAATTACATTGGTAAGTAAAATAAGAAATCATTAGAGAAACTTATTATATCCTTATAAACCAACCAACATTAAGTTAAAATAAAATAAGATACCTAGCCACCAACTAGATCTTAAAATTCTAGAAAAAAAATGATAACAAAGTTATTGTGAAAAACTTGAGGTGTAAATTAATTTCAGAAAATATTTATTTCACTATTAATTTTCTTTTCTTTTCATACAAATGCGTGTTAAAAATCTGATCTAAACTAACTCTTTCCCCATAAAATCTCAATAAAAGTGATTACTGAAATTGACATATTAGGAAATTTCTTCTTCGAAAGTACCAAATGAGTGAATTAAATTTAATCATCGGTTTCAACTATTTTTAGTCAACTTTTGTCTTGATAGTAGTGACCAAACTGATGATGTACATTAATGTGAAGAGCAAGTTTATTGATAATTTTGATTCTTAAACTTTAAATTTTCAGTAAACTCTTTTCGATGCAAATGGTTATTTATTGTTAATGTAATTATCAATTGTGTTTTGTATTAGCCTTCAACTTAGTTCTAGAAGATTTCAGAAAGAATATTCAGAAATTACTTTTAAAAAGAATAAACTAGTCATTTTGAAGAGTTTGGGGTGCGCCAAGAAAGTTTGGGGGTGTATAAAGAAAATTCCTAGAGGTATTGTTTGGTTTTGAGTGCTTTTATACATCAATAGTTCTCAAACAAGTGATGTAGTGACTGTTTCTTCTTGCACCTCCATATCTTCTTCTGCCACCTTCATACACAACATGAAAATACATTTTTATCCTTCTTGTGTCACCCCCATAGAATAGTTTCCAAATTATGTAATCCGCAAACTCATTTGTAAAAAGACTTCCAAATTACATAATCTGAAAGCTAAATAAGACTTTTGGATTATGTAATCTGAAAAGTAATCATGCATATGAAAAAAGGCTTCCGGATTATGTAATCCGGAAGCTAATTACAAATTTAAAAAATAATTTTCAGATTATGTAATTCAGAATATTATAGAAGGCATTTTTGAAAATTCGAAAATATATGGAGGTGAGAGAAGAAGGTATGGAGGTGCAGGAAAAAACATTCCATGGGCAATTGGGCTTCTTCTAATTTTTTATAATTGGTCTCTCCTGTGTGCAATAACTGAACTTTTTTAGACTTTTTATTTTTATCTGAATTAATTTAATTATTTTGGAAATTTTAATTTAATTTTAAATGTAAGATTATGTGAAATCTAATGTCTTTTGGTAAAGGTTAATATATTTAAACAATCATTATGTATTTTTTTTTAAATCATTAAAAAAATTGTTACATGGCTTCATCATAGATTTAGATATTTTCAATTGAGAATTTATTTTAAAAAAACTATTTTATTGAGTCTTTGAAATATTTTTTAGTTTTTATAAGTATTTTATTGTTTGATTTTGACATGAATAAGATAATATGTTACTTTCATCTTCCTATCTCCATCTCTCTAATTTGCATCTTTTCTCTTTGATATCTTTTAACCTATGTAGCATATACACTAACACGAAGATACATATCATCTATACAATATAGGACACAGGACACGAATCTATATATTATATAAATTGATAATAAAGATTTATTTGCACAAGTATGTTTCAACTTTTTCTTATAGCAGAAAGATGTTTCTCATAATTGGTTTAAAAGGATGTGTTCCTTATTTTTATAATCATATTAAAAATTTATACAATTAGTTTGAGTTTTTAGAAAATCAATGTATTACCCCTTTATAAAATTATGTTAGAACCGTACTAGAATTGTTAGAAATTCAACAAATATTTTTTGAATTTGACACTTCACCAATACGTGTCTTACGAGTGTCAGTATATGATACGTGTGTCCCCGACACAGACACATCATTTAAGAGATGTGTCAAGCTTTTAACTCATTGGTTAACTCTTCTTAAAAAGAAAATGAATGAGTTGACTAACAAATTAGAAGAGATTGAAGAGGAAGTAAAAGAGTTTATCGATGAGTTGGAGACAAATAAACATAAATAAATTCATGTTATCTCTTTGACAACAAAAATTAAACACTAAAATACTTAGATAAAAATAAAAAATATTTTAAATAATAAATAAAATATTTTTTTAATAAAGGCTCAATTGAAAATATTCAAAACTCATAAAGTAGTTAAAAATTATATATATATATATATATATATATATATATATATATATATATATAAAATTCAACAATCTTGATTTCTATTAAGAAAGATTTCTTCGAAGACTTACATCTGACGAGAGAAGTGTTTTTTAATACAATACTATTATCCTGATGTTTCTTATAAGAGTTAATTTCAAAATGATACAAGTTATTACTATTATTATTATTATTATTATTATTATTATTATTAATAATAATATAATGATAATGCTTAAAATGACATTTTAGCTAGTCTAGTTTAACATCTTTTCATTTTTACCTTTTGTGATTTTTTCAATTTTAACTCTTAATTTTTTAAATTCTTTATTATGTTATGTTGACATCATCACTTATTAAACTAATGTCATATTAACAACAACAGTATTATCATCAAAGTCTAATATGATCTATAACATATTTTCTTGTCAGTGTCATATTTTCTCCTTGATATAAGACATAATTTCGAAGAAACTTGTGGTTTCTCTTTTAAAAGATTTTCTAAAGCATTTAATTTCTTTTCCTTATTTATCTCTATTAACCATTATAAATATTGGGTAAAGATAGATTCATCTGAAGTAGTCTTCTGAGTATAGCTGATATTAGTTTAATTGATTATCTGTGGAGAAGAAGTTGTGAATGGAAGTAGATAACCTAATACTTTATTCATCTCTACTAATATTGTAAAATATCTGTCTACAACCCTATCACTTTCTCATGCTTTATGATCTACCAGGGATACATTTTATGTAAGGTAGTACTAATTTTAATGGGGAGAATTCATATGACAAATATGCCATGTTGACTCTGCCACCTTGTATAGTCTTGCTAAAGCTGCTCAAGACTGAGTGATTTCTTCTGGTGTATCACAGAAAGAATGAATGACCCTTGTTCACCATCTAGATGTAGATTTCTACATGAAGTGAAGCCCACAAACCAAATAAGGTAAATAACAGCAGTTCAGAGTGTGAAACAGGTGTGGCTATATTGGGGCTTCCTGTTGGTCCCGTACCATACACCGATGCTCCACCAGGAATTGTTGTCATACCAGGTGCAGTTGGGGTCATAATACCTGGTGTAGTTGGGATCATAGTAGTTGGTGCAGTTGGGGTCATGGTACTTGGTGTAGTTGGAGTCATAGTACTTGGTGGAGTTGGGGGGCTTACATAAATTGGTGTTGGTGGACTCATGCTGCATCAACAATACATGTATTAGGAATTCAGAGTGTATAATGTTACATATGATGTTTTATTTATAATGGGGTGAATGAGATATAGTTTAAGAAATTCTCACCTTGGTGTTTTGGATGATGTATAGCGGCAGTTCCCATTACCTGAAATGATGTGGAGAAGAGCATGTTATTGTTAACAGACATGGTATAGTGGGATTTTCTAACACTATAATTTCAATAAAAAAAACTTAGATAGCTGAATGGAGTTCATAACCCACAAGAATTATGACATTGGTATGAAATAATTTTGGTGAGAGAGTTAGTAGCAAAGTATAGAGCCCATATTTCAGAATATTCATTAGTTACTGAGAAGGGGATTCAGGGAAAGATCTCTGTTTAACAATCTTGCTTCTCTGAATCTATCCATACTTGTGTGTGTGTGGGAGAGTGCCAGGATGAAAAGGTATATTTGATATGGGAACATGAGGATGCAAAATTTCTGGTTTATCTGAATGTTGTAGCTTTGAAAACATTGAATGCAAAGTTTCTCATGTCTATTTGGAAGACATAAAAATGTTAATCTAAAATTCTTTTTTATCATGTTGAGGTACCGAGGCTTAAATGTTTGATGAAAAGTCTTACTGGGATCCTTGGTTGTAAGTGTAGCAGTTCCTCCGAATGCACAGCTTGTAGGAGCTGGATTCTTCTGGTAGTAGTCATTGAATGCATAAGAAGCATGGTCTTTCAGAGTATTTGGGTTGTAACAACTTGCTCCAGGTTGAATTGAGGAACAGTCTGCACCATAGCCACAAGCATAGTCAAGGGCCACCTTCAGAGTGCTCTCTGCAGCTGATTGGCTCGCAACACACCACTGACCACCTGCTGATGCAGTTGGGGTTGTGGGAGTAGTAGTTGTGACAGGGCTAGGTGGGATCAGAGTTGGATTTGTAGTGGGACTTGTTTTTGGGGTTGTGGGGTTTGTGTATGGGTTTATGGGGGTCATGTATGGGGTTGTAGGAGTTGATGGGGTTTGTCCTATTGTGCCAGGTGCTTGAGGAGTTGTTGGGTTTAATGTAGGATATGGATTTGCTGTGCCTGGAGTTGTAGGGTTGACTACAGGAACTGCATCCAACTTGGTACCAAATTCATATGAGATTTCTTGATTTTCTTCCTCTCTTAATCTTATGGCTTTACCTAGACCTGTAAAAGAAACCAAGGATCTTTCAACTTTTCAACACCACAAATGGAAAGAAATAGCTGAAAATGAACTAGTAAACTTGAATAGATTAACCCAAAGTGCTTCTGTGATTGCTCCAAAGGTGGCAGAGTAATGTATGTACCTATGTATGCCTTTCTGCATCTACCCTTATTACTTTTGTTTCTTTAGATTCCAGTACAATTAGACTCGAGCCAAGTGAACCAATTTAAGGCGGCAAAACACTCTCAGTACATCAAACTTCTTGTTCAGGTTCATTGCTATTGAATCTTAAAACATATGTGGCTATGATGGTTGAATGAAAAATATCTTGGTTCATTCCATAATGCTAACAAAAGTGATTTTTGCTATTGATGAATTCTGTCTACAGCTTCTCATGCCTTCAATATTGTATTTTTCTAATTAAACATGAGTACTCTATTTAGATTCAGCTTCTTAGGCTTTTTGTAACTTAGTTCTGACAAGCAATAATACAATACATGATGCAAGTAAGAATACAACATACATGCACGTGCTGTGTTTTTGTTAAAACAATAAAAAAAGTTAAGTTACCTAAACTGAAGAGAAGACACAAAGAGAACAACACATGGCGCCAACTTCTAACTCCCATATCTGCAGGTTGGCTTGTATTGTCTTGATCCTGATTTTTCCTTCTGGGTTAGGAGCAATGCTTAAGAGGTGCAGATTGATGTGAGGTAGAATTTTTTCTCTTAGCCTCCATCTTCATATTTATATATATATAAAATAGAAACTTGAGAATCATTGCTTTCTTGGATCAAAGAGAGAAGGAAGAATAAAAGAAAACTTGGGAAATGAGGCATTGGATATTTGAATATGGCAAGCAAGAGAAGGTTCAAAAGGGAGAAAAAGGAGAATGATGGTAAAAGGCAAAAGGGAGATCTAGTATTAATGTGACACTTGGGAGCTGAAATATGTATAATTTAATTTGTGTGGTACAATGTCATATGCTTTTTTGTGGCACTGTTTATGGGACTGGACCAAAAGCTAAAGTTGATACACTAATTTTGCACTTGGTGCCTTTCAGGGTAGTAATGAACAATGTTGTCTCCATTCTATTATTCTTTATGTTTGAATAAATACAGAGTCCTGTGGAATACTTAGGAATCACGATTTCTTTTCTCAGAATTGTCTACTAGGTCATTACTACCTTCTCTCACAACAACTTCAATTCAATATGCTACCTTATCCCATGCTTCAGTCTTATCTCATACATTCTACATATGTTCAAGGGCTTTCCTTCCTATTTTTTAGAACAAGATCTCTCGGATCAAGAATATTAATATATATATATTTATATTTGATAGAAAAACCTTGGTTGTTAATTAAATACTTATTAAGAAAGAGTGGACTTTAAGCCTAACTCAACCCCATAAAACCGGCTCAATGGGGTGAGGTTTGCACCCACTTATATACAATGAAAGGACACCCCCTCACGCCGAGACTGCCAACTCGTGTGTGGGACTATATATTATGGGTGGTCCGATAGCGGCCCGATAGCAGGTGGCACGATAGTGCCCAACACAAACACTCGCTAGGATATGCTCGAAATGGCTCTGATACCATATTAAGAAATGGACTTTAAGCCTAACTCAACCCTATAAAACCGGCTCATGAGATGAGGTTTGCACCCACTTATATACAATGAAAAACTCTAATCTCTAGTCGATGTGGGATCTCCAACACACCCCCTCACGCCGAGAGTGATAGATAGAAGCTCGTGCGTGGGATTATATATTATGGGTGGTCCGATAGCGGCCCGATAGCGGGTGGCACGATAGGCCCAACACAAACACTCGCTAGGATAGGTTCGAAATGGCTCTGATACCATATTACGAAGTGGACTTTAAGCCTAACTCAACCCCATAAAACCGGCTCATAGGGGTGAGGTTTGCACCCACTTATATACAATGAAAGGCTCTAATCTCTAGTCGATGTCTGGTCGCAACAATACTAATTTAAAAACTATTTAACAATAATAGAAACTAATTTAGAAACCAAAATTGTTTTTAGTTTCTAAAATGATCTCTAATTTAGTTACTATCACAACTAATTATTTTAGTATCTAAAAATTGGTTTTTATTTCATGATTTTCTTGTAGTGTATATTAGATTTGACAAATTCTTCTTCCACTTTCATGTTAATTGTGAAAAGTCGGTTTTAATCTTTTTTAAAAAATTTAAATAACTCTACATGATGTGTAATATTACATTTTTATATAATCTGAGTTGCATTCTCTATCTCCTTTCTAGCACTTTCATTCTTCTCCAGCCACAATATATAAGAGAACAATTTCATCATTTGAATATGCGTGAGAGGATTAACAAGAATATTCGTTGTATTCGACATTCTAGTGTGAAGATAAATATAGTTGAGTTTTTCCATTTGTGCACTTTGTTGGTTTTTTTATTTTATTTTTGTGATTTTCAAAAAAATGAAAAAAATAAGCCGATGAAAATACCATCACCACCAACACAAACATCACAAAATTTATCTCAACCAGTAAAGTTCACCACAACCACCACAAGCAACCATCACCACCACCACCAATTGAAAATGAAAAATAAGACGTCACATTCTCCGCCATAAGGCTATTATTAGAATTAAAAGAAATATAGAAGTGTAAGGAGTTGTAGTAAGAATTTGACTTATATTTTGTAACTTTTAGATGTTTAGATTATTAGTTATTTTCACTTTAAAAATAGGAAAGTAAAAGTAAAATAGAAGTGAAGGTTTATTTTTGTGGCATTATATATTTTTTTTTTCTTCATGTTAACAAATCTGACAGAAAAAAATTGTAGGGTCGAAATTAAAGAAATAAAAATTAAATGGTAAAAAAGTTATGAGAATCAAAACAATAAAACTTACCTGGGATATGTTTGTTTAATTTTTTTTGAAAAAAGGTGCTTTTAATAAAAAAAAACCACTTATTATGATTTTTAATATGTTTGGGTAGAGTTATTTAAAAAAAGGAAAAGAAACATAAGAAAGCATTTTTGTAAGTAGCTGCGAGCTATTTGTCATAAGTGCACATACAGAATAACATAACTATTTTTTTTTAAAAAAACATAAAAATGTGTTTATACCTTTTGTTAGACAAAATTATTTTCGAAATTTCATAGGGTCTTATGGTATTCTTTTTAATCTCTCATTTTCAGTATGCACCTTCGTTCTTCTTCTTTGTAATGGTACAAAGTCTTTTCTTATTTATGCACTAAAAAATAACCACATTTTAACAATAATTTTTTTTAACATAAACAAGCATACTTAAAATTGCATGGAAGATCTTAATTTTTGTGTGTCTCATGCATGTCATATGATATTGTAGTTTCTACTCTTACTAATAAATCACTTACCATTTGTTTGGAATATTTTCTTAACAAAAGTTTCTCAAAAAAACCTGATTTATAGTATTATCTTGTTTGGATGTCGTGTTGTGAATGAATTGATTGTAATCCAACCGTGTTATTGTCAATTGTAAATATAAAATTTTAATTTTAATTATATAGGTATAAGGTGATTCTATATTTTTAAGTTAAAATTATTCAAAAATAGCAAAACTAAGTAAATTGTGAATGAATTCCTTGAATTTTTTTCTTGAAGAGATAATTGAGCTATCACCTAAGGGATAACTTAAATTCACTATAGACATTATTTTTATGCCTAGTCTAATATCTATTACTTCTTATCCGTATCACGAGTGGAATTAGCTAAAGTGAAGAGGCAAGTAGAAGAATGTTATATAAGCTATATGTGATATCAATTTTATCACCATGGATGCACTTGTCCTTTTATTAAAGAAGAAAGATGACAATATGAAGATGTGCATTAATTACTCATAACTTCATAAAGGACTATCAAAAACAAGTATTATTCTTAAGAATTAATGATCTCATGGATCAACAATATTCTCAAATATTGATCTACAAAGGTTGTTTTGTTCTGGCCATATGTTTTTATTTTGTGATCCAAAAACTCAAGCACAATATCAAGAGTTGATCTACACAAGGTTTGAACACTTAATATTTATGTTTAGAGTTTAATAATCAATACAATTCAAGAGTAATTTCAAGAAAAAAATAAACCAAAACTAAATCAAGTAATACTAGAAGTTATGTGCAAGAAAAATTAACTAATGTTAATGAACCTATGACTTTAGAGATCAACGAAGATGAATCAAACTAGTAACAATCAAAGATTAATGAATATATTATATTAAATACATCATATGCATCAATTAACAACACTTCATAGTCAAGATCAACCAAGAAAAGATGAACATAAAAATACCAATTGAAAATTTTGCTATAGACTTTAGAGACAAATATAGAAATAACAATAGAATTTGTCATGGAAAAATCAAGTAAAGGCTGAAATTTCAATAGTATTAGTATTAGAAATTATAGACCAAAATAAGCTTTTTATACATATGGTCACTCGTTTCAACTTGCAATAATTCAAAACTTATTAAATGATGTTGTATTTTAAGATTGAATCACATATATCATGTTTATGAATTAAATGCATCATGTTTGAAACCATATGCTATGATACAAAATGATAAGGTTCAACTTTGTAATTTATAAGTTGGGATATATCAAACATGAGTAGGATGGATGAAACTCATGTGCTTCTTATTTAGATTCAATTTCTATTTGGTTAAAAAAATAATATATACATGATATTAGACCAATTAGAATATTGTTTCCATGAATATTACTCAAAAGGAATCAAGAACAAGTCAATCCATGGATGGAAACGAATGAAATTAATGAACGCTACTAAAACAAATCTTGACAATTGTAAATAAATAAGAACAAATCAAGCTCTTAGACTCTTTCCATTGAACAAGTGATTATTAAAGTGTGAAGGTTTGATCCTAAGAACAAACAAAGAAAATCAATAGATGGGAGAAGTAAAAAGAGAATAACATGTCACTCTCACAAGGAAAGATAAGTGCAAAAGAAAAATCACCACTTGAATTTATAAAACTCAAGAAAAGATTCTATATGGAGGAACTAACCTCTTAAACTCATAAAGGGAGAGAAAAATATATGACCACTTTCATTCGATTGCAGGTTGTCATACAAATGTGAATTTTAGGCATGTATAGGCTAGCTTAAGAAGATGAAAGGGTTATGACTTGTTTGGTTGGTGCTTCTAATTTTCCAAACAAGATCCTAACATGAAATATGAAGAGACTAGTGTTTGCCTGACACACATGTTTATCCAATCAAGGCCCTTATTTTTAAGAGTGAATCTTATGCCCAAACTAAGTATCTTGATTTCTACTCCAAAGAAAGAAAATATATTTCTATATTTTTACTTACAAGGAAATTACAAGAAATATTAAGAAAAATATTTTTTTTTTCTAATTTCTTGTGTCTTTCTCTTGTAACTTTGTTTTCACATTATTTTGTAATTTTTTTTTTCTATTTATTTCTTTTCCTTTGAGGAGCTCTTGCAGTAACATCATCTTTTTCTGACACACGTTCTTCTTGAATTGAGACTGAGATCACATCAGATTGGAATATCATTAAGTCATGTAAGAAAAGAATATATTATGAAGATTGCCTTTAAGACTCATTATGGTCATTATAAGTATTTAATTATGCCTTTCGGGGTGATTAATGCTCTTGTAGTGTTCATAAATTATATGAATTAAGTTTTTCATAAATTGTTAGACACATTTGTATTAGTATTCATATACTATATCCTCATTTATTTTATAAGCTCGGAGAACATGTCAAACACTTAGAATTATATTACAAATTTAAAAGGAAATGCGAGTTTATGCCAAATTATGAAGGTGTGAATTTTGGCTTACTCAAGTTCAATTTTTAGGTCACATGTTTTCAAGTGAAAGACTAAAAGGTGGATCCAACAAATCTTAAAGCAGTAACACATTAGGAAAGACCTACAAGGCCCACATAAACTTATTGAAGAATTTTCTCAATTAGCCTTACCTTTTATTAAGATGACTTGGAAATGACAATAATTCAAATGAAATGAATATTATGAGTCAATTTTTTAAGAATTGAATAAACTATTAACTTCTACGCCAATTCCAATTTTACTTGATCCCGAAAAGAAATTTAAATTTTATTGTGATGCATTTGGATGAGGAGGTTGTGTGTTGATGCAAGATTGAAAAGTAGTTGTGTATGCTTTAGGAAATTGAAGCCGCATGAGGTAAATTATCAGCTCATGATTTAGAATTAGATGTAGTAATCTTTGCGTTGATGATTTGGAGATATTATCTTCACGAAACAAGATTTGAAGTGCTCAATGATCATAACAACTTAAAATATTTATTCGACTAGAAAGAGTTGAACATGCAATAGTGGAGGTAGATAGAATTTATGAAAGACTAAGACTTTGAATTATCTTACCACCTTGGAAAATCAAATGTCGTGATAGAAGCGTTGATCATAAAATTACTATCATTTCGACCATAATAGTCAAAAAGTGAAAATTATATTTAGGAACTTTTAAGATTAACAACAATTTTCTAAACCATGTTAGACAAGCGTAACAAACTAATCAATATCTAAAGGGTATGATTCAACAAAAGGAATAAGAAAAATATTTGGAATTTTATCACAAGGACAATGAACTTATCAAATTCAAATATATAGTTTGTATTTCATAAGTAGAAGAATTTAAGTATACAATATTGAATGAGGCATATAAAAGTAAATCTATTTTTCATCCAGGATCGTCACAATTCATAAAAAGACTTCTGGTGGCATGGAATGAAGAAGGATGTAGTTAAATATGTGTCAATGTTGAACTTGAAAAAAATATAAAGCAAAACATCAACATGCTATTGAAGAATTACAACCATTAAAGATTCCAAAATAAAAATGGGATAGTATTTTCACGGACTTCACCTTAGATTTACCGAGAACCAAACACAATTTTGATACAATTTAGGCGAATCTTCTAACAAAAATTGTACATGTTCTACCAATAAAGATGATGTCAAATTAGAGAAACTTATGGAGTTGTACATTAGGTAGAAAATAAGGTTGAGCCACCATCAGTTAATCCCATTGTTGAGCATCAGTTGGCCATATTTTTTTAGCATGTGTCATGATGATGTTCTTCTACCTTTTTGTTATTATAAAAATGGGAAAAATGTTTATATGTTTTTATATACCTTAGTTTCAGCTACTTTAGACACACTTTTTTTTTGTATTAATGCATAAGACCCAAGAGGAGTTTTGTTGTTTATATACATATGTAATGCATGAGTGTCATATTCATATAACTTGCTTTATTTTTCCTTTTATTATGATTTGTATTTACATGTTTGCTTTGATAATTTATGTTAGATGTATATATGTGTATATATGCATCCATATATGTGTATATATTTATGTTTTGATCATTAGCGTTCTAATATATATCTTTACACTCAATAAACACTTCTTGTCGTGAACTTAAATTATACACTTTGATAGTTCATTGACTAAGTAGACAACATACTTGATTTTATGATGTTTTCAAAGACTCATGAAATATAATTTAACATGTTGATATAACGTGTTTTATCATCTTGCTTTGACATAATCAAGATAATCAAACATCATAATGTCTACGCAAGAGTTTTAGATCATGCAAACATAAAAAAAAACTCTTTAGACCACACAAACATAAAAAGACTCTTTAGATCAAGCAACAATGTACAAGCTGTTCTCTTTTACACGAGACATAAATTCTTTATTCGAATATGTCATATTGTTTGTATAACTTAAAAGTTGACTCATGAATATCAATAAAGATTTTGGTACAACAAACCAAAATTTTCTGAGATTGTATATTAAATATGATGTTTTCGATTAAAAAAATAAAATAAAAGTATAATTTGTTTTATTCACAACAAATTGAGTACACAGAAATTAGCTTAAAACTATCGACCACTGGACAAACTTTGACACTGCAATAAAAACAACTGACTGCAACAAAAGAACAATAGAACAATGTGAAACCAACAACAATTAATTTTTTAAGGTTTATAAATAGAAACATTTTTCTCATGTACACAAACAAACATATGCACATCATAATTCTTACATGTTGTCTTGTAATATCCAAGTGTTACCATTAGATCCTATGATAGAAATAAAATTGAGAGTGTTCCTATTTTTAAATCACCAGTTCTATGAAATTATCTCACCCAATGAGAGCTTATAATTCATATCCTATTGTAGAAAGTTTTTCTTGTATTTAAACAACATTCTCCTTTTCCTTTTGTTGTAGTTAAGTGTAACAATAATAAAATATTCGTGAAACAAGAGGTGACGGTAATAAAAAAAAACTTGTATTTTTTAATCTAAAAATAATAATAAATTGGATAATCAAAATTGATTTTATGTAGTAAGTCAAAAGTGATAGTAAGAGTATGTGTATCATCTTCTAATTATAGTGGAACTCCTTTAAATTTTGTTTAAAGAAAAACTACATTTTTTTAGTGAATAAGTATAAAAGCAAGTCTTTTAGTATTTCATCTACTACTCATTTACAAAGTGTTTTTCTATCTTTTCACAAACTTTATAAAAATATTTTAACTTTTTTTTCAACTAATAAACGCTTTCATCATATTTGACTATCCTTATTTGTTTCTTTAAGAGATTTGATAAAAAAAATATTAAAATTTTATTAATTTTTTCTTTTAAAGCTAATTTGTTCTTTCATATCTCTCAAGATACTATAAATGAGAGAGATTTACAAATAATTTTGTAAGACTTACTTGTACAAAGAGAATGCAGACTTAAACGTAAATAACTTAAATATGTTCTTTTTGTTAATATGTCATTATTGATTCATTAAAATGGTGGTAAACTTCTTTTCAATTCTCTCTTAAAATATAATTTTTCTTTCTTAATATTATGTACCATATATTTATGATAAAATAACTTCAATAGTTTATTATATTATATTATCTATTGTGAGATGTAACAGAAAATATAACTAATTATAACAAGAAGTAGTATAAAATATTAAAAATCCAAATCATCATTGATATCCACAGTTGTTGGTACCCACATTAACTTAATAAGTTTATATATATATATATATATATATATATATATATATATATATATATATATATATATATATATATATATATATGACTTGAGAAAGTTGAACAACTCTGCAGAAGTGAGGATAAGGGACCAAACATATAGGAGGCGCGTGATTGAACGCGCTATATAGGGTGTGAGTGGGGAATTTTGTGCACTCCTGCCATCTAGGTCCTCTCTTTCTCTCTTTCCGCGAAACAGCACGTGTCAACGCGTCACGCTGAGCTGGTTCCGTTGTGCCATGTGGCATTCTCTTAGCGGTGGAAGGCACAGATCCCATCCCAGCCGTCAGAACGATCATCCAACAACACATATAGTACTTGAAGGTTCACACTGTCCATTCTCTTTCTCTCTCTTTTCTCACTCTGACCCAAATGGAACTTTAGAGAGAGAAACTAAGGGTTGGTTCGGTTACCACCACCACACAGGTAATAATCCCCTTTCCAATTTCACTCTCAATCACCTCTCGCATTTTTTTTTCTCTCAGGTAAATTATTTTTGTCTTTTTCTGTTCATAAAAAAAGATTTCAGAACTGTTTCTTGTTCTTGTAGTTGTTGTTAGTTATGCTGCTGTGTGAGTGGAAACTGAAAAACTTCGCTGTTGTGTTTTCAATTTGTGGTGAGAACGTTTTATGGGTTGGTTTTTCTGTATGCGTGTGTGTGACAATTGAGATTTGCTTGATTTTTGTTGGAAATATTTTTGGGTTGACTTCCGATTTGAGGCGTTAATTCGTGGGTTTATTGTGTGTTTTCAGACTTGGGGTTTTGGGTTTTGACTTTTCATCGGCCTTTGGTTTTGGAGTACTTGGATTGTATTAAGGGTGAATTCTTTTGATGATTGTTATCACTTGAAAATAACTGGAAACATGGAACAATAGAAAGTGGTCAAAGAGTTTTTTATTTAGTCTGTAGAAGTGATTTACTAATCATGTTTTAGAACTCTGGGAGATTATGTTTTTGATTTAAGTAATTTTAGTTTTTATAGTTTAGGTTATTGTGGTGTCAGTAATTATTATCCTATGAGCGAAAATGAGGATGGAGAAGAAATTTAGACTTCTTGATGGAGCCTGGAAAATTATGAATATAGGCTAGACTAATTAATTCAAACTTGTGTACGCAATTGAATACAGCTGCTGTATTCTTCCTTTAGGCTTGT
Organism: Phaseolus vulgaris; assembly: GCF_051622355.1. NCBI lineage: Eukaryota > Viridiplantae > Streptophyta > Magnoliopsida > Fabales > Fabaceae > Phaseolus > Phaseolus vulgaris. Next base: position 34,290,217 of record NC_143506.1, read on the forward strand.
TTGCTTCTTGGTGAAACGATGTTTTGGTGAGGGATTTTACTCTAAATTCTGATGTAAAAAGCTGCTTGCTTTTTGTGTAACTTTTTTTCCATTCCTTTTGTTAAAAATTATTTATGTATTTTTACTACTGCTTATTATATAATTGAAAATTTAGATTTTTGTTCTCTTTTTGTGCAACAGCCTCTGCTGCTTTGACTGTCTAGAGGGACCTCCCACAGATGTGCCCAGAGCAAGATTATTGCATCTACTGTAAGCACAAATCAAATGCCATCCCTAAAAATGAAGAGCAAAGTAAGCGTGAGCTGTTTAACAGAAACAAAAGATCTTCATGTGTGTCCGAAATCAAAAATTATCTCCAAAAGCCCATGTTCTAAAATCATGATCTCTACACAAAAGGCTGAAATAGACGCTACTTATCTAGATGGTAGGCGGCTGTTTCCAATCTGTCTGAGACTTCTTTCTTAGTATCTATCTATTTTCCTTTTTATTTTTCTAATCAGTGTCGTTATCAATGATTTGTGCATTTAACTTTGTTGTTTTTTTTTCAGCTTACCTTCTGCTATTTTTAGCATATATTATATAATATGTTAGTGATTTTAATCTTTCATGTGTGGACAACTTGGAGCATCACATGCATTATGATATTGGGATTTTCTTTATTATGAATAATTGATGACTTTGCATTGTTCATAATTTATGAAAATTAGCACGTTACAGAACAATTCATGCTGTTCTACCTGGCCAATAATTATCTTCATTTGTTTCTTAATTAAGAAAAAAAGTGATATGTGAAATACATCTCAATATTTCCTTGGGATGTGGATCCTCTTATGTTAGTTTTTCAAGTGACCATGTCATGTGAGAAAAGGGAAGACATTAAGGTCCTCCTTTTCTGGGTGCTACACCCCTCCCTACACTGGGTCTCAGAAATAGTCCTGTGTTATGTTAATCTCTTATCACATGGCATAGTCATGTGGAAAATTCAGGATGAGAAGATCTAAATCCTTGTTGTAAATGAAAGATGAGAAAAAGAAACACGTGACAACAGCAAAGAGATCCAAAAGTGAAGCTACTTTACTACCATAAGGGTAGTCTTATTACCTAGATAATATGGATTACCGGTCTTTTCCTTGTCATGTGAGTTGAGTTGATGCTTTTGAGCCACATAAACGAGGATGTAAGAAAGAATTGTTCTCTGTGATACCAATATGGATTTATGATCTGAGATTAATTTTAAATATGGTTTCTTATAAGCCCTTTGTGTATTTCTGAACAGTAATCTTTAGGATTCTTCATTGTCATAAACTTGTTCTATTTGTAATGTCTTGGAATCTTTGATCATAGTTTTCAAAGTGCAGCTTTGTGCTGGCATCATTAATGTACAGGTATTAAATCATTATTTGGGGGTTTTCTAAAAGTTTTTAATGTTGGATTATGGAACAGAAAAAATTGTTATGGTGAGATTCATTTGGTAACTGAACTAGTTCTTAATCTTTTGACTGAGTAGAGTGGGCCAACTATAAAATTTTGTACCCATTTCTTGCTGTTGTTTTTTACATAATCTGTTCCTGTGCTGCAATAATGGGTATTACTCTCTGAAATCTTCCTAATTTATTTGGTTTGTGCTTAAATTATTTCAATTCCTCACATTTGATAGTTCCTACTCTTTCTCTGTAGTTTCCTCAAGGACACAGCCCAAAGATGATGCTTGCGATCAATCTATTGACAGCAACGAATTTGTGGATAAAGAAAAGTCTGAATCCGAGCACCAATTTTCTGTTTGTTCTTCTGTCCTGGGAAAAATGGTAGAGTTTGATTTATTGGCTTTAGACAACTATTTGGAAGTTTACTTGTTTAATTTACTAATAGCTGGTGTTAATCACTACAGTGATCTAGACAACTGCCACAAATAGAGGGTGAATTGTTTGATATAATCCTTCATAAATATTGTCGTAAAATGAACTCATCCACAATTTGCTAGGCTGTGTCAAAACTGAACACTTTATTGGCCTTTAGAATTTTCTGTAAAAACTTAAAACTCTAAAAGGGCTAAGGATGTTGTCTTCCCCTATTTTATATTTTTATGCAATGTTTTCATTAGTGCTGTTTACAGGATGGATCTTGTGAGTTTGAATGCTCTTTTTAACCCCCTCTCTTTCTCAATGATTATTTTATTTTCCTGCATATATAGACTTGTGTTGCACTCAAAAAGAAAAACTATTATACTTATAGCCGTCCGGTACTTTATAAATAAATTAGGCCATTTCCTAACTAAAAGGATATTTCTAGAAACTTTAGCTTTGGTTATAGTGAGAGCATGGAGGAACTACTTCTAGAAGCTTTGAGTGTAACTTAGCGTTCCTGTTTAAAAGTTATGTTATGCCATATGATATCTGAACACATTGAGAGGAGAATCAAGGATGATTGCTCCGGGGTGTGATGCTTCAATTCAATATGGAAGCTAAATATTTTCCTTGGCATTTTAAAAATAATAACAGATTGTTTTGCTAATGTTCATATCTTGTCAACCATTACTCTATAATCCACGAAATTTGAACTTTTTTATAATGCACAACTGACAATTCTTTCTTTTTTCTAGGAACTAACCAACCCCTGTACAGCAAGCTTACAAACAATGTTTTCTCCTGCTTTTGAGCCCATTGAAGTCCATTCACAACATTATACTGAAAAGGATGCAGGTATGAGACATGAGAATAATGAAATATCCTTTATCATAAATTGTAAAACAAAGTCTGTGCACCTGACTAAAACAAAAAATTGAGACCCTAAAAAAAGTAGTGAAATACCCCTACGATTGAACATGTAATATTTTGGCTTGAAATTTCTGACTGTAATGATATTTACAGTCCTACCCAATTTCCTGGAGGACCAAAATTAGTTAGAGGTGTTTGATTCTCATGGTTTTCTTTTAGATTGAACTACCTGCATCACAATATATGGCTCTTACTTCCTGATTAGTTGATAATTATTTAATATATGCTAACTACTTTGGTTCTATTTTAGGGAGCATTGGTGATACAAACATAGTAGGACTGGGAGCTGATGAGGGAAGAAGCATTTGTGGTTATGAAACATGTGATGTATCTGACTTTTACATTTCTGACATGATCATTACAAGCTTACCCTTTGGTGGAAATTCCTTTGATGATGATATCAGTGAAAGCAACTGCCTATCTGATTATGGATCTGCTGAGCCTTCCATGTTTACTGCATCTGAACAGTACATGATCCTGCCTGCTCTTGAAGATGATATTAAAGTTGGTTGTACTTCTGATATCGTATCATTTGAAGAAACTGTGATGGTTCGAGAAAGTGCCAGTTTGTATTCGGCAATGGGTCAGATAAGATCCTGCAACCAGGAGTCAGATGTTAAAAGTGACTTGGATAAATCAGAGTGCTTTGATCCACAGTCATTTATCAAGAATCTACCAGAACTATCAGAAATAGAAGTGAATGGGCAGCCAACCCTAATTCCTAAGGAATCTCCAAGAAGAAAGTCAATAACTCTAGTGCTTGATTTAGATGGTAAGAAAATAAGTTAGCATGTCTCCCACAGAATATTAATAATCAATAATTATTTAATATAGCATTGACATAAATTACTATCGTTAAGTTAAATTATGCTTATGACCAATTCACCATTTCTTATTCATTATGATTATAAGTTGCTTTTGATTCATGACACCCTTTTTAAACCTTTTTATTGTTATTTATACTGATTGGTCTTTATCATGAAAATATGGCACTTCTCAACCAAACGGGCATAGTTTGACTGATTTCTTTAAGCATTTCTACTGGATGATATTTCTCTGTTTCATTCATATAAATCAGATTTATCATTTTTCTGAATGTTTTTGAAATATTTAATGTTGCAAATACTTTTTACCTAGCCATCTGCCATGTTTTCTTGTATCCAGAAACACTTGTTCATTCTACACTGGAACACTGCGATGATGCGGATTTCACTTTTACTGTTTTCTTCAATATGAAAGAATACACGGTATATGTAAAACAGAGGCCTTATCTCCACGCATTCTTGGAGAGAGTATCAGAGATGTTTGAAGTAGTTATTTTTACTGCCAGCCAGAGCATATATGCAAAGCAACTACTTGATATATTGGATCCTGAAGGAAGATTTATCTCTCGTCGCATGTATCGAGAGTCATGCCTTTTCTCAGATGGAAATTACACAAAAGATCTTACTATATTAGGTGTTGATCTTGCAAAAGTTGCTATAATTGATAATTCACCTCAGGTACGAAATCCATTGCCCACTTTTGTTGGTTCAAGTTATTGTCTTCAGTTCCCAAGTTGTTGGTTGCAATATCTGTTAAGTATTCAACTCTCACCACAATGTTATTGAGTCTGAGGGTAATTAAATATATTTCACTTTTCCAATTGTTGTATATATTAGAAGATTTTCCATAAGGCATAGGTATGTTGAAAGCTTCACAAGTTATCTTGTGGACTACTGCAGCAAGCATTAGATTTGCATTAGGCTCTAATATTTGCCAAGACAATAATACAATAGAAGAAATTTGAGATTGCTTACAACGAGTCAATGATAACTTTTGTTTGGATAAAAGGTAAAGGAAGGGACTTGGTTGGACCTTGTTTGGACGTTTTAGAGTAGGGAAGGAGGACAAAGTGTTTCTTCTTTCCCCCTCAAAATTGGGCTGGGGTTGAAGGCTTTATTTTAAAGAGGAAAATAGTCCTCATTCTATCCTTCACACCCTTAAACATCCATACAAGAGGAAATAACTCTCTTCCATCCCCTTCTCTCACCTCTCCATCTCTTTCCCCACTTAAAAACACCTAAAGGCTCCTGTCACCCTGGATGGGGGACGAGGAGATATTATTTTCTTTATTGAATATTCTTGAGTGTTTAATCCTTTTATTCTTATGTAATGCATTTCAGGTTTTCCGGTTGCAAGTAAATAATGGTATTCCTATAAAGAGTTGGTTTGATGATCCATTAGATTGCGCACTGATGTCACTACTTCCCTTTCTTGAGACTTTGGCTGATGCTGATGATGTCCGTCCTCTCATTGCAAAGAGATATGGTAACAAAGAATAAGGTTTCTCATTAGACCAAATTTAGCTGATCTTCTTTCTTCTAGGATTAAGAAAAAATTGGCCTCTAATTAGATGCTAAAGCCTCCTTTCTATTTGAGTTTGAGATGAATTAACCTATAAAATAAACTATTGGTTATCTTATTGTTGAGTCCAGAATTGGTTCCCCTTTCTTCTCAGTTGACAAATGTGGAGTTCTGTGTTTCTCTCAAAAGGTAGTTGTAGCATCCATCTCTTTGTCTTCACTTCCTCATGTTAGTCCTTGTACAGTAAAAGTTTGAATATTCCGTGGGGGTGTACATGAAATTTATCATATTAAGGAATATAGTTCTGAAAGTTACATATTTCACTGTTTTTCATTTGAAGGGCCAATCTATTTTCATGTGTGCTGATAGAAATGGAATCTTTTATTAAGTTTTACTTGGTCTGTGTTATTATGTTTTAAACATTTTATCGTCATATATTCCTTTAATGTTATGATTCAAGTATTATCTTATGAACGTTGATTGATGCAGTGTGTAATTTGTTGTTTAAAGAGACAAATTTAGTTTAATATATTAAGAAACAGTGACTATTTGTCCAGGAACAGTAAAAATACTAGGAAAAACTGAGAAAGTACAATAAATTGAAAAGGGGTAAATTTTAGAGCTGAAGTTATAACAATCAAGTTAACAGTTCTATGAATAATATTGAATAGTATTTGTTCATTAATGTTTCAAACAATAGTTATCATCCATTGCCAACAAATTTGAAACATTCAAATATATGGTCATAGATATGAAACATCAACAAGTTCGTGGGAATCGTGAGAATACTTGAATAGTATAGTTTTGAGGATAATTATGTATAATGATAATCTTGTTTCATTTAAGGTTTCGGTTGCATTTTTAAACTAAGTGCAGTATACGAATGCCAAATCAATCCCATTCATTATCTAAACATCCAGATAAATAAGTATTAAGTCATCCTACTGTTTATGATTAAGGAAAAATTATTCCTGCATCCACTTTTCCTTGCTGTTGAGACATTAAGTATACTACAACGATACATATTTGATTTAGGTTATATTTAGCCCGACTCTTTTATTTTCTCTTCTCCTTAAAAGAAGTTTAGAACATTTTTTCTGTAGAGCTCTTAGTAGTTATTTTATTTTTAAAAAGCTAGGTGAAGGAGTTTTACTCTCTCTCTCTCTCTGTTCTCTCTATTTCTTTGTATCCACTTTCTCTCTCTTCCTCTGCTCTTCTGCCATCTCTCTATTGAGTTCTCTTTTAAGCTTTAAAAAAATTGAAATTTTCCAAACTTCTTTATTTTTAAAGCTCTTATTTTGAGCTTAACTTTAAAGTAGTTAAGCTAAAATATTAAGAAGAAAGATGGGCCAAAATAGCCTTATTTGACTTCGTTTCAATTTATATCATATTTAATTTAATTTTATGTAAATAAATTGCTTTCTTTTAGGAAATTTCCTGTACATGATGTAATCCGGACCATATCTGTAGATTCAGCTCCAATTTTTCCTTATGTTGTTTTCTCCTTGTATCTTTTTATCTATCTATCCATATATATATATATATATATATATGCATGTATCCTGTGCAGTATAATAAGTCAGAAATGGACATATTCTTTAGTTCTTTCCTCTGGTCTGAAGGCTAGCTTTATACATATGACCCCAGTTACTGTGCTGAATGTATTCAAAATCAAATCATGGTTTGCGTTTCTGGATTTTTCAGTTCTCTCCTGGATTAAATTCCCATATTATGATATACATAGACATGTATTTGTTAAATGTGTCGGGCCCATCCTTTTATTGTTTCTGTTCAATTTTATAATGCCATCTGGCCGACTTGTGAAAATAATAAAAAGATAGATTAGGATGAGGAATGAGAAAATCCTGTCTTTGGGTTTTCACTTTAGGATAGAAGTTGGGACTATAAATTATATTCTTCAAAACTTTTTATCAAATGGTTCTTTGTTAGGTAACTACCATAGCAGTATGATAGGTTAGTTACTCGCCAGTTAGTTAGTTAGTGAGGTTCAATAGTTTAAATAAGTCATGTTGCCTATAAATAAGAAGGGAGGGAGAGACATAGATCATCTTGTTGTCTGGGAGAGGAAATTGGGGCCTATTGGCATTGGGAAGTGAAGACCCTCAAAGTTCTGTAGTATGTGTGTGTTCTATTTTACAAATTGGATTCAGTTCTTTCCCCGTTCTTTCCAGTAAAGATACCTGATTTCTACGGACTGGTATCAGAACATTGTGTTGGAGCTGTGGGTATGAAGACTTTCAAAATGATTCCTACATTTGATGGAAAAGAGGCCTAAGGAGTTATCTTAGGCTGAAGTGCAATGGCAGTGCTGTTCTCAATCAGTAGAGACAGAGTAATTAAAAGGAAATGTGGTTGACCTTTCTGACGGCAACAGTCAAAAGATTTCATCCAGAGAGTAGTTTTGATTGATATGATCGAGTTTGGGATGAGAAGAACCATGGGAGCCAAGAAACGGATTCTAGAATGTGGATACAAGGGTCAAAAGAACGAACCTTTACATTCAAGAAGAGGCAAACTATGGTGAATTAGAACCAACAGTAAAATTAGAGTTCTAAAAACAAGGTTGTGGATAGAGCATCAATGGGGAGGAAGCAAAAGAAACACAGAACAAGAGTAATAATTTAGCAAATCAGTTGATTGAGAATAAGAGAAGCCTTGGTATGAGCATGGACAAAGAAGTTGTGAGAGATAATGAAACCCCAAGAGTTCTGGTCGACCTATCATCAGCTGTGTAGGAGCTCAGTCTCTAGTGCTTCAATCACTGCTTCAACCACCAGACTCAAAAGCTTCCACTTAGGATGATGGGTTGTCATTCTGTCACCCCAGATTCCATCATCAGAATTGCAAAGGACACTGAATTGTGACCCTTGTATGGTGACTGAAGTAGAGGCAGAGATTGGATTTGTCTTGCCTATCCAAAGCATTGATATGTGGGGTATGGTCAGTGTTACCTTGAAAAGGAAGAAGCCACTTGCCTTGGTGCAATTTGGAAAGGAGTCGGAGAATCTCAGTCCTGTGCAGGGCCATTGATACTTAGTTTCACAGTCAATAATATTACAAAAACAGATATTTGGAGAAGAATAGAGGTATTCAACTATTTGTATTGGACCAAGAATGGCTTGATGATATTTTTGGGGCTGCTGCAGGGGTGGGATTTGGCTTGGTTGTCATACTTAAAATAATTGGAACCCTGATTGGAACTTGCAGCAGTTAGCGATTTCATCTTGAAACAATGTGAGTGCTTTTTTATTTTTGGAGGGGGGAGTATTGTTAGATGACCCCCATTTGCAATTAGTTAAATAGGTTAGTTACAATAGTGAGTTAGTTAGATGGTCTGAATAAGGCGTGTTGTCTATTTATGATGGGATGGGTAGAAGTAGATTATCTTGTCATATATGAGAGGAAATTAGGGCCTTGGTCATTGGGAGGTGCTGACCCTTGAAGTTCGATAGTTTGTGTCTCTGATTCGGTTAATTGGGGGGAGTGGGGTGTTCTTCCTTATTCTTTCCATTAAAGATACCAGGACTCACGACCAAGATCATTCACTAAATAAAAAGGTTGACTGTGCAATAAATGGCTGAATATACATTTTGAGAGTTCAATGCTTGAAATATTTTGGTAATCAGATGGAAGAAAGATAGAGAATTGCTCTTAACCTGATAGTCTTAATACACTTGCAATAAGCTATTAAGTGGATGATAAAAAATTATTCATTTGGTTTATGGAAAAATTAATTGTCAAGAATGATATATTAAAATTTTGAATAAGGGATGCTTATACTGTCTTTAATTTTAAATGTTCATCATCATTGTAAACATAAAGTGTTTTGGCCACCATCAGGTCTGAGTTGGAAGTCATCATCCTTGATAATTTCAATTGAGTTGTCAAGATGTAAGAGGTAACAAACTAGCTTCCCCGCGTTTTCCATTATTTCTTTAAACTTCAAACTAACTTGTTATAAATTTCCTTTCAAGATTATCCTGTACTGAGTTCTGGTTCAACCATATTTTTATATATCAACTAAATTGTTTTCTAAGCTTCCAAGTGGTCTGTTGTAATGCTTATCTTGATGACTAAGACTATTTCCTTCATATGTATAAAGACATTTATTGTCAATGAGGAAACAGTTGGTACAGGTGGAAGGAGAATATTATAATTTTGTAAACATCCTTGAGTATCACCCACTTGGTTGTACTGCTATATACTTCACTAGAAATAAATTTACTTTTATCATCCTATATGATGGTACGCGGGTGATATAAGAACTGTCATTTATTAGGACTTCCATTGTTGTATCTTAGAAAAGAGACATACGTTAAGATTGAATTACCTGTGTGACAATGAGTTTGTTTCAGTGGTTTACAAATGGATAGGATATCCCTAATGCTTTGGCTGGCAGCTGGAGGATCTTGAATGTTGCCTGTAGTTTTGTATCTTCTGATAGAGTTTATTAATCTTAATGTCTTACGCAGCCGTATATTAGTGTAACCCTCTCCAGAATATCAACTTATAAGTCAACCTTAGTGGAGTGGACTTGTTTGAGGTAATCTAATATAACAACAACTACAACAGGAGGTGATATATTTTAAAAGGACTAATATATTATTATCATTAAATCGTCAGTATGCTACATGGACAATTCAACTATATGTGATCGAATGGAAATATTGGAAGTTAAGTATCTGTATTTGTGCATATGATATGATAAGTATGCTTATGTGGTTTATTCTAGAAGACAGGTGGTTTTATGATTTTTTTAATCTGCCCGACAGTCCTTTAGGTTTGAATTATAAGTTCATAGACTTGGCCTGTATTAAATAGCTGACTATCACTGCTTTAATGATTGCCTACTATTCCTTGCTATCTTCATATGCTTTCATGATTTTGCATCCATTGCCTGCAGGTCTGTGAAGAAAATTTTATTAGATTATCCCTCTAATGGCTGTTTGATAGGTATGTAAATTTTGATTACACAATAGTCCAGAAGATATATGTTAATTATCTTGTCATGAGATTTTAACCATTTTTCACCATCGTCACCTGAAGCAAGGTGGTGTGTAAAGTTGTAAAATCTAACTTGGAAATTTTGAGACATTGTTATTTTCTTTTTCTTTCCCGGGCCATTTTTTATTTTTGTCTTTACATTTGGCTGTAAACCTATGTAATTCTAGGTAGAAGGTTGTTGAAGTGTGTGTGTATTTTTTTTTTAATATTTTCATCTTTAGTTGAATTAGAATATGGTCATTTAATGTGATATTTGCAAACTACGTTAAAATGGTTTGTTTAGTTATTTGATGGGTACCTGATATGGTTTTTATATTTTAAACACTTGAAGAATTCCAACTTTGGGACCAACTTTCTCTATTCCAAAAAATTCAGCTAGAACTTCCTTTTTATTTCGTAAAGCATATTTGGGCGTTTGTTGATTTTTTTGGATCTATAATTTCTTTATTATGTCCTTTTGTTATGTTATCCTTGCTTTGAATTTTACCTTTTGTAAAAAGATTAATATTATTACTCATTACCCGACAGAAACAGAAATGAGATACAAATTTTATATCAACTTTTACTTTGAAAAGAGGGAGGAGTGTAATTAAATTTGCATATCCTTAAGAAAACATTGTTGTATTGCTTCCTCTTAGTTACAATGTGTTAGTTTAACTAAAGTTGAGAAGCCAAACTTTTAATTTCACCAAGTTGACTATAATACTGATCAAGTATTATACTCGTCAATCACAGGAACAAAGATAAATGTTAGCTTTTACTTTGAAAACAGTCATCAAATTTTCAATTTTATCAATTCAAAGAGTAATCAAGTAGATGACTAGTCACATCTACAGCCACATTAAGTTGATTAGAAGAATTTGCAAAAGTGTCAAATTTGTTTGCACAACCGGTCGCACAAAACCATCATTGATACTATCAATCACCCCTGTTCTCTGCCTTCAATTGCATTAGTTTTGAATCAAAGTTAAGCTTTTGAGATTGAAAACTAGAACCTTTTTCAAAATTGTGTAGGAAATATGCTACAAAGTTACCATTAAGTGGCTTCATTGGAGCAAGAAGAAGAAGTTGGTTTTGGAAGAAATCGTGCATGAAATTCAGTTGGCTTGCTTCTGTAGCAACACATTTTGGTTCAATCACACATTGCTTGAAATTGAATTTGGCTTCATTTTGTTTCTTTCATTTGGATATTTGATTACAAGCTTCAAGCTAAATATCCAATCTAACTAAGAATTCATCAATCCTTCACCACCAAGGTTGTTGAAGCATGGATGCTAGGTTGAATATTTGATCTTGGGGATCTCCTTTTGAACTTTGAAAAACTCTCACCGTTTTCTAATCTGAAAAAGGTTGAGATCAAAATTTTCATGAACTTTCTCATAACCTTTTGATGATGATGGAGTGCATCTCAGTGGGGTCTTTGTAGAATCACCGGTATCATCATAAATAATCAAGAAAGCTTTGACTCGACACATTTTAGGAAATCCAAAAATTGTCTTCATTAGTCATTTCTTTCCCTTTTGTATAAAGGAGTGTCAAAAGTGAGACATTGACTCACATGAATTGGTTTACAACTAAAAGCAAGTCAACTAAAGTATTTTGACACCTTATTTTGTATTAATTTTGGACAACTCATTTTTTTTAAGAATACATAAAAATTGACCAATAAAGCAAAACATGAAATAATAGGTCAGGAAGAAAGAGTAAGATTAAAGAGACAACTAAGAATTGAGTGTTCTTAGGTAACACGTTTCAATAATTCAAAAGAAAAATGAGTAAAAAAGTTTCAAAAATAAAATAAAATAATGGATAAGAAAACAGAAAAAAATAACATTAAAAATATAGTGGTTGATTATTTTTCTGATGATAGAAGAAAGTTCTTTACTTCTAATAACGATCTTGAAAACTACTAGCTCAAAACACAGACTATACAGTCATTCAATCAAAGATTATAAAACCTATATCCTCAAAGAGCAAAACCACAAATTATGACTGATATGATTTTTAAAGTAATTATTTTAATAATAAATAATATGTTTTGATCACCTTATTATTCCATAAATATAATTATATAATTTATTATTCCATAAATATAAAACATCAAACCTAACGATTTAAGAAATAAAATAAATCATTATTCTTTATTGATACTTTTACCTTGCATTGAGATAGGAATTTGTAATATATTTAAATATGTTAAATTTGAATGAATATTGTTTTCAGTGTAATAAGTATTGATATATTTTGATTTTAATACAATAAAAAAAAACAACCTTAGTACAAAACTAATCAAAATTAAAAAATTTGTATTAATTTTTTTATTCTTATTGTAATAAAAAGTATGCAATTAAATTTTAATATTCATTGAAGATTTTAAATTTATAAATAAAAAGTAAAAGGAATAAAGTTCTTTTTCAAGACTAATTGTATAGTAATCTTAATTTTTTCTTTTTCAAGACTAATTGTATAGTAATCTTAATTTTTTCTTTTTAAGGACTAATTGTATAGTAATCTTAATTTTTCATGTGATAATTATTAAAGACTAAAAACATACTAAATTATTAATTAAGTTCAAACAAAACTAAGGAAACTGAATTTTTTTTAATTAAAACTATTGTTTTTCATTTTTATTTTTATTATACTAAAAACAGAATCTATTAATACTTGTTGAATTAAACCAACTATTTACTCTATATACTTTTTTAAAATATTTTATTTAGATAAAATAATTCAAATTTATTAAGTTTTAATTCTTTTATTTAGATAAAGTGTAACATCCAAAAATATTTTTATATACAAATTTACAGTTTTTCAAAACATTTTTAATATAAGATTAGAACTTATAAATATATAAATATTTACAATTTATAGTTTATAACAAAACTCTAAAGTTTTTAAGACTCTCTTACACCTGTATGATTATCAGCTAGTTTACATAGTACAATTATCGCAATTCACACATAAATAAATATATACAAAGGTAAATTATCAAAATAAAGTTCTGACACACTAAAATATAAGTAAAACAACTAATGTAATTAGTAATTTATAATTAATTTAGTTTCCTTTTTACACAAATACAATCATACAAAATCTAAATATCAATCACAATAATTTGATTTGATTTCAATCTACGGTACTTTGATTTCATTTCAATCATCTTGACTTGACATAGATTTCATTTGCCCCACAGGTACCTTGATTTCTTTTAAACCCTCAACACCTTTGATTTTAGGCCAATCATAGTGATTGCATATGAATCTATTGTTTTTCGAAAGACTCATTAATCAAATTGTGACATAAATTCATTTATCTTACGGTACCTTGATTTCCTTAGAATCCCCAATACCCTTTTGATTTCATTTCAATCAATGATAACATATGGATTTATTCTCTTCCAGAAGACTCATTAAGTATGTCCATACCAGAGACTAACATCTAATCCACTCCAATCGGATCAGGGTAAGTCCAAACATCCATACCGTGTGACTACAAGCGGTCATGGTGTGTATGAACTCCCTCTCTAACTTCTCAACAACTAATAGCTTAGTCTATGCGACTTAAATTATTAGTGAAGCCAGAGGATCTTTGTTTGTAGACTTTTCATACTTAATGTACCAAAACACAACATCTTATACATTACCTCGAATGTAAGACATCAAATTTATGCAGCTTTCATCAATCACATACAACACATATCATTCACATACAACTCATATCAATCACTCATACATACATAATTTAAGATTTCTCAAACCAATTACATGTATATTTCAAATTTATACTCATATAAACTTATAATCAAATTCAGTTTAACTAACTTTATAACCTAACATGCATACAATTACTAGATTAACTTGTTATTTAAATAAAGTATATAAGGTTCTATTTTAAAAACATAGATAACTTCCCTTACCTGTAATTTCTTATTCCGAGGAGATTCGTGTTCAGGTAGAGGAACCACTCTAAAATCTAGGGACCTAAAACAAGTTATCCAAACATTACCAAATTTTAGTATGTAGTAAAACAAGTTGAGAGGAACATTTTTCTCAACTCTCTCCATCAAGATTGATGGTTAAATCCTAGAAAAAATAGAGAATAAAAAATGTTTAGAGTAAAAATAAACTTACTATTTGAAGATTTGATAGATAGAAATGTAGCCTAAGTTCCCAATTAGTGTAGGGTGTGATGAGATTTTGAAATAGATGAAGTATGAGAGAGAAATTGAAGAGAGAAGGACATAAAGTATTTTAATTATTATTAAATATAAAAAATTATTTAAATATTAAATAATTATTAATAATTTTAAAAATATCAATATTGATGAACTTTTTGTTAATAGTGTGGATGATGTTGATAAGATTTTTCAAGATTTTTATAACTGATATTAACAGTTTTTTCTTAATTAATATTAACTGAAATTATTTTTAGTTGATGCGATCATAATTATTTACACTAACATCATTCATCCTTATTTTTACAATATTATTGATTGATTTTTTTCCTCAACTTTTCGATTATCAACTAAAAATTTGTCTTAGTTGACATTGATAAAAAAAATCTAATTAAAATGAATGTGAATTTTTCTAGTTAGCATTAGAAAAAATTAATGAAGGCACCCATGATAAAAAACAAAAAAACGTAGAAAATATCTAATTCACAAAAAAAATCTTCAACATTGAGAGAAAAAATAATAATGATTTATAACAACTAAAATAATAAAATAATTCTAACAATTTAAATAAAAATAACTCTTATTCATATTAATAAAAAATAAAAAATCCTATTCAACATTAATTAAATGAAAATTAATATTTCAATAATATCTTTAGTCTTAGTTAAGAGATAATAGAAGGACACATGTGATAAATTTGAGAATACTAAGAATTTTAAATTTTTTTTATCACAATTTTAAGTAATCTAATTACTCTATTAAAGTTATCAAATTTCAATGTATAAATTTTCTTATTCAAACAATATAATTTTATATAATATTTTCAATTTTTTGTAAAAACAAATTATTTTTCTAAAATTTATTATTCAAAGGACTTTGGGAATATATTTTCTGGTGTGAAAAATATAATCATTTATTCTATTACATCTCAATTTTAAAATAAAGATATATTTTTTTAAGGTATGTATGATGTATCTCAATAAGTTATTGCAGAAATTTTATTTCCGACAATTCCGCTCCAAAATAGAAAATACATATTTTTCATTACTGCCATAAGATCTTACATTAATTTGTAAAAAAAATTAAAAATCTTAAAAAACCACTAAATAAAAATCAATTCTAAAAACAAAAAATAATTAGTTGTTATTGGGACTAAATTAAAGATTATTTTAGAAACTAAAAGAAATTATTGGTTTCTAAATTAGTTTATATTATTGATGAATAATTTCTAAATTGGTATCTAATTAGCAACCAATATTTTTGCTACCAAATTTAGAATTTAAATAATTGGTAGTTAATTAGATACCAATTTAAAAACTATTATACTAGAAACTAATTTAAAAACTAATAATTTTTTTAGTCTCTAGAATGGTCTCTAATTTAATCACTATAGTAACTAATATTTTTTATCTTTAAAATTAGTTTCTATTTAATGATTTTCTTGTAGTGATAAGTTTATTTTAAATAGTGATTCATAAAAAAAAAATAACACTTAATTAATCCAATGATTAGGACTGTGTAGAATATTCTTCTTAATAACAGAACTATTCAAATTATTGTCCATTATTTTACAATAAAAATAACAAAAAAATCAATCACTTATATGCATTATATAATTATATAAAGTAACTGTTGAATATATAGAATAATTTTACTGTTCCTATATATTCATCTTATAAAACAATATTAAATCATCATTACATTTTAAATAATACTAAATATAATTACATATCTTATATAGTTATGATATACCACGTTATTATAACATAAATATTGTTGGAGTTATCATATCAATTAAAAATTGAGACATTTTATTTTCATTAATAAATGATGTAAATCTCATCTTATAAACCGATTTTATAAAATTAAGTTAAACTTAAAATTCACTTATTATTAAATATAATTATATAATAAATATTATGATATAAATATATAATTAGAAATTATAAAATAAATATAAAATCTCAAATCAAATAATTTAAGAAACAAAATCCATACTTATTTTTCACGGATATTCCTATTCTAAGAGAATAGGTGTTGAAAAAAAATCTTAAATCTTCTTATGTGAAACAATTTCATCATTTATTCTTTTACATTTCAATTTTAAAGCAACCATATATCATGTTATAGAATATTTTTTGAGAGATTTGACATTAGCACAATAACTTTTTTTGAAGTTGAATTTTTTTGAAATCACACTATTGAATATGGGTGATTTTCATTTTACAATTGTAAAAGTAATTTTTTTTAAATAATGAATATTAATTTGAAACATTCAATACTGATATTATATAGAAGAAGCATTTTTTTATACAACTAAACTCTAATATATAAAATAAGTATGAACTACATAAGATACCAACCATGATTACTTAACATAATACAGTACAAATGAACCACAAAGATTATCTTTATCTAAATGATGTTCTTGGATTGATCTGTCTGATATTTATCTTCTGATGGTTGCTGCAGATTCTCTTATTGAAAACCAATATTCTGCCATGATGCATTATTGTTATAGGATTGCATAACTCCATTGTAATTGCAAAGAGAGAACTCTGGATTGTACTGATTTCCATGAAAATTTGTATCATAAGTAGTAACACCACCATTCATTGTTGTGGAACTTCCTCCAATCACATGTGCATCATGTTGATTATTCCCCCATTGTTGATTCAAACTTTGTATATCACCAAGTTGGTTAAAAAAATTCAAAGAGTCATCAAGAAGATCACAAGGCACATCAAATTGATTTGAAGGATTCTTAAACACATCAAATTGATTTGAAGGATTCCTAAACACATCAATTTGGCATGCATGTTCTTGTGGCACAGCAACTTCATTGGTTTTATTCACCAGCACTTCGTTCCCAGCCTTCATTTGCATAAGATTTGCATCAAAGTTAAGCTTTTGGGATAGAGAACTAGAACCTTTTTCAAGATTGTATTGGAGAAATGGTGCAAGGTCAGCATTTAGTGGCTTCATTGGGGCAAAAAGAAGCTGGTTTTGGAAGATATCCTGCATGGAAATCAGTTGGTTTGAGTTTGGAGCAACACTTCCTGGTTGAATCAGGCATTGCTTGAAATTGAATTGTGCTTCAGTTTGTTTCTTGCATTCGAACATTTTTGTTCGTTGATTGCAAGCTTCAAGCTTAATATCCAAACTAGCAATGAAATTCTTCAATTCTTCAGCACCAAGGGTGCTGAATAATGGATGCCAAGTTGGATATTTGGTCTCAAGGATATCTTTCTGAAGTTTGGAAATCTCACTGTCAACCATGTTCTTCCTAATCTCAAAAAAGTTATTGAGATCAAAGTTCTTAGGAATTTTCTCAGACATCATACTCTCGTACCTTTGGATGATGGATTGCATTTCAATGGGGTCTTGGGGCCAAGTCAATGGTGGAGAATCACCTTTGCCATCATATATAATCAAGCCAGCTTTCACTCCACACACACTACAAAATTCAGATATTGTCTTCATCAGTGCCTTCTTCCTCTTCATGAAAGCCAAATCACGATCTCTCGCATTTGTGATGGGTTTCAAGATCAATTTTGGACGACCCATATTCTGAAACAAACACACACAAAAATTCATCAACAAAGCAAAACTTAGAATCATAGATTAAGATCAAAGAACAAATATCAAACAGTTAACATGCAAGAATTGGACAAGAAAGTATCTAAAAAGATTCAATTCTAACCTCACCAAGATTTTTCTTGAAGAAAAAGTAAACTTTTGGATAACCAGAAAGAAAGAGTATAAAAGTATAGATAGATAACTATGAGAATTCACGAATCAACAACGAAGAACAAATAAGGGTAGAATATATAGTGAAATTTTAGTGAACCCATATTCATCTTCTAAAACAGTATTAAATCACCATTAAATCTCAAATAATTATTATAGACATGATTATATATATCTTATACCATTCTAATGACGTTATTATTGCATAAATATGTTTATATATTAACTATTATCATATAAATATATAATTTCCAATTATACCATAATTATAAAATATCAAATCTAATAATTTAAGAAACAAAAATGAAGAATCATGTAAAAGTCAAACAATCCTAATTAATTTTAGCTAAAAAATTTCTTAATCAACATTTAAAAAAATCTAAATAAACTATTTATAAGGAATAATATTCGTGTCAATAATGAAAAATAATAATTACTACAAACATTAAAAAAAAAATCGTAACATAGTTTGAAATTTTAAGAAAGAATTTCAAATTTTAATGAATTTGAATTTTTAATTTCAAGGTGGAATTTAAAATTCTTTATTTTTAAGTAATACAATTACTACAATAAAACTATAAAATTATAATTTTTTAATTTTTTTTATCAAACAACATATTTTATTATAAAATATTTCAAAATATACATACAAATGGATCACTGTATCAAAATTCCTCGTTCAAACATATTATAAATATTTTTAATTGAAACAATTCACCATTTATTCTTTTAGATTTCAAGTTTAAAAGAAATGAATGTCTTCCACAAAATTAGCTAATAAAATTAGCTAATAAGTTAGTTGGTAGGATATAAATTAGCTAGCTTTTAGTAAAAACATATATATAAAATAATTAAATTCTCAGTAAATTTTTTATTACTACTTATTTTGTAAAAGTTGTATATGCTTTTTTTTATTTTATTTTAGGAAGTAATTTTATTTAAATGAATGTATTTAATAATTGTGAATCAATTAATTTTAAAATTAAAAGTTTTGATTTTTTAATATAAATTTTTGCTACTTTGAATTTCTTTTCATAATTTTTATTGTGAGTAATTTTTACGTACATTAGAAAATGAAAAGAATAGCTACTCAATAATGACAAAATTTGAATGATGCACCCATTCATTAGTAGTTACCTAAATATTAGATTTCACAAAATAAAATTAGTTTTAAAAAAATCATTTAAAAAATTAATTTTAGTTCATTAAAATCAATACTTATGAATCATAATAGTGTTTTTAACTTCATGAAACTAAAAAAATCTTTTTTAAAACTAGAATTATCCTAAATTAGAAGGACTAAAAATATAATTACATTTATTAATTTTTTTAAAACAATCTGATGAGATATATTCATCATATTAATAAAATTTTATACAGTAAAAAAAATTCAAAGTACCCTTTTAAATACGAAATATTAATAGCAACTGACTTAATTGAAACTGCATAGTTAGATTGTAAACTTTTTAAAATTAATTTTAAAATTCAGATTCCTAATAAATTAGAGTTGGTTAGAAATTTATAACCACAGTCTAGGGATTTATTCCAGAAATTCAGATTTCAAATTCACGATCATATCTTTAGTAATTAGGAAAACAAATGTATTTTCTATTTTTTCAAAATTATCAATAAATTTTATGTTGTCATTTCTTTATTTATTCATATATATATTTTGGAATGATTGGATGCGGTGTCTCTTCCAATCATTCACTTTTTATTTTTTAATTTTTTAATGTATTTAAAAATTTCAAACCTTTATAGAAGAATACTTCAAGAAAGAAGAAATAAGTAATAAAAAATAAAGTAAAAATTGAATAACTGAATAAAAAAATTTCACTAAATACTACAAATTGTGTGTTTCAAAATGCATTCTCCACACTATGGTTTCTTTCTTAAAATTTATCATGTGTCGAAACCAATGTAACAAAACATCATAGATCGGACTATTACAATATAAAACTACTAAGAGAGCATCAGGTGGATACGAACATGACTTTTTGCACTCTATTACATCAACCTTTTGCACTCTATCACATCAACCTTTGTTGTTTTGCAATTTTGTACTAAGTATTTAAGAACCGTGTTTACTTCATCTTTAGATATCATATTGCTATTGAAACCCATAATTTTGAATGATTCCAATCTAGCAAAATAGGGAGGTTGAATATTGTCCCCCGACATAAATCCTATACGAATAGAGTCAAAATTAGAAAGTTTTAACATAAATGTTTTAAAATGTAGGATTGAAAATTGAAAAAAAGTAATACTAAAAACAAAATAAAGTATCTTACCTTTAGCAATATATAGAGGGTATGAGAAGACAATGTCAACATTCTTACGTTAGAGAACAATCCTAACAAATTTATGATGATGGAAGAATGTATATTCACACAGTTGTCAATTTTCACTTCTTTGAGGAAAGGAAGATGACAAGTACAGGAGAATTCATAATGCTTGGAAGTGTGAGTATGCTTAAATGTGAATGAGCTGAGATTTGGAACAGAAAGCACAATTTTAGGTATAAAAGTGTGGGAGTGGACCATGTTTTCTAGTTTCAAAGTGCACATGCTAGGGCTGGATATGCAAAGAATTTGTGCTGATTGGTAATGCATAGAATGTTGAAGGACCAAAGTGGTCAACGAAGTACATGTTGAGAAGGGTTCAACACAGTCATTATCTGTTGTTGTGAAAGTGACATTGGAGAGATGCAAGGTTTTCAAAGATGGTAGCAAAATAGATGGTGGAAGTTTCATGGAAGAGTGAGAGGGACAAATGAAAATGTCAAGAAAGGTTAAAGATTGACAACTGAAAATGAGGGAAACAAAAGAATTAGGTATTTCTCTTATTATAGAGAGTGTCAACTTCTGGAGATGGTGCAATGCAGCATATTTGATGGCATCGTTGAGGAGTTTTGCTACAGTGGAATGGTAGGCTCTCAAATGAAGGTTGTGTAGGGGAACATAATGATCTCGATTAGAGAAAACGTGAGAGAGAGATTTGTTGTATTTGCGAATTCCATTGAAGGGTATCAAAGATAAAGTGGTGAGACTTTTCCAAAGGTTCTTCCATCTTTTAGATAACACACTACTTTTAACAACTTGTCTTGTTGGCAAAAACTCCATTATATGAAGAAGAACACCATCTGGTAAGCCACTTAGATTGTCTTCTTCATTTCTTCCTCCACTTTCTCTCATTCTCGTCCTCTCCATCTTCAACTTTCTTATGCCTTTTTTTCTTCTTCCACTCAAATGCAAAAGTGGTTCACAAAAGCTTTGAAATCATGCACTCTCCTAAATCTTTTTTCTCCTAAAGCTTTTTTCTGTTTCACGGTTGACACCTTTTAAGGGTTGAACACAAAAATCTCCACACTTTGTATTCTAGATTTGAATGTGCTGTGCATAGAAATTTATTTACCTATAGTTTTTTTTTGTGTGGAAGAAAACCACCTTGTGATGATAGAATAAGATAAAGAAAGTAATAAAGATAAAATGAGATATGGTATGAAAATGAAATAATGTATTTATATTATATTAAAATTTAAACACGTATCCGGTCGGTTGCTTGTTCTCTACATTTTCTGTTTTTAAACTTTCTTTGAATATCTTAAATTGGTTTTGAAAACATGTATATTTTATTTGTAAATTTAAATACATCTAACACTCATTTGATATATCTTATGTCTTTTTTGACAAAATATATCTTATGACTTTAATACTGAATAAATGGTTTGTTACCTTTTTTATCTTTTCCAACAGTTTTAAATAAAAAATTAATATTTTTTTAAATATCAATAATTAAAATATAAATGCATT
The DNA here is from genome assembly GCF_051622355.1 of Phaseolus vulgaris. Classification (NCBI taxonomy): domain Eukaryota; kingdom Viridiplantae; phylum Streptophyta; class Magnoliopsida; order Fabales; family Fabaceae; genus Phaseolus; species Phaseolus vulgaris. The sequence goes on from NC_143506.1 coordinate 34,312,098, forward strand.
TACATTTTTTTAACAAACTATTAGATAATTTATTTGACAAAAGTTTTTATTCATTACAAATTTAAACTATAATACTATAATCTATCTATTTATAAGTATTTATTATAGATTCTAATTAAATTAAATATATATTTATTGTATGTAATATACAAATTAAAATAATAGCGTCGGTACTCGATAAGCTTTGTCACTCGGTCTCGATGACTGACCGACTGCAATAAATAAATGACAACAATGACAATTATGAAAACTCCCTACAAATCATGATCATGTCCTACTGAATCTGGGTGACATCCCTAGTAAATCAGCTAACACTGATTTAGTGAAAAATATTAATTTATTAAATACATTCTTCAAATATACCAATATACCTCTCTATAACTAATTATATAAATATTTTAAAAAATAACTATAACTAATAATATAGATTTTAATAATTTTCAAGAATCATAATCTTTATGATTCACTCTTCAAATCATAAGAACCATGATAACGTATTGCTTTTATCTAGTAAAATATACTATATATTTGTAAATAAGAATCAATCAATATTTTCAAATTCTTAAACTAAATTCATCAATTTAAAAATATAGAAACCAAAAATATTTTTACGCATAAATATGAATATTTCAATCATATTTTTTTCTTTAATTTAAATGTTTTAAGGATATACAATATCTTAAAAAGTATTCTTATCAAATATAAATAACTTATGAACCAACTAATTAGATTATAAAGTTGATAACTAAGATTTATGGATCAATGATTATAAAGTTGGTAAATAAAATTTTAGTAATTAATTAAATATCAATTTAAAAACTATTTTTAATAATAAAAACAACTTTAGATACTATTAAATTTTTTTAGTGTCTAAAATTTTATTTTATTTAATTAATATAGTAACCAATTATTTTTTATTTCTAAAATTATTTTTTTTAATAATTTTTGATAGTGTAACAAGAGTAATCATAACAGTGGTTACAAGTTCAACCGTGTATTTAGTAAACATAAGTTTGATTTTCTCCTGCATCAAAATATTATTATTAAATTTAATAATTTATAATAAAAATATTATTAATTAACTTCGATAATTTTCACATCCTCTAAAGATCAAGGTGGAGACCAAACAATATAAAGATGGATGATGTCTCAAAAGTCATATTTTTTACTTCAAATATAAATGAGTTGATTCTAAATAATTTTTATTTGTTTATTAGAGTTATGGTTGATACCAAAATTATAAGTCAACAAGTGAAGACAAGATCATTGCATTACATTTTTTTTAAGGTTAATGATATTTTTAATATACACTAATTTTTTAATCGAAACTGCATAGTTAGAATGTAAATTTTTTAAAATTAATTTTAAAATTCAGATTCTAAATAACTTACACTTGATTAAAAGGAAAATTACTAGAAATTTGCAACCGGATTTATTCAGAAAATTCAGATTTCAAATTCACGATCATATATTTATTAATTAGGAAAAAAACTATTTTATTTTTTCCAAAACTATAACAATAAATTTTATGTTTTTATTCATTTAGTTATTCATATATGTTTCAGAATCATCGGATGCAATTTCTCTTCCAATCATTCACTTCCTGTTTTTCTTGTATTTCAAAATTTTAAACATATTTATACAAGAACGCTCCAAGAAAGAACAAAAAAAAGCTAATGAAAAAATAAAGTAAAAATTGAATATCTAAACAAAATAAATTCCACAAAATAAGGCAAATTGTGTGTTCCAAATGCATTCTCCACATTGATGGTTTCTTTCTTAATATTTATCATCTCTCAAAGCCAATGTAACAAAACACCACAAACCAAAAAGTTACAATATAAAACTACGAAGACACTATCACATTAACAATTGTTGTTTTACAATTCTGTACTAAGTATTCTAGTACCATCTTTACTTCGTCTCCAGACATCATATTGCTATTAAAACCCATTTTGATATTGAATGATTCCAATCTAGCAAAGTAGGGAGGTTGAATATCCATTTTCCCCATACATAAATCCTATACGATAAAAAAAAAAATACGATTAGAGTCAAAATTAGAAAGTTTTAATAGAAATATTTTAAAATGTAGGATTGAACATTGAAAAAACTAATACCGAAAACAAAATAAAGTATCTTACCTTTAGCAGTATATAGAGGGTATGAGAAGACAGTGTCAACGTTCTTACGTTAGAGAACAATCCTAACCAATTTATGATGATGGAAGAATGTATATGCACAGAATTGTCGATTTTCACTTCTTCGAGGAAAGGAAGATGGCAAGTGCAGGAGAGTTCATAACACATGGAAGTTGGACTATTCTCAAGTGCGAATGAACTCATATTTGGAACATAAAGCACAATTTTAGGTATTAAAGTGTGAGAGTGGACCAAATTTTCCAGTTTCAAAGTGGAAAGGCTAGGGCTAGATATGTAAAGAGTTTGTGCTGACTGTTGATGCATAGAATATCGAAGGACCAAAGTGGTCAACAAAATGCATGTTGAGAAGGGTTCAACACAATCATTATCTCTTGCTGTGAAAGTGACATTGGAGAGATGCAAGGTTTTCAAAGACGGTAGCAAAAGAGATGGTGGAAGTTTCAAGGAAGAGCGAGAGGAACAAATGAAAAGGTCAAGAAAGGTTAAAGATTGACAATTGAAAATGAGGGGAACAAAATAATTAGGTATTTCTTTGAACTTGGAGTCTATAGAGAGTGTCAACTTTTGGAGATGGTGCAATGCACCATATTTGATGAAATTGTTGAGGAGTTTTGGTTCAACAGAAACGAAGACTGTCAAATCAAGGTTGTGTAGGGGAACAGAATGATCTCGATTGGAGAGAACAAGAGAGATAAATTTGTTGTATTTGCGAATTCCTTTGAAGGGTTTCAGAGATAAAGTGGTGAGGCTTTTCCAAAGGTTCTTCCATCTTTTAGATAACACACTATTTTGAAAGACTTGTCTTGTTGGCAAATACTCCATTATATGGAGAAGAACACCATTTGGTAAATCACTCAGTCTGTCTTCTTCATTTCTTTCCCCACTCCTCCTCCTTCTCTTCTTCTCCATTCTCAACTTTCTTATGCCTTCTTTCTCTTCTTCCACGCAAATGCAAAAGTGGTTCACAAAAGATTTGAAATCGTACACTCTCCTCTTGAAGCTTTTCTCTCTTTCACTCCTAACACCTTCCTTGAAGCTTATGGCAAGGACTTCAAGAATGTTGTTATAGAATTGAATGTATTGTGCATAAGAATCTATTTACCTATATTTATAAAAAAAAATTTGGAAAAAAACAACGATGTGATGATAGAATAAGATAAAGAATCTAATATAAGATAAAATGAGATATGGTATGAAAATAAAATAATATATTTATATTAAATTAAAATTTAAACACGTATCCGGTCGGTTGCTTGTTTTCTACATTTTTTGGTTTTAAATTTTGTTTGAATATCTTAAATTGATTTTGGAAACATGTATTTTTTTAAAAAAAAATTAAATACATCTAACACTCATTTGATATATCTTATATTTTTTTTGACAAAATATATCTTATGACTTTAATACGGAATAAATGGTTTGTTAACTTTTTTATCTTTTCCAACCGTTTTAAATAAAAAAAATTAATATTTTTTAAAATATTCCTAATTAAAATATAAATGTATTTCACATTTTTTAACAAACTATTATATAATTTAGTTGTTAAAAGTTTTTATTCATTACAGATTTCAACTATAATACTATCATCTATCTATTCATAAATATTTATTATAGATTCTAAATACATAAAACATATATTTATTCCATGTAATATACAAACTAAAATAATAGTATCTATTTAAATTATAAGAGCTTGTTGAATCATATGTTTTTTCCCCTAATTTTATATCTAATAAATATGATAAGTAATTAAATTTTAGTGCGAACTATGACCTTATATTGTTCTATTTCCGACAATTTCATATAAACATTTTAAAAAATAATCCTTAATATAGATTTTAATAATTTTCAAGAATCATAATCTTTATGATTCACTTTTGAAATCTCATAAGAATCATGATAACGTATTGCTTTCATCTAGTAAAAGATACTATATATTTATAAATAAAGAGAAAGGAATCAATATTTTCAAAATATTAAACTAAATTCATCAATTTAAAGATATAGAAACCAAAATTAGTTTTACGCATAAATATGAATATTTCAATCATATTTTTTTCTTTAATTTAAATGTTTTTAAGGATATACAATATATTTAAAAGTAATCTTATCAAAATATAAATGATTTATAAACCAGTTAATTAGATTTTAAAGTTGATAACTAAAATTTATGAACCAACTAATTAGATATAATTTTTTTATTTAAAATTTTATTTAATTTAATTAATATAGTAACTAATTATTTTTTATCTTTAAAATTAGTTTTTTTTAATAATTTTTTGATAGTAATATAAGAGTAATCATAAAATAAGTCCTAAATTGTTTTAGTCAAGTGGATACAAGTTGATTTTCTCCTATATTTTGATATTAAATTTAATAATTTATAATACTAATATTATTAACTACCTTCGATAGTTTTCATATCCTCAAAACATCAAGGTGGAGACCAAACAATTTATATGTGTCTCTCAAAAATCATATTTTTTACTTCAAACATAAATGAGTTATTTCTAAATAATTTTTATTTTTTATTATACTTATATTAATGATTAGTTTTATTCATTGCATCCAAGTTCCATTGGTAGTTAATTATCATTGTACCGAAAGACTACATTGTTCTGTGATTTTATTCATTAAAGTATAAACGTAACAATGAAACGAAAAAGTTTATTATAATGATTATTTTCATTTTTTTCCGGTCACATCTAATTTTAAACTATATTATTTATTTATAATTATATTTCGATTTTACTAGAGTTATGGTTGATACAAAAATTATAAATCAACAAGTGAGTACAAGATCATAGCATTACATTTTTTCTAAGGTTAGTAATATTTTTAATGTACACTCATTTTTTTCTCAATCGATTGATTTATAATTAGAATATCATATTAACCAGTATAAAAATTTAAGAGTAAATTTTTATTTTTCTTATATTTATTTATTATTATGTTGTATTAATGAAAGAATGAAAGATTTACGAACCAATCTATAATTATTTTTTTACAAATCAACTATCGACTTAAAACTATCGTTTGACTGCTTAATATCAAACGATATATTACGAAATTTTAAAAAAAAATTAAAGCACAATTTCATCATTCCTTTTTTTTCTATACCTAATGTTTTGCATTATGTGCTTTGTTTCTTATTTTAGTGTAATAGTTTAGATGATTCATTTAGATGTGACTAATATATATAATTTAGTAAATGAATGTCATAATAACTATAATGAGTATTATTGATTGACTTTAGATGAAGGTAATATACAATATACATATCATAATAAAATAAAATTTATATTTATAATAATGAGTTAACACTCATTATTGGATATACAAGAAGAATATGTTGCAAATATAACAATAATGGCCACATATCTTCTTTAACATGTTTAAAAGTTAAATTTTAATTTTAATTGCTGTTTTCCTTATTATATAATTTAAGTTGAAATAAACAATTTAATTACTATATTTTTTTTTATTTACCTTATTGAAATTGTTAATTTTGTTTAAGATTTAGGTTTAGCGTGAAATAAATATTGTATTTAAAAAAAAAATTCTATATTTTAGATATTTCTATAATAGTTACTATCATATACAAATGAACATGGTTATTTTTTTCACTAATAACAAATTTTAAAATAAAATCTAATAAATTAAAGAATTAATTTTTTTAATTTAACATTATTTTTTTGTTTGTTTACTTCTTTTAGATGAGTTATTATTAGATCAATTCAAATCACTCAAATTTCAACCAAAATTGACAGGATTATAAGTGGATTAAATTCATAACAGAACGGTTGTCCCAAATTTATTTTTTACCTGGGATGAAACGATTTCTGTTTGTCTCGGTATCCGATAGTTACCGAACAACACAAGTTTAGGTATATTTACTAAAATATGTATTAACAGTAATGAAATTCTACAGAACTTAGGTAATGTGAGCATTAGTGATGACGCATGCTTTAATCAAGGTCCAACAATGTAAAGGGTCCATCAAATATTATAAATAGGCACTACAACCAAGACAAATGTACATCATTATTACAACATTTATTGCACCCTATTACCGAACACGTTGGATAACCTTTTGCAAGTACCTTCCCGACCGAGTCAAAACCTTCCCGACATAAGTAAGGTGGACGGAGAAACTGAATATCATTAACTTTTATTTTATTATATCATATTGAATTTCGTCATGAATTTCATTTATATATTGAATTTTAAATTGTCGTCCTTAACTTTTTTTATTCTGACCAGACATAGATTATGAAGAGACAAATTTAAAGATGACAATTATAGCACTCTATGACAGCAATACATATTGATTGACAATTGTGTACTAAATATCCCAATACCATGATTATTTCATCTATAGATTCATATTGCTACAACCCAATTCGATTTTGATTGACTCTAATCTAGCAAAGTAGGGAGGTTGAATTTCCATTGTACCCAAATATAAATCATGTACGATCAGAGTAAAAAACTATAATTTTTTAGCATAAATGTTTTAAATGTAAGATTGAGCATTGACAGAATTAATAGTGAAAACAAAATAAAGTATCTTATCTTTAGTATATAAAGAGTATGAGAAGACAATGTCAATGTTCTTACGTTACAGAATAGTCGTAACCAATTTATGATGTGAAAGAATGTATACAAACACAGTTATCAATTTTTACTTCTTTAAGGAAAGGAAGATGGCAAGTGTATGAGAGTTCACAATACATGAAAGAGTGACTATTCTCAAATTGGCATACTTAAAATTTTATTATAATATTATTTTCATTTATTTTTAAAAATTGAAAGTTAACTTTAAACATATTTTGATTTATTTCAGGCACCAGATGTTGGAAGTGGAGTTTCATTACCAAACCAAAACATTGTAGGATCAATTGGAGTGAGTAAGACAAATTAGGATGTGCTTGTAATGTGCCAAATATGAAATAATTATTATTTTAAAATTTGTAAGTTATTATTTTCATGAACTTTGTAGTTTTTGTACAATTTGATATATGACATATGAGCTTTGATATATCCATAAATGAATAAGTCTTTCTTTTCATTATAAATTTGTGTATATATTATTCCATTATTAGTATTTATAAAGTTTAATTATATTACGAGATTAATCTGTTATGAAATTACTATGTGAAAAAAGGATTAATTATATGAAAATATGTTTAATTATATCATAAAACATGTTTAGTTAAATTATAAAAATAAGTTTGATTAAATATTGAAAATTGTAATATTAAAAACTAAAATATTTAATATTTAAATTACGATAGTTTTAACTAATATATAATAATTCACAATTTAATATAATAATGACAATTACAAATGTCGTACTATTACATTATAAGTGGTGTTTAAAAGTGTTGTTATTTGCTCTAAAATTGTTTTACATAGTTAGAAAATTACGACATTTATAACAAATATAAATTATATGCTTAAAATCATCATTTTATACAAGGTATTATACAATGCGTGTTATGACAATTCACAATAGATCGTCACATTATACTTTGTGACGATCAAATCTATGACGGTATGCAAAACTATCATACATGTATATTGTGACGATTATAAACGCCATTTTATACAAAATTAACTGTCACTACATACACATTTTTTGTAATGACTTGGTTATGTTTTTTATCATTAAAACTTCAATTAAGAGATAGTCTAGTGCCTCTAAATTATATTAGATTTTTCAAGTCTTAACAATGTTTGTCAAATAAATTGTCATTATTGTTTTAGAAATATGGTGGATTTCAGGTATGGAAATGGAAATAGTAAACCAAGTAGATCTATCACTAAGTTCTCTAATTGATGTTTGATGTTGATCATCATTATGGCGGACAAGGAATCATGAATGAATACTAAGTTTATGAGGTATTTGGAAGTCATAACTCGATGTCATACTAATTTGTAATATTTGTATGTGTTGTTAAATTTACAAGAAAATTTTGAAATTTTGAATAAGAAATTTTTGAAAAAAAATATTTTATTTATCATTCTATTAGATGGAGAGACTTCTAATCTTTTTGTACACAAGAAGATCTGTTTGTAAAATTTGAAGATAAGTCTCTTTAAATACTTACCAGAGATTAGTGAGAAAATTGATTGTAATTAAGTTGAGATGTTAGTTTTATTTAGGGTTTAGGGTTTCATTTAGTCTCTTAATTTTACATAAGTTATGTAATAGTAGATTTTTAATATGTATCTTATTTGCATTAAATTAAAATAGTAAAGTGCTCATTAATAACAAAAGTTGAATGATGCACCCATTCATCAATAATTATCTAAATATTAGATTTGACATACTAAAATTAGTTTTAAGAAATTCATTTTAGTTCATTAAAATCAATACTTATATGAATTATGATAGTCTTTTTAACTTAATGAAACTAAAAAAACCTTTTTTAAAATCAGACTTATCCTAAATTAGAAGGACTACAAATATAATTACATTATTAAAAAAAATTATAAATCATCTGATGAGCTATATTCATCATATTAATTAAATTTCATATAGTAAAAAAAAAAAAGGCATCCTTTTAAATACGAAATATTAGCAACTGTCTTAATCGAAATAAATTTCATATAGTAAAAAAAAAAAAGGCATCCTTTTAAATACGAAATATTAGCAACTGTCTTAATCGAAATTGCGCAGTTAGAATGTTAATTTTTTTTGAATTAATTTTAAAATTCAGATTCCAAATAACTTACAGTACAATCGGTTAAAAGGAAAATGACTAGAAATTTGCAAACAGTCTACGGGTTTATTCCAAAATTTCAGATTTCAAATTCAAGATCATATCTTTAGTAATTTGTAAAAAAAATATCTATTTTCTATTTTCCAAAATTATAAGGATAATTTTTATGTTTTAATTTCTTTAGTTATTTTGGAATCATCAGATGCATGTCTCTTTCAATCATTTTCCTTTTAAATTTTCAAACCTTTATACACGAACCCTCCAGGAAAGAAGAAAGAAGGTAACGAAAAAATAAGTAAAAATTGAATAACTGGAAAATAAGTAAAAATATGTTCCAAATACATTTTTTACACTGATGGTTTCTTTCTTAAAATTTATTATCTGTCAAAGCCAATATAACAAAACACCATAGACAGAAAAATTACGAAGAGAGCATGAGCTCGATATGAACATGACTTTTAGCACTCTATCACATCAATATTTGTTGTTCCACAATTCTGCACTAAGTATTCCAAAACCATGTTTACTTCATCTTCGGATATCATATTGCTATTAAAACCCATTTCGATTTTGAATGATTCCAATCTACTAAAGTAGGGAGGTTGAATATCCATTATACCCAGATAAAAATCCTACACAATCAGAGTCAAAATTAGAAACTTTTAGCATAAATGTTTTAAAATGTAGAATTGCACATTGACAAAAATAATACTAAAAACAAATAAAGTATCTTACCTTTAGAAATATATAGAGGGTATGAGAAGACAATGTCAACGTTCTTACATTAGAGAACAATGCTAACCAATTTATGATGATGGAAGAATGTACCCGAACACGATTGTCGATTTTCACTTCTTTGAGGAAAGGAAAATTGCAAGTGCTGGAGAGTTCATAACACATGGAAGAGTGACTATTCTCAAGTGTGAATGAACTGAGATTTGGAACAGAAAACACAATTTTAGGTACAAAAGTGTGCGAGTGCCCCATGTTTTCCAATTTCAAAGTGGAAATGCTAGGGTTAGATATGCAAAGAGTTTGTGTTGACTGGTGATGCATAGAATGGCGAAGGACCAAAGTGGTCAATGAAGTGCATGTTGAGAAGGGTTCAGCACAGGTATTCTCTATTGCTGTGAAAGTGACATTGAAGAGATGCAAGGTTTCCAGAGATGGTAGCAAAAGAGATGGTGGAAGTTTCAGGGAAGAGCGAGAGGAAGTGATGAAAAGGTCAAGAAAGGTTAAAGATTGACAGTTGAAAATGAGGGGGAAAAAAGTATTAGGTATTTCTTTGAACTTGAAGTCTATAGCTAGTGTCAACTTCTGGAGATGGTGCAATGCAGCATATTTCATGGCATTGTTGAGGAGTTTTGGTGCACTGGAATTGAAGACTGTCAAATGAAGGTTATGCAAGGAAACAGAATGATCTCGATTAGAGAGAACGCCAGATACAAATTTGTTGTATTTGCGAATTCCATTGAAGAGTTTGAAAGATAAACTGGTGAGACTTTTCCAAAGATTTTTCCATCTTTTGGATAACACGGTACTCTGAACAGCTTCTCTTGTGGGAAAAAACTCCATTATGTAGAGAAGAACACCTTCTGGTAAATTACTCAGTATGTCTTCTTCTTTTCTTTCACCATTTTTCCTTCTTCTCTTCTTCTCCCTTCTCAACTTTCTCATGCCTTCTTTTTCCTCTTCCACTCAAATGCAAATGTGGTTCAGAAAAGCTTTGAAATCCCACACTCTTCTTAAGCTTTTTTTTCTCTCTAATTGTAGACACACTCCTTCAAGGTTATGACAAGGACTTAGCACGAAAATCTCTACACTTTGTTATGAATTGAATGTGTTGTGCATATGAATCTATTTACCTATATTTAAAGATTTTTTTTGAAGAAAATCAAGATAGAATAAGATAAAGAAAGTAATATAAGATAAAATAAGATATGGGATGAAAATAAAATAATATATTTATGTTATATTGAAATTTAAACACGTATCCTATTGATTGTTTTTTACATTTTCTGTTTTAAAATTTTGTTTGAATATCTTAAATTGATTTTGAAAAAATGTATTTTTTTCTCTATATTTAAATACATTTAACACTCATTTGATATATCTTAATCTTATGTTTTTTTTATCAAATATATCATGTCTTTAGTACTGAATAAATGGTCTGTTAGCTTTTTATCTTTTCCAACAGTTTTAAATAAAAATTTAATATCTTTTAAATTATCAATAATTAAAATATAAATGTATTTCAGATTTTTGTAACAAACCTATTATATAATTTATTTGTTAAAATTATTTATTCGTTACAGATTTTATCTATCTATCTATCTATTAGCATTTATTATAGATTCTAATCGGATAAAACATATATTTATTCCGTGTAATATACAAACTAATTTGGTGCATGATACCCAAGAATATAGCAAATGAAGTTCATACCTTTAAACATTTAAAATATTTAAATGTATTAATAGGTTAAGTTTTTATATCATTATAAATTTATAATAATTAATCTATTTTTTTATTATATTAGTTTAGTTAATTGATAATATATAAAAAATAGTACTGCAATTAGAATTAGACTTGAAAGATTTTCGTAAGGATTAGTTTGTATATTAAAATTCAGAATAAAATGTAAAAAAATTATTTTTAAAAACATATTTCTGAAAAAGAAGGTCCGAAATATATTTTTATTTCTTTCCATTTTTATTTAAGGGTATGTTTAATATTTTCAAATTTGATGTTACAAAACCATTGCTCTCGAAGAAGGTCGTGAAGAAGCGTGTGAAGAGGTTCAAGCGGCCCAAAGCGATCACAAGATTTCCGTCAAGGTTAGTCAGTGGTACCTATCCTCGTTTTACGTTCTTTTTTGATTATGTGAACGTATCTTATTTTTGCCTCTTCTTTTGATTTTGAAGTGTTTGGGTGAAGTTCATTACATTTATGATTTTTTTAGTTTTGTTTGGATTGAAATGATGATGGTTATTGTCGCCCCCAGTCTTAATTTGCACCACACGGTGTAAGATGGTGAATGACATTCTTATCTGATCCCCTGTTTTGCAATTTTAGTTTTTTAGGTTTAGGTTTTTCCCGTTTTATGGTGAATGTCTTCGTTTAGATGTGATGGGGATTTGAGTGTGTTTTGCTGCCTAGTCTTGCTTCTGTTATGTTGATAAAGTGATGGTTTTGTTTTGTCTGAATCACTGTCTCTGTGCATTGTCTATTATTTAAGTTTAATTAGTATATTTTTAAATGCAATGAGATTTGATGATCTTGCGAAAGGGTAAACTTTGCATGCATTAAGTTGAGCAGTGCACAGTGAAAGACATACCTTGAAGGTTGGTAGTTGAAGGGTTGGTGTTAATTTCCGTTTCCTTTTTTCATTTTTTTTCTTGGCAGTTTTCCTCTTCTTAGCACCTTATGGCATGATTAAGGGTAGATACCAAAATAGGGGCAGCCTCAAATGGTGGGATGTTGTCCCCTCATTCACTAATTTATTTCAAACTTTCCCATCATCTTAAACTTGGATGGGAAGAGAGAATGATTACTTGGAGCTAGTTCCATAACAATAACCTAAAACAGCTTTCTTTTAGAACTTATAAAATTATCTATGAACTTGTTACATAACAAGTTACAAGAACAAAACTTGTGATTTCTAAGTGTATTCAGATGAATTAATCCTACTCTGACCTTTGTGCTGAACTTATGATGTTTTTAGGTTCAGCCAAATGCTCCACTCTCACCACCATTTGTTACATCTCTTTAACATTTCCAGAATCTTCCAAACAAGGTTTTCTAGCACTTCCTCTTCTATGATAGATCTCTGCACCAAACCCCAACACCTTCAACAACTCCATGCGAGGTTCTTCCTCCATGGCCTCCACCAAAACCAATCTCTTTCCTCCAAACTCATGGATTGCTACGCCAAATTTGGACTCCTGGACTTATCGCAGAAGCTTTTTTACTACACTCAAAACCCAGATATCGTTCTCTACAGAGCAATCTTAAGAAACGTGTACCAATTTGGTGAATATGACAATACCCTCATTTTGTACAAAGCGATGGTTGGGAAGTCCCCGTACCCAGATGAAGAAAGTTGCTCTTTTGTTTTGAGATCTTGCTATTGTTTGTCTCATGAACTAGGGAAGATGGTTCATGGGCAGATAGTGAGGCTGGGTTTGGATGCATTTCACTTGGTGGGAAGAACTTTGGTAGAGTTGTATGACATGAATGGTATTTTTAATGTGGATGAACCAGCTGAAGGAAAATATGTAATGGAATTGAATTATTGGAATACCTTGATTTCAAAGGCATCTGAAAATGGAAAAATGGAGGAAAGCTTTAAACTCTTTTGTAGGATGAGAAAGGAGAATATCCAACCTAATTCAATTACTGTGATTGGATTGTTAAGGTCCGTTGTTGAGTTGAACTTACTAAAGACGGGACAAGCCCTACACTCTTTTGTTGTGGTGAGCTGCCTGTGTGGAGAACTAACTGTGAATACTGCATTGTTGTCAATGTATGCAAAGTTGGGTAGTCTAGAAGATGCAAGAATATTGTTTGAGAAAATGCCTGACAAGGACCTTGTAGTCTGGAACATAATGATTTCAGCATATTCAGGGAATGGATTCCCCAAAGAATCCTTAGAACTTGTATATTGTATGGTTAGATCAGGTTTTAGACCTGACTTTTTCACGGCAATTCCTGCTATTTCTTCTATCACACAGTTAAAGTATAATGAATGGGGAAAGCAAATGCATGCGCATGTGATAAGAAATGGTTCAGATTATCAGGTATCCATTCACAATTCTCTTATTGACATGTATTCCGCATGTGATGACTTAAATTTGGCACAAAAGATTTTTGGCTTCATAATGAACAAGACTGTGGTTTCATGGAGTGCAATGATCAAAGGTTATACAATGCATGATCAGCCTCTTGAGGCTCTATCTCTTTTGTTGCAAATGAAGTTGAGTGGTACTAGACTTGACTTCATTATAGTCATTAACATCTTGCCAGCCTTTGCAAAGATAGGGGCATTGCATTATGTAAGTTACTTACACGGTTACTCGTTGAAAACCAGCCTTGATTCCCTCAAATCCCTTAAGACATCCTTTCTTAGTAGCTATGCAAAATGTGGTTGCATAAAAATGGCCAAAAAGCTTTTTGACGAAGAGAAAAGTATCCATAGAGATATAATTGCGTGGAACTCAATGATTAGTGCGTATTCTGAACATGGGGAGTGGTTTAGATGTTTTCATTTGTACAGCCAAATGAAACTATCGAACATTGTACCAGACCAAGTAACATTTCTTGGGCTGCTCACAACTTGTGTTAATTCAGGCCTTGTTAACAAAGGCAAGGAGATTTTCAAGGAAATGGTGGAAATATATGGTTACCAACCTTGTCAGGAGCATCATACTTGTATGGTTGATCTACTCGGACGTGCTGGCCAAATCCATGAAGCCAATGAAATAATAAAAACTATTCCATTGGAGTCAGATGCCAGGGTTTATGGCCCCTTGTTGAGTGCCTGTAAGATGCACTCAGATACCCGTTTAGCAGAACTTGCTGCTCAGAAGCTTATAAATATGGAACCTAAAAATGCTGGAAACTATGTATTGCTCTCCAATATATATGCTGCAGCAGGAAAGTGGGACAAAGTTGCTAGAATGAGGAGTTTTCTTAGAGATAGAGGACTAAAGAAAACACCAGGTTGTAGTTGGCTTGAATTAAATGGACAAGTGCATGACTTTCGTGTTGCAGATAAATCTCATCAAAGATGGGAGGATATATACTCAATATTAAATGTACTGGAGTTGGAAGCAGGGGATATGGAAGATGATCTTGAACTCTTTGACCCTTCTGTCATTAAGGAATGTGAATTGCACATGAATCAACCCAACCTAAGACATAAAACCTTATAAGTTAAGGTAATGTAGTTGTCATGTAAGCTCCACATTTTTTACCTTGGAGTTGAAGATTATAAATTACAAAATTTTACTCATCATAGTCATGCTTCACCTGACAAAAAGGTCATAAATGTGTATTGTTGGTTACTCCTTTTCACTGGTTAGGCTTTGCTTTAAGTTGTATTGATGGTATCATAAATGAAAAGAGAAGATAGTTATGCACATTTTGCCATTTATTTATTGAAATTGTAAAGTCAAAGGCAGATTTTTATATATTAGTGGTATTTTTTAAACTTATCAAAATGTGCAATTTTACAAAATTATCTAGTCTTTGCAGTTTTGATTCATTCGATAGATTAGTTTTTTTTTTGTTCTCAATCAAAATCACTTTCTCAACTTTCTTCTTTAGGATTGTTCACTGTTAGGTTTTATTTAAAGTGGCTTTTACTTAAATCGGAGTGTTCAGTTTTATTGATGCTTTGTTAGGTCATTTTCTCTATGGAAACATAGTTGTAGAAGGTTAACAAACTCAAACTTATTTCAAGTTTCGATATAATCAATTCTTTGTACTTCATTAAATGAGTGAACCTGTTAAATAGTAAGTTGAGCATAAAGTAAGATTGTTTAGTTTATGAAGTATACAAACATAGTTTTACAAATATATTGTAAAACCCTTTGGGTAGACCATTTTCATTCAATTTCACTTTTTTCTCTGTTCATTCTACTTTTCATTCTTTCTAAAAATTTGATTTCAATTCCACTTTTCATTCTTTCTAAAAATTTGATTTCAATTCCACTTTTCATTCTTTCTAAAAATTTGATTTCAATTCCTATCACTTTCAAGACGGGACACTAGTGAGATACGAAACACGGGTAGCTCCAGATTTTGAAAAAGAGTAAGTTTATTTTTGTTTTATAATTTTTTTTATTTTCATATTCTTTTTTACCCTGTAGTTGAGAACTTTGATTCTTCTCAACTAACCTTAGATTGTTTGCAATTTGTGTTTTGATTGTTTTGGAGTTAAAAGCTTCTAGGTGCTTCTTAAGTTTTTTAATTTTTAACTCTTTCCTAGATTTCGAGTTAATTTCAAATAAGAGGAGTTAATTTACTCAGGTTCATTTCAATTGGATTTGTATATGAATTGAACCGTTGGTTAGTAAATTCGTAATGAATCAATTTGTGAACTTGATTCTTAAACTTTGGAAAAAAATTAGATGTTGGATGACATTGTAAATAATGAAATGCTTTTATTTTAATTTGGACTCAATACTAGCATGTAGACTTAAAATGTTATGAGTTGAAAATGTGTAACTCTTTGTTGTTGCCTTTTCATTTGAGTTTAGGTTGTTATACTCAATTTAAATAATAATACTTAGTGTTTGAAATCTATGTCAAATTTTTTTTTTTTGTATAATCTACTCAACAGATCCCCCAATCACCCAACATATTTTAGGCAACGAGGAAGTGAGTTGAGATCCTCCAACCACCCAACATATTTCAGGCAAAGAGGAAGTGAGTTTTACTGTCATAAATTCACTCAGCGAATCCACCTGTCCAATGGATTTGAGGTCAAGATGAAGTAATTTTTACTTTGAAAAATTCGTTGAATGGATAAAAACATTTGTTCTACGAATTTAGACCGTAAGGGAATAAAAATCTTTTGCCAATTGTCATTGTTGTTTTAGAAATATGGTGGATTTCAGGTATGGAAATGGAAAAAGTATACCTAAGTAGATCTATCACTGAGTTCCCTCATTTGACACATATGTTGATGTTGAACACAAAAATTTCCACACTTTGTATTCTAGATTTGAAGGGTTGAACACAAAAATCTCCACACTTTGTATTCTAGATTTGAATGTGATGTGCATAGAAATTTATTTACCTATAGTTTTTTTTTTGGAAGAAAACCACCTTGTGATGATAGAATAAGATAAAGAAAGTAATAAAGATAAAATAAGATATGGTATGAAAATAAAATAATGTATTTATATTATATTAAAATTTAAACACGTATCCGGTCGGTTGCTTGTTCTCTACATTTTCTGTTTTTAAACTTTCTTTGAATATCTTAAATTGGTTTTGAAAACATGTATATTTTATTTGTAAATTTAAATACATCTAACACTCATTTGATATATCTTATGTCTTTTTTGACAAAATATATCTTATGACTTTAATACTGAATAAATGGTTTGTTACCTTTTTTATCTTTTCCAACAGTTTTAAATAAAAAATTAATATTTTTTTAAATATCAATAATTAAAATATAAATGCATTTACATTTTTTTAACAAACTATTAGATAATTTATTTGACAAAAGTTTTTATTCATTACAAATTTAAACTATAATACTATAATCTATCTATTTATAAGTATTTATTATAGATTCTAATTAAATTAAATATATATTTATTGTATGTAATATACAAATTAAAATAATAGCGTCGGTACTCGATAAGCTATGTCACTCGGTCTCGATGACTGACCGACTGCAATAAATAAATGACAACAATGACAATTATGAAAACTCCCTACAAATCATGATCATGTCCTACTGAATCTGGGTGACATCCCTAGTAAATCAGCTAACACTGATTTAGTGAAAAATATTAATTTATTAAATACATTCTTCAAATATACCAATATACCTCTCTATAACTAATTATATAAATATTTTAAAAAATAACTATAACTAATAATATAGATTTTAATAATTTTCAAGAATCATAATCGATTTTAATAATTTTCAAGAATCATAATCTTTATGATTCACTCTTCAAATCATAAGAACCATGATAACGTATTGCTTTTATCTAGTAAAATATACTATATATTTGTAAATAAGAATCAATCAATATTTTCAAATTCTTAAACTAAATTCATCAATTTAAAAATATAGAAACCAAAAATATTTTTACGCATAAATATGAATATTTCAATCATATTTTTTTCTTTAATTTAAATGTTTTAAGGATATACAATATCTTAAAAAGTATTCTTATCAAATATAAATAACTTATGAACCAACTAATTAGATTATAAAGTTGATAACTAAGATTTATGGATCAATGATTATAAAGTTGGTAAATAAAATTTTAGTAATTAATTAAATATCAATTTAAAAACTATTTTTAATAATAAAAACAACTTTAGATACTATTAAATTTTTTTAGTGTCTAAAATTTTATTTTATTTAATTAATATAGTAACCAATTATTTTTTATTTCTAAAATTATTTTTTTTAATAATTTTTGATAGTGTAACAAGAGTAATCATAACAGTGGTTACAAGTTCAACCGTGTATTTAGTAAACATAAGTTTGATTTTCTCCTGCATCAAAATATTATTATTAAATTTAATAATTTATAATAAAAATATTATTAATTAACTTCGATAATTTTCACATCCTCTAAAGATCAAGGTGGAGACCAAACAATATAAAGATGGATGATGTCTCAAAAGTCATATTTTTTACTTCAAATATAAATGAGTTGATTCTAAATAATTTTTATTTGTTTATTAGAGTTATGGTTGATACCAAAATTATAAGTCAACAAGTGAAGACAAGATCATTGCATTACATTTTTTTTAAGGTTAATGATATTTTTAATATACACTAATTTTTTAATCGAAACTGCATAGTTAGAATGTAAATTTTTTAAAATTAATTTTAAAATTCAGATTCTAAATAACTTACACTTGATTAAAAGGAAAATTACTAGAAATTTGCAACCGGATTTATTCAGAAAATTCAGATTTCAAATTCACGATCATATATTTATTAATTAGGAAAAAAACTATTTTATTTTTTCCAAAACTATAACAATAAATTTTATGTTTTTATTCATTTAGTTATTCATATATGTTTCAGAATCATCGGATGCAATTTCTCTTCCAATCATTCACTTCCTGTTTTTCTTGTATTTCAAAATTTTAAACATATTTATACAAGAACGCTCCAAGAAAGAACAAAAAAAAGCTAATGAAAAAATAAAGTAAAAATTGAATATCTAAACAAAATAAATTCCACAAAATAAGGCAAATTGTGTGTTCCAAATGCATTCTCCACATTGATGGTTTCTTTCTTAATATTTATCATCTCTCAAAGCCAATGTAACAAAACACCACAAACCAAAAAGTTACAATATAAAACTACGAAGACACTATCACATTAACAATTGTTGTTTTACAATTCTGTACTAAGTATTCTAGTACCATCTTTACTTCGTCTCCAGACATCATATTGCTATTAAAACCCATTTTGATATTGAATGATTCCAATCTAGCAAAGTAGGGAGGTTGAATATCCATTTTCCCCATACATAAATCCTATACGATAAAAAAAAAAATACGATTAGAGTCAAAATTAGAAAGTTTTAATAGAAATATTTTAAAATGTAGGATTGAACATTGAAAAAACTAATACCGAAAACAAAATAAAGTATCTTACCTTTAGCAGTATATAGAGGGTATGAGAAGACAGTGTCAACGTTCTTACGTTAGAGAACAATCCTAACCAATTTATGATGATGGAAGAATGTATATGCACAGAATTGTCGATTTTCACTTCTTCGAGGAAAGGAAGATGGCAAGTGCAGGAGAGTTCATAACACATGGAAGTTGGACTATTCTCAAGTGCGAATGAACTCATATTTGGAACATAAAGCACAATTTTAGGTATTAAAGTGTGAGAGTGGACCAAATTTTCCAGTTTCAAAGTGGAAAGGCTAGGGCTAGATATGTAAAGAGTTTGTGCTGACTGTTGATGCATAGAATATCGAAGGACCAAAGTGGTCAACAAAATGCATGTTGAGAAGGGTTCAACACAATCATTATCTCTTGCTGTGAAAGTGACATTGGAGAGATGCAAGGTTTTCAAAGACGGTAGCAAAAGAGATGGTGGAAGTTTCAAGGAAGAGCGAGAGGAACAAATGAAAAGGTCAAGAAAGGTTAAAGATTGACAATTGAAAATGAGGGGAACAAAATAATTAGGTATTTCTTTGAACTTGGAGTCTATAGAGAGTGTCAACTTTTGGAGATGGTGCAATGCACCATATTTGATGAAATTGTTGAGGAGTTTTGGTTCAACAGAAACGAAGACTGTCAAATCAAGGTTGTGTAGGGGAACAGAATGATCTCGATTGGAGAGAACAAGAGAGATAAATTTGTTGTATTTGCGAATTCCTTTGAAGGGTTTCAGAGATAAAGTGGTGAGGCTTTTCCAAAGGTTCTTCCATCTTTTAGATAACACACTATTTTGAAAGACTTGTCTTGTTGGCAAATACTCCATTATATGGAGAAGAACACCATTTGGTAAATCACTCAGTCTGTCTTCTTCATTTCTTTCCCCACTCCTCCTCCTTCTCTTCTTCTCCATTCTCAACTTTCTTATGTCTTCTTTCTCTTCTTCCACGCAAATGCAAAAGTGGTTCACAAAAGATTTGAAATCGTACACTCTCCTCTTGAAGCTTTTCTCTCTTTCACTCCTAACACCTTCCTTGAAGCTTATGGCAAGGACTTCAAGAATGTTGTTATAGAATTGAATGTATTGTGCATAAGAATCTATTTACCTATATTTATAAAAAAAAATTTGGAAAAAAACAACGATGTGATGATAGAATAAGATAAAGAATCTAATATAAGATAAAATGAGATATGGTATGAAAATAAAATAATATATTTATATTAAATTAAAATTTAAACACGTATCCGGTCGGTTGCTTGTTTTCTACATTTTTTGGATTTAAATTTTGTTTGAATATCTTAAATTGATTTTGGAAACATGTATTTTTTTAAAAAAAAATTAAATACATCTAACACTCATTTGATATATCTTATATTTTTTTTGACAAAATATATCTTATGACTTTAATACGGAATAAATGGTTTGTTAACTTTTTTATCTTTTCCAACCGTTTTAAATAAAAAAAATTAATATTTTTTAAAATATTCCTAATTAAAATATAAATGTATTTCACATTTTTTAACAAACTATTATATAATTTAGTTGTTAAAAGTTTTTATTCATTACAGATTTCAACTATAATACTATCATCTATCTATTCATAAATATTTATTATAGATTCTAAATACATAAAACATATATTTATTCCATGTAATATACAAACTAAAATAATAGTATCTATTTAAATTATAAGAGCTTGTTGAATCATATGTTTTTCCCCCTAATTTTATATGTAATAAATATGATAAGTAATTAAATTTTAGTACGAACTAGGACATTATATTGTTCTGTTTCCGACAATTTCATATAAACATTTTAAAAAATAACTATAACTAATCATATAGATTTTAATAATTTTCAAGAATCATAATCTTTATGATTAAATCTCATAAGAATCATGATAACGTATTGCTTTCATCTAGTAAAAGATACTATATATTTATAAATAAAGAGAAAGGAATCAATATTTTCAAAATATTAAACTAAATTCATCAATTTAAAGATATAGAAACCAAAATTAGTTTTACGCATAAATATGAATATTTCAATCATATTTTTTTATTTAATTTAAATGTTTTTAAGGATATACAATATATTTAAAAGTAATCTTATCAAAATATAAATGATTTATAAACCAACTAATTAGATTATAAAGTTGATAATTTTTTTTAATTAGATACCTAAAAATATTTTTTAATAATAAAAATTATTTTAAATATCAATAATTTTTTTTAATATCTAAAATTTTATTTTATTTATTAATATAATAACTAATTATTTTTTGGTCTAAAATTAGTTTTTTTAATAATTTTTTGACAGTGTACTGAGAGTAATCATAAAATAACCACTAAATTGTTTAAGTCAAGTGATACAAGTTCAACAATGTATTTAGTGACCATAAGTTTGACTTTCTCCTACATCAAAATATTAATATTAAATTTAATAAAATTTATAATAATAATATTATTAACTACCTTCGATAGTTTTAATATCCTCAAAAGATCAAGGTGGAGACCAAACAATATTCATAAACATGGATGTGTGTCTCAAAAATTATATTTTTTACTTCATTTATAGTTAGTTCTAAATAATTTTCATTTTTTATTATACTTATATTACTGATTAGTTTTATTCATTGTATCCAAGTTCCATTGGTAGTTAATTATCATTGTATCAAAAGACTACATTATGATTTTGTTCATTAAAATACAAACGTAACAATGAAACAAATTTTTATTATAATGATTATTTTCATTTTTTTTTTTGTGTGAGGACAAGATCATAGCATTACATTTTTTCTAAGGTTAATAATATTTTTAATGCACACTAATTTTTTTCTCAATCGATTGATTTATAACTAGAATATCATACGTATAATGATAATGAAATTCTACAAAACTTAGGTAATATGAGCGCTAGTGGCGACGCACGCTTTAATCAAGGTCCAACAATGTAAAGGGGTCCATCAAATATTATAAATAGGCACTACAATCAAGACAAATGTATATCATTATTACAACATTTATTGCACCCTATTATCGAACACGTCGGATAACCTTTTGCAAGTACCTTCCCAACCGAGTCAAAACCTTCCCGACATAAGTAAGGTGGACGAAGAGACCGAATATTATTAACTTTTATTTTATTATATCATATTGAATTTCATAATGAATTTCATCTTATATACTGAATTTTAAATTGTCGTCCTCAAATTTTTTTATTTTGATCAGACATAGATTATGAAGAGACAAGTTTACATATGACAATTATAGCATTCTATGAGAGCAATACATATTGATTAACAATTGTGTACTAAATATCTCAATACCATGATTATTTCATCTATAGATATCATATTGCTACAACCCAATTCGATTTTGATTGACTCCAATCTATCAAAGTAGGGAGGTTGAATTTCCATTGTACCCAAATATAAATCATGTAGTCAAAAACTATAAATTTTTAGCATAAATGTTTTAAATGTAAGATTGAGCATTGACAAAATTAATACTGAAAACAAAATAAAGTATCTTACCTTTAGTATATAGAGAGTATGAGAAGACAATGTCAATGTTCTTACGTTATAGAATAATCGTAATCAATTTATGATGTGAAAGAATGTATACAAACACGGTTGCCAATTTTACTTCTTTAAGGAAAGGAAGATGACAAGTGCAGGAGAGTTCACAACACATGAGAGAGTGACTATTCTCAAATTGACATACTTAAAATTTTATTATAATATTGTTTTCATTTATTTTAAAAAATTGAAAGTTAACTTTAAACATATTTTGATTTATTTCAGGCACCAGATGTTGGAAGTTAACCAAAACATTGTAGGATCAATTGGAATGAGTAAGACAAATTAGGATGTGCTTGTACTGTGCCAAATATAGAATAATTATTATTTTGAAATTTTTAAGTTATTATTTTCATGAACTTTGTAGTTTTGTACACTTTGATATGACATATGAGCTTTGATATATCCATGAATGAATCAAGTCTTCTTTTGATTATAAATTTGTGTATATATTATTCAATTATTAGTATTTATAAAGTTTAATTATATTATGAGATTAATCTGTTATGAAATTACTATGTGAAAAAAGGATTAATTATATGACAATATGTTTAATTATATCATGAAAACATGTTTAGTTAAATTATAAAAATAAGTTTGATTAAATATTGAAAATTGTAATATTAAAAAATAAAATATTTAATATTTAAATTATGATAGTTTTAAATAATAACTTGAATATTCATTGTAATAAAATATCTTACAGAAAAGTAGAGAGGTTGAATATTCATTGTACCCAAATATAAATCATATACCATTATTGTCAAAATTAGAAACTTTTAGCAAAAATGTTTTAAAATGTAGGATTGAACATTGAAAAAATTAATACGGAAAACAAAATAAAGTATCTTACCTTTAGTAGTTTATAGAGGGTATGAGAATGTCGAACAATCCTAACCAATTTATGATGATGGAAGAATTTATACGAACACGATTGTTAATTTTTACTTTTTTAATGTTTTGTTTGGATTGGAGAGTGGAAAGTTGAGGGTTAGGAGAAGTGAAAGTGTGAGGATTTGAAAAGAAAGTATGAAGAACGTTTAATGTGTTTGGATTGGGGTATGCCAAAATGAATATGTGAGAAAATTTTATTAAAGTTTGTGAGTGATGTGATGGTTGTAAGTAATTTTTTTTTAAATGTGTAAAATGTAACTTTACAAATTTACCATTATCTCTAAAATATTTAAATAATAAAATATGAAATATTTTATAATATTTAATTTAACTAAAATTTTATATAAAAAAAATACAAGTTCCTTATCATTTTTAGAACATAAAATTTTTTCATAAAAAAATTATAAGTAATATGATGAGTGTGATTGAAAAAAATAATCACAAATTCATTTAATATATACAAAATATTAATTAATTAATATATAATTAAAATTATTTATTATTAAATAAATTTATTTTTATATAAATAATCATATTTGTTATTATTATTATTATTAATAATATTTAATACAAATAAAATTAATAATAATATTATTATTTATTACAAGTATTTGATTTATATCTATTATCATTATTTTTAAAATTTATTTTAGTTAATATTATTATTTATAATTTTATTATTATTTTATAAATTAATTTTAAATATAATTATTATTTTAATATTTATATTATTAGTATTAATAATATTTTTTTATTATTATAAATATATAAATGTATCTATATTATTATTATTTATTTTATTATTATATTATAAAATTATATACCTAATCGATTATATATAACATATAATGGATTATGTATATAAATTTTATAACTTAGGTTAACATATATTAATATATATATATATATATATATATATATATATATATAATCGATTATGCTATAGAATTTATATACATAATCGACTATGTATTATATATAATTGATTATATATATATATATATATACATTTTATAATTTAATTAATTATTTTTATTAATATATATAGACATTTTTATTTTATTATAAATATATTTAATATTTTTATTTTATTATAAATATTTAATATTTTTATTTTTAATATAAATATATTAAAAAAATTTGGGTATGTACAGTTTATTTGAAATTAAATTATTGTTGGAGATCCCACATCGACTAGAGATTAGAGCCTTTCATTGTATATAAGTGGGTGCAAACCTCAATCCTATGAGTCGGTTTTATGGGGTTGAGTTAGGCTTAAAGTCCACTTCGTAATATGGTATCAGAGCCATTTAAAGCCTATCCTAGCGAGTATTTGTGTTGGGCCTATCGTGCCACCCGCTATCGGGCCGCTATCGGACCAACCACTCTCGGCGTGAGGGGTGTGTTGGAGATCCCACATCGACTAGAGATTTAGAGTCTTTCATTGTATATAAGTGGGTGCAAACCTCACCCCATGAGCCGGTTTTATGGGGTTGAGTTAGGCTTAAAGTCCACTTCGTAATAATTATTTTTTTTAAATGATTTTAATTAATATTTAATATCATTATATTAAAAATTTATTAAATTAATATTATTTTATAAATTAATATTGAATATTATTATTATTTAAATTATTAATATAGTTATTTTTTTAATAATATATATAACTTTTTATTTTAATATAAATATATTTTATACTTTTATAATTATTTTTTACAACTTTAGTTATATTTTGTTATGTTTTATTATTTGTGGAGTGGATAGTTAAAAAAAATAGATACAGAGGTACTGTGTGATTAATTCATAGCAAATTTCATAAATAAAAGGGAGGGCACATAGGTCATTGAATGCATTCTTATGTGGCTTTCTCTCTTCTCCCTTTTATTTCTATGCAATTGTGAGAATAAACTTCCAGCGATCCACACCCCCACCCTCCTTTATATGTTGATCCAAATAGGGTGTGCCCCTCACTTCCGTCCACAGGAACCGTGCATCCCCTGATCCAAACAGTCCGTAAGGAAAAGAAGATGGCAAGTGCATGAGAGTTCATAACACATGGAAAAGTGACTATTCTCAAGTGTGAATGAATTGAGATTTGGAACATAAAGCACAACTTTAGGTATAAAAGTGTGGGAGTGGACCATGTTTTCCAGTTTCAAAGTGGAAATGTTAGGACTATATATGCAAAGAGTTTGTGTTGAACGATGATGCAGAGAATGTCGAAGGACCAAAGTGGTCAATGAAGTGCATGCTAAGAAGGGTTCAACATAATCATTATCTCTTGTTGTGAAAGTGACATTGGAGAGATTCTAAAGTTTTCAAAGATGGTAGCAAAAGACATGGTGGAAGTTTCAAGGAAGAGCGAGAGGAACTAATGAAAAAGTCAAGAAAGATTACAAATTGACAATTGAAAAGGAGGAGAACGAAAGAATTAGGTTTTTCATTGAACTTGAATTCTATAGAGAGTGTCAACTTCTGGAGATGGTGCAATGCAGCATATTTGATGACATCGTTGAGGAGTTTTGGTGCAGTGGAATTAAAGACTGTCAAATGAAGGTTCTGCAAGGAAACATAATAATCTCGGTTGGAGAAAACGTGAGAGAGAGATTTGTTGTATTTGCGAATTCCATTGAAGGGTCTGAAAGATAAAGTGGATAGGTTTTCCAAAGGTTCTTCCATCTTTTAGATAACACACTACTCTGAACAACTTGTTTTGTGTACAAAAACTCCATTACATAGAGAAAAACACCATTTGGTAAATTACTCAATCTGTCTTCTTCATTTTTTCCACCACTTTTCCTCCTTCACTTCTTCTCCATTCTCAACATTCTCATGCCTTCTTTTTCTTTTTCCACTCAAATGCAAAATTCATGCACTATTTTGAAGCTTTTTTTCTCTTAGTGTTGACACCTTCCTTCAAGGGCATAACAAGTAATAAACGAAAATCTCCACACTATGTGTTCTAGAATTGAATGTGTTGTGCATAGAAATCTATTTACATGTATTTTTAAAGTTTTTTATGGATAGAAAACCAGCCTATGATAGAATAAGATAAAGAAACTATATAATATAATACAAAATAAGATATAATATGAAAATAAACTAAACTAATATATTTATGTTATATTGAAATTTAAACACGTTTTTTTTTTATGTTTTCAGTTTTTAAACTTTGGGTTGAATGTCTTAAATTGGTTTTGAAGAATTGTATTTTTTTTATCTAAATTTAAATTGATCTAACACTCATTTGATATATCGTATGTCCTTTTTTGATAAAATGTATATCTTACGCCTACTGAATAAATGGTTTTTTAACTTTTTATCTTTTCCAACAGTTTTAAGTAAAAATTTAATATATTTTTTAAAATTATCAATAATTAAAAAAAAGTATTTCACATATTTTAGCAAACCTACTATAAAATTTATTTTTTAAAAGTATTTATTCATTACAGATTTTAAGTATTTATCATAGATTATAATTATATAAAACATATATTTATTCCATGTAATATACAAACTAAACTAACAGTATCTATCTAAATTATAAGAGCTTGTTGAATAATTTTTTTTCTCTTAATTTTGTATCTAATTAATGTGATAAGTTATTAAATTTTAGTACGAATTATGTCGTTATTATTTTATTTCTGACAATTTTATATAAACATTTTCAAAAATAACTATAACTAATCCAATAGATTTTAATCATATAATTATATGTGTGCATTGCACGTGATAACATACTGATCATAGAATAAAATTATGGTTAAATATATTTTTAATCTAAGTAAAATGAGAGAGTTTAATTTTGGTCTTTCTATAAAAAGTGTTTATTTTTTGTCATTATAAAATTAAAAATATTATTTTCTATCCTAAGTTTTATGTTTGTTAGCAACATTAAGCGAGAATCAAATTGACTGGTGTTTGCACTGTACACTTAAAAATTTTAGATCTTTAGAATCAGTTAAAGATTAAAAATAATTATTATTTATCTATTTTAAAAAATAATGTTAGGACTTGTTTGCTTCTGTGTTATTCACAGACAAAAAAAAAAAGAGAATATAAGCTATTTGGATCCAAGATTTTGTGGGGGAAGTAAAGAACAAGATATACCTATGAACAGTAAATATCATCTTTCCTAAAAAAGAAGAGATGTAAAAGAAAAACTAACATATGTTATTTTCAAATTTACTCTCATTTATTCTACTGTTATAATATTTCTTATTTTTCATTACTATAAGATTTTTTAATATTAAAAACTAGTATTTTTATTTATTTATATAAGATGTGATTTATTTTCTAATTTTACCATATATGTTTAACATTTTAATAAATTACTTAAAGTTCGGTTTTTGTGTATAATTATTATGTTTATGAGTTATAATTTATTTGAATATAATTTTTTATGAAATTATTTTTTATTGTTAATTACATTATATTTTTGTTGTTGTAGTATTTTTTATTTTTCATTATTACAGAATTTTTAATATTAAAAATAATATTTTTTATTTATTTATATAAGATCTGATTTATTTTCTAATTTTACCGTACATGTTTAATATTTTAAGAAATTACTTAAAGTTTTATTTTTATTTTAATTTGTTGAATGTATATATTTTTTTCTAATTCTAATTTTGAAATTACACTTATTTACATTTAATATATATTTATTTTATAATTATAATTTTTTAATCTACTATGTGAAAGTTGTTTATTTTTAAACAAAAATAACTTTAATTTTATTATTAAATTTTTTTAATAGATAAGGGCAAATTTGTAAAGTAACATTTTATATATTTAAAAAAAAATCAAAATCTCCTAAGAGTCATCACAACACACACAAACTTTTCTCACACGTCCACTCTAACATACCTCAATCCAAGCAACAACTTGTTTTTCTCAGTTTTATGTAAAAAAGTCTTGTTTGAAGAAAAAATGTTAACTTAATGTTGGATCAAGTACTTACCATTAAGGTAAAAATATAATTAGTACTTAGAGTTTAATTTTCTTCTAGGTAAGAGCGTAGCAGTCCAAGTGTTGATGGTGACTCGAACCACCTAACCTCCGTCACAAAGCAATTAATATTAGAAGTGACAATGAAGTGAGAAAAAAGTGAGATTGGTAGCGTATGATTACAATTAGCAATAAGGCATCAACTTTACCACAAGTTTTGTTCTAGTTGCATGTCTTGAAGCAATAAAAATTTTATTTGTCTTTGTTGCTTTTAAAATATCAAACTTCAAATCAGTGTTAAAAGTGATTTCTTAAATGGTTTAATTGAAGAAGAAGTTTTTGTAAAACAATCCACAACATCAAAATTGAAACATGTGTTTAGTTAAAAAAAAAGGTTTTGTATGCCCTTAAATAAGCTAGACTTTGGTATGACAGAACTAAGCAATTTTCTTCTTGAAAATGATTTGTTAAGAATGGTTGATACAACCTTATTTTGAAAAGAACGCTACAAGAATTTTATTATTGTACAATTTTTTGTAAATGACATCACTTTTTTGTGCTACTAATTAAAGCTTGTGCAAAGACTTTTCTAAGTTAATGTAGTTTAAGATAAGTAAATGGGGAAACATAAGTTCTTAATACGGCTTCGAATCAAATAGCAAGAAAAGAGCATTCTTATCTACCAGCAAAAGTACATCAAATCAATGTTGAAGAAGTTTAACTTGTTAGGTACAAGTAGAAAATAAAGTATCTTGAACAAGAAGATGTCCCACCATGAACCGAGTTGAATTTCCAAAACCACATGGTATCAATGAGAAACATAATAAACAAATAACAACAACAATCACTTGAAACACGACAAAATCATGTGGATGTGATAACAATATTGACTAAGCTTAGGAAAAACCTTGGTAGAATTGAGGAAGAAAAGTGTGAAAGAGATGGACACATTGTGAGCGAAGAAAGCACAAATAAGGAGAAAATTTGAGGAGGGACTAAATACTCCTTGTGCTTTAGACATTAATCAAAGATAATAAAAACACAAAAGGCTTAGTTGCTCACTTAAACTCAATTTCTCATTGATGTCATAAGAAAACTATGCTCGGGCTGAGAAAGGATGATGAATGTTTCATGTAGAAAAATCTTGAAATAAAGAAAGGGAACAATGTTGGTGTCTTCTTGGACGGTCATTTATCATTTCTAAGCATGAGTTATATAATAGAAACAATGCAAAATACATGCACGCACGCACACACCAATGCACACACCCACCCCCCCCCCCCCCCCTCCCCCCGAATACACACACATGCACTTGTACACGCACGCTTGCACACACAATAATTACACAAAACTAGTTGTGCTTCTTATTGGATGTTGTTGTTTATAAATTACACACACAAAACTAGTTGTGCTACATATGATTGATTATATATGTAAAAATTATTGGACGTTGTTGTTTACAAATTTATTTAATCACTAGCCTTAAAATTCTTATACCATTTTGTATTCGATTTTAAGTGTCACATTATATGAATATAATATATAACCAAGTAATCAATCAAAAATTAGTTATGTTTTTTATCATTAAAACTTCAATTAAGAGATAGTCTTATATTAGATTTTTCAAGTCTTGACAATGTTTGTCAAATATATTGTCATTGTTGTTTTAGAAATATGGTGGATTTCAGGTATGGAAATGGAAAGAGTAGACCAAGTATATCTATCACTGAGTTCCCTCAATTGATCATAGAACGAACGGCTAAGAAGATGACACATATGTTGATGTTGATCCTCATTATGGCAGACCAAGAATTATGTTCATAAACCATTTGAGAGTCAAAATTGACGTCATACTATTTGTAATATTTGTTTGTGTTGTTAAATTTAGAGTAAAATTTTGAAATTTCGAATAAGGAATTTGTGAGAAAAAAAGATTTTATTTGTCATTCTATTAGATGAAGAAACTCTTAAACTTTTTGTACATGCAGAATGGATTGGAATGTAATTAAGTTCACATGTTAGTTTTGTTTCATTTACTATCTTAATTTTACATAAGTTATGTAATTCTAGGTTTTTTTAATGTGTATCTTATTTACACTGAAAGAGAAAATAATATATAGCTCCTGAATGACAAAAAGTTGAATGATGCACCTATTCATTAACAGTTATCTAAATATTAGA
Organism: Phaseolus vulgaris; assembly: GCF_051622355.1. Taxonomy (NCBI): domain Eukaryota; kingdom Viridiplantae; phylum Streptophyta; class Magnoliopsida; order Fabales; family Fabaceae; genus Phaseolus; species Phaseolus vulgaris. The sequence goes on from NC_143506.1 coordinate 34,342,980, forward strand.
TTTGACAAACTAAAATTTGTTTTAAAAAAATCATGTAAAAAAATCATTTTAATTCATTAAAATCAATACTTATGAATTATAATAGTATTTTTAACTTAATGAAACTAAAAGAACCCTTTTTAAAATCAGAATTATCCTAAATTAGAAGGACTACAAATGTAATTATATTATTAAAAAAATTATAAACAACCGATGAGCTATATTCATCATATTAATTAAATTTCATATAAAGTAAAAAAAATAAAAATCAAAGCATCATTTAAATACGAAATATTAAATTTCATATAAAGTAAAAAAAAAATCAAAGCATCCTTTAAATACGAAATATCAGCAACTGCCTTAATCGAAACTGCATAGTTAGAATGTAATTTTTTTTAATTAACCTTAAATTCAGATTCCAAATTACTTACGGTACACTTGGTTAAAAGGAAAATGACTAGAAATTTGCAACCAGTCCAAAAATTCAGATTTCAAATTCACGATATGCAAAATCTAGTAATTTGGAAAAAAAAAGATCTATTTTCTATTTTCCAAAATTATAACGATAAATTTTATGTTTTAATTTCTTTAGTTATTCATATATGTTTTGGAATCATATATATGTTTTTGAATCATATATTTTTGGAATCATAAGATGGAGTGTCTCTTTCAATCATTCACTTTCTGTTTTTTTTTTATTTAAAATTTTCAAACCTTTATACAAGTAGAAAAAAAAAACCTTCATACAATAAGGCTTTAAGAAAGAAGGTAATGAAAAATTAAGTAAAAATTGAATAACTAGACAAAAAAGATTTCACTAAATACTGTAAATTGAGTGCTCCAAATTCTTTCTTTACACTGATGGTTTCTTTCTAAAAGTTTATCATATGTCAAAGCCAATGTAACAAAACACCATAGATAGGAAAATTACAATATAAAGCTACAACGAGAGCATGAACCGGATATGAACATGACTTTTAGCATTCTATCACATCAACATTTGTTGTTTCACAATTTTGCACTAAGTATTCCAAAACCGTGTTTACTTCATCTTCAGATATCATATAGCTATTAAAACCCATTTCGATTTTGAATGTTTTCAATCTACCAAAGTAGGGAGGTTGAATATCCATGGTACCCAGATAAAAATCCTACATGATAAAAGTCAAAACTAGAAACTTTTAGCATAAATGTTTTAAAATGTAGGATTGAACATTGACAAAAATAATACTAAAAACAAATAATGTATCTTACCTTTAGAAATATATAGAGGGTATGAGAAGATAGTGTCAAAGTTCTTACGTTACAGAACAATGCTAACCAATTTATGATGATGGAAGAATGTACCCGAACACGGTTGTCGATTTTCACTTCTTTGAGGAAAGGAAGATGGCAAGTGCTGGAGAGTTCATAGCACATGGAAGAGTGACTATTCTCAAGTGTGAATGAACTGAGATTTGGAACAGAAAGCACAATTTTAGGTATAAAAGTGTTGGAGTGGACCATGTTTTCCAACTTCAAAGTGGAAATAGTAGGGTTAGATATGCAAAGAGTTTGTGCTGAATGGTGATGCAGAGAATGTCGAAGGACCAAAGTGGTCAATGAAGTGCTTGTTGAGAAGGGTTCAACACAGTCATTATCTCTTGCTGTGAAAGTGATATTTGAGAGATTCAAGGTTTTCAAAGATGGTAGCAAAAGACACGGTGGAAGTTTCAAGGAAAAGCAAGAGGAACTGATGAAAAGGTCAAGAAAGGTTAAAGATTGACAGTTGAAAATAAGGGAAACGAAAGAATTAGGCATTTCTTTGAACTTGAAATCTATAGAGAGTGTCAACTTCTAGAGATGGTGCAATGAAGCATATTTGATGGCATCATTGAGGAGTTTTGGTGCAGTAGAATTAAAGACTGTCAAATGAAGGTTGTGCAGGGGAACAGAATGATCTCGATTGGAGAAAATGTGTGAGAGAGATTTGTTGTATTTGCGAATTCCATAGAAGGGTTTGAAAGATAAAGTGGATAGGCTTTTCCAAAGGTTCTTCCATCTTTTAGATAACACACTATTCTGAACAACTTGTCTTGTGGGCAAAAACTCCATTATGTAAAGAAGAACACCATCTGGTAAATCACTCAATCTGTCCTCTTCGTTTCTTCCACCACTTTTCCTCCTTCTCTTCTTCTCCATTCTCAATTTTCCAATGCCTTTCTTTTCTTTTTCCACTCAAATGCAAAAGTGGTTAGAAAAGCTTTGAAATCCTGCAATCTTCTGAAGCTTTTTTCTCTTTGACTATTGACACGTTCTTTCAAGATTATGGCAAAGGCTGAACATGGAAAAATCTCCACAATGTGTGTTTTGAATTGATGTGTTATGCATATGAATCTATTTATCTATATTTAAAGCTTGTTTTTTGGTAGAATTACATCCTTCATAAGATAAAGAAACTAATATAAGACAAAGTAAGATATAGTATGAAAATAAAATAAAATAATATATTTATGTTATATTAAAATTTAAACACGTATCCGGTTGCTTGTTTTTTTACACTTTCTGTTTTAAAACTTTGTTTGAATATCTTAAATTGATTTTGAAAACGTGTATTTTTTTTTCTAAATTTAAATACATCTAATGCTCATTTGATATATCTTATGTCTTTTTTTTTACCAAATATATCTCATTTCTTTAATACTGAATAAATGGTTTGTTAGCTTTTTACCTTTTCCAACAGTTTTAAATAAAATAATAATTTTTTTTTAAAATTATCAATAACTAAAATATAAATGTTTTTCAGATTTTTGTAACAAACCTATTATATAATTTATTTGTTAAAATTATTTATTCATTACAGTTTTTAACTATAATATGATCTATCTATTTATAGGTATTTATTATAGATTCTAATTACATAAAAAAAAATATTTATTCCATGTAATATACAAACTAAAATAAATATGATAAGTAATTAAATTTTTTACAAATTATGACATTATTATTCTATTTCTGACAATTTCATATAAACATTTTTTAAAATAACTATAACTAACCATATAAAATTTAATAATTTTCTGAATAACAAAGTGAACCTAAATAGTACCTGAAATTGAAACTGATTGTACAATTGTTAATGTGTCAGTTGTCTAATTGTTCCTTTCTTCAAGTCTCTTCATTTAATTGTTGGTGTTCAGTCGGGGTTGACCGAAAAAGGTACTCTGACGATCAAGTAAGTACTCTATATAAAGAGTGTATAGTAAAAGCCGATTAAAACGACCTTACACTTTTGTAAATGATTTATTTATAGTCTTTAGTCATAAGCCCTTGTTGTGATAGCCGAATCAATCAAATATCAGTTTGCTAACTAATTTATAGCATGATCCCTAATTTATAGGAAGATATATTGGTATATTGATATATTAATGTCACATGGATTTAGTAGGACATAATCATAATTTGTAGGGAGTTTACATAATTGTGATTGTTGTGCGGTATACAAAAACCAAAATTAAATTTACGCATAAATATGAATATTTCAATCATATTTTTTTCTTGAATTTAAATGTTTTCAGGATATACAATATAGTTAAAAGTAATCTTATCAAAATATAAACGACTTATTAACTAACTTATTATATTTTAAAATTGTTAATTAAAACTTTAATTTTGAAACTATTTATTAGTAATTGAAATTACTTTAAATACTAATTTTTTTTTCTAAAATTAGTAATTAAAATCTTAATTTTAAAACTATTTATTAATAATTGAAATTACTTTAAATACCAATTTTTTAATCTCTAATTTAATTTAGTTTATAGAGTGACTAATTATTTTTTTTTTCTAAAATTAATATCTATTTAATAATTTTTTTAATACTATAATAATAATAATTATTATAACATGACCACTAAATTGTTTTACTCTAGTGGTTACAAGTTCAACAATATATTTATAAGATATTTATATATTCTCACTTATAACAAAATGTTAATATTAACTTTAATAATTTTAATAATTACCCTCGTTAATTTTCATATCCTCAAAATACCAAGATGAGATCAAACAATATTCATAAAGATGGATGTTTTACTCATTGCATCCAATTTCGATTGGCATTGGTAGTTAATTATCATTGCACGGAAAGGACTTGATTGTTGTGTGGTTTGTTCATTAAAGTAAAAACCTAACATTGAAGAAAAAGTTTATTACAATGGCCATTTTCATCTATATAATATAAGATAATAAACTATATAATATAAGATAAAATGAGATATGATATGAAAATAAAAGCTAAAATAATATATTTATGTTATATTAAAATTTAAACACGTATTTTTTTTTATGTTTTCAGTTTTTAAACTTTGGTTGAGTATCTTAAATGGATTTTGAAAAAATGTAATTTTTTTTCTAAATTTAAATTGATTTAACACTGAATTCATATATCTTCTGTCATTTTTTGACAAAATATATCTTATGCCTACTGAATAATGGTTTATTAACTTGTTTATCTTTTCCAACAGTTTTAACTAAAAATTTAATATTTTTTTAAAATTATCAATAATTAAAAAAATAAAAGTATTTCACAGTTTTTAGCAAACCTATTTTATAATTTATTTCTTAAAAGTATTTATTCATTACATATTTTAACTATAATATGATCTATCTAAATTTATAAGTATTTATCATATATTCTAATTATATAAAACATATATTTATTCCACTGATTAGTATGATAAGTAATTGAATTTTAGTACGAATTATGTCGTTTTTTAATCTAAGTAAAATGTGAGAGTTTAATTTTGGTCTTTGTATAAAAAACCTTATTTTTGATCATTCAATAAAATTAAAAATATTATTTTATATTCTAAGTATTCTTGTGTGGGATAACATATAATGGGTGGTCCAATAACGAGTGGTTTGATAAGACCAACAAATACTCACTAGAAATGACTTTGATACTATATTATGAAGTAAATCTCTAATCGATGTGGGATCTCCAACATTCAGATTTTAAAAAATAAACATTATTTATCTATTTTGAAAATAATGTTAAAGGTAAAATTAATGATTTCAAATTTTGAAAAAAAATAAGGAAAAAATATTTGATAAGGAGGATTACAGCAAAAATTCTCCCATCTTATTAGCAAATAACATATTTTGTTAATGTGTTATATAAAAATCAAAATGGTAAAATTGCTTTATTAAAATAATATAATATTCTAAAAGAAAATTTAAACTCATTTACTTTATCTTTTTACTGATTATAAATTCTAACAAGATTATATCAATTCTAACAATCTTCTTTTTCTAGAATGTCAATTTGTTCTCGAATAGTGCAATGTAAGTTTGAGAAAATTAAACACTACTACTATATGATAGATATTTTACATTAAATAAAAATAATTATTTAATATTATTTTTAATTGAACAACTTTATCCTAATAAATAAAAAGTAGTTTATATATTTAATAAAATAAGTAATTTAACAAGTTCTCTTTATTTTAAAATAATTAAATATTTTTTTTCATTTTAGACCTACCTAATTTTTTAAATATCATGCTTGTAAAATTATACATTTTTTAAAACTGTAACCGCCCAAATGGTTCTTGTAACAATTTTTTTCTTTTCGATTTTATATATAAAAAAAAAGTTTTCTTTGGAAAAAAAAAGTTTTCTTTGAAAAAAAAAAGTGCTAACATATTGTTGGATCAAGTACTTGGCTTAAAAACTACAAGTAATAGTTAAAGTGTAATTTTTTTTCTAAGAGCATAATAGTCAGAGTGTCATGATTCAAATTACTTAACTTTTGTCATAGAGTAATTGATATTAGAAGTGTCAATGAAGTGAGAAATAAAAGCTAAATTTGTAGAGTAGGATTACAATTAGCAAGAAGACATCAATTTTACTAAGTTTTGCTCTATAGTTGCACGTCTTGAAGAAATAAGGATTTTATTTGTCTTTGTTGTTTTTAAAATATCAAACTTCAAATTGATGTTAAAAGTGATTTCTTAAATGGTTTCAACAAAGAAAAAAAAAATTGTAAAGAAAATTGAATTATGTGTTTAGTTTAAAAAAAAAAGGCTTTGTATGTCCTTAAACAAATTAGAGTTTGGTATGACAAACTAAGCAATTTTCTACTTGAAAATGATTTGTTAAAAGGAAAGGTTGATACAACCTTATTTTGAAAACAATGCAACAATAATTTCATTATTGTACAAATTTATGTAAATGATATCACTATTTGTGGTACTAATAAAAGCTTGTGCAGAGACTTTTCAAGTTAATGTAGTGAGAGTTTAAGATAAGTATAATGTGAAAACTCAAATTCTTCATAGGGCTTCGAATTTATAAGATAAGCAGGAAAAGAGCATTGTTATCCACCAGCAAAAGTGCATTAAAGTAATGTTGAAGAAGTTTAACATGTCAGATGCAAAGCCTATGAAGACTCTTATGCACACGTCTACTCCTTTAAAAGTGGTAAGAAAAGTATATTAGACGATCTATTGAGACATGATTAGTTCATTATTTTATCTTACTGCTAGTAGATCTTTCAATACCTTGTAGGGTCCATTAATTTGTGTTTGTGTTATAAGAAAAATGAAATCTTCATATTATTAGGATGTTATAACACAAGTGGAGCCTATTTGATTTCTTGGTCTAGCAAAAAATAAAATTTCATTCTATTCACCATAGAGACGAAGTACATGTTAGTTGTTGCTCATATCTCCTTTGGGTAAAATATCAAGTGGAAGATTACTCCAATTTTGAAAATAATATACTAGTATATTGTGACAACGGTAGTACAATCAACCTATCTAAGAACCATATCCAACATTCAAAGGTCAAGTATATTGAAGTAAGATATCATTCCATTCGTAATTATCTTTAAAAAAATGTTTTTGAACTCAAGTTTGTTAAGACAATCATTAATGGGTTAATATTTTCACAATGGTTTTCCCAATAAAACACTTTAATTTCATTAGAGAAAATTTATATATGAATATTTTACTGATGCCACCTAACTAAACAATGTGATTGTCTATGTAATACTAATATATTTGTTGACTCTATACAGTTAAAAATTATCATACGACAGTCATCAAACATAATAAATGAACTTCTATAAATAAGAAGACAATTGCTAAACCCATACGAAGAAGATAGTTTCAGCTTAAGGGAAGATTGCATTCTTCATCCTTTAATGTTAACTCATATTTTGATGGTCTTTAAGAGGGAGAAGATATGAAGTTTACAAAAAATTCTAGAAAGATAAAGTTTTGATGAAAAACACTTCAAGGGAAAGGAGAATAGAAGAAATTCAACAAAAATATTAAATAAGCTATAGGGAGCTTAGTTAAAGACTCATCAAAGTTAAAAAAAATGATGTTTGTTTAATGTTTTGTTTGGATTAGGGAGTGGAAAGAAAAGAGTGTATTTGAGATGAATTGAAGGAAAAATGTAAAGAAAGTTAAGGTGTTTGAATTAAGGTAAATAGAATGAAAATTATGGGGAAAATTTATAAAAATTTGTGAATGATGTGATGGGTGTGATTGAAATTATATATTTTTTAATTAATAAAAATGTAAGTTTACAAATTTATCCTTATATTTAAAAATGGTTGAATTTTTTGATATATTTATTTATAAATTATAATTATTTTTAATTAAAATATTATTTAAATATTTATAATTATAAATATTTGATAAAAACTTATTTTTATATTAAATAACATTATTATTTTATCTTTACTTTTTTTAATTAATATAATTATTATATAAATTTATTTTTTAATTATTAAACAATATTTTTTTTTATTATAATTATTATTTATAATTTATTATATATAATATGATTAATTATGTTTTTTATAATAATTATTTTTTATAATGTTTATATTTTTTATATTTAAATTATAATTATATTTTAAATAAAAATAAAAATAATTTAAGTTTAAAATAAAAAGGGTAAAAATGTAAATTAAAATTTATATATATATATATATATATATATAACTTTCTTTGCACAGTTGCGAAGAAAGTTTTACGTGAAAAAAAAAATCGATTTATGTGTTTTTTTTTTATTAACTGGATTTCTTCACTTTTCATTGCAAATAGTATTTCTCTGTCTTTCTTCGTCTGGAAACAAACGCAGTCTAAAGGAGAACAAACAAGAAGAAGACAAGGATGAATACTTTTATTTACTTTGTTTCTTCTACTCCTTGCTTCTTTTTATATTTCTTGAAAATTGGTTTATGAAAATTTGATATGATGAAACTATTTTTTTTTTTTTTGGAAATTATATGTTTAAATTAGACTTTATTGTTTTAAGCATTATAAAAAATGGGGAGATTGTTAGATCAAAATTTAACATACCATTTTATTTGGTTTTGATTTTGTACTTAAATAACAAAGTGTGAAACATATATTTATGATTATAAAGTTCTCTCAAACATAAGTGTCTTATTTATCCTGATAGACCCAAATAGTATGGTTGAACAAACACAAGTGATTTGATTAAGTTCTTTGTCCGATAAGTTTTTAATTGGACAAATTATAAGCATACTTCGTGATAAGCCTGAAATATTCATGGTACATATTAAAGACTTATAAATACTTATTCTTGTTGTTGAACGGATGTTCGACTTTTAATTTTTCTTAATATATCTACTTCAAAATCTATTGATTCTCACAAATAACTTTTAAAAAAAGGTGGAATGTGAAGGCAAGCGTATGAGGACATGCATGCGATGTTGAAGTTTGAAGGGCACTTCAAGGGGATGCTTTTTCATGGAGTATTAAGCACTATGTGATTCAGGAAGAGGATAACCATGGAGTTGGAGCTATATCACTAGTATGAAACATGAAGCATTTATGATGCGGACTTCCAAAGGCAAACACAAGGGATTTCATCTTTTCATTATAACTTTTCTTAAAAAGGATACTGCAATATCTAAAATAACATTTTTCAATTAATTATATATTAACATAAATATTTCTTATAAATTTTAATGATGTAAAAACTAACCCTTCTTATATATATAATTAAAAATACTGATATTACCGACAATGAAGATGAATATTCTTTGTTTGTGGTATACGTAATCACAATAGAGAAAGTGAGATTATGATAACTCTAATTATAAATGAAAAAAAAGATTCAAGCGTAAAAGAGAGAAAAACAGAAAAAGAAAAAATACAAAGAAAATTCTTATTCACTTCTATATTAGAGAATAAAATACATGGTGTATATATAAGAAAAAGACTAACACTTATCCAAAATAGAAAGGAAAAATTGAATCAAAGAAACAAAATTTAATAACTTAAAACAGAAAAACTAAATATTTAACTATTAAGTTGATGAAATTATAATATTTACATTTAGTGCATATACCCAAGAATATAGCAAATGAAGTTCATACTTTTAAACAATTAAAACATTTAAATGTATTAATAGCGTAAGTTTTTATATCATTATAAATTTATACTAATTAATTTAATTTTTTTATTATATTAATTTTAATTAATTGATAATATATAAAAAAATAGTACTGCAATTAGAATTAGCCTTGAAAGATTTTCCTAAGGATTCAAAGGAATTTCATAAGTAAAATTCTTCCTATACCCAATTTTTTAAACTTAATTTGCACCCTACACGTTTCTAAATTTACAAAAATATCCTTTATTTTAAAAATGAAAATTTAGAATTAGGAAAAATACAAAAAATTTAGAATAAATTATTGCGTTCTAGAAATTAAAAAAATGCAAAAAATATATTTTAAAAATAATAATTCGAAAACAAATTCTAAAAAGGAGGTCAAAAAATATATTTTTATTTCTATACATTTTTATTCAAGGGTATGTTTGACATTTAACTTGAAAATTGGATGCAGGTTCAAATGATAAGATACAAATTTGATAAGGTACAAAAGTAATTCTCATTCAGCCCAATATGTAATAAATATGAAGGAGGTCATGGCCCAAAACACAAACCAAAAACCCTAGCCCATCTTAATCTTAATGTTATATATAAACGTTGAGAAGCAGGTTTCGCTGGTAGGAAAACCCTAATTGAGGTAAGTGAAAATGGCGGTACCATTGCTCTCGAAGAAGGTCGTGAAGAAGCGCGTGAAGAGGTTCATACGCCCCCAAAGCGATCGCAAGATCTCCGTCAAGGTTAGTCAGTGGTACCTGTCCTCATTTTACGTTTTTTTTATTATGTGAATGTATCTTATTTTTGCCTCTTCTTTTGATTTTGAAGTGTGTGGGTGAAGTTCATTACATTTATGATTTTTTAGTTTTGTTTGGGTTGAAATGATGATGGTTATTGTCGCCCCAGTCTTAATTTGCACCACACGGTGTAAGATGGTGAATGACATTCTTATCTGATCCCCTGTTTTTCAAATTTAGTTTATTAGGTTTAGGTTTTTACCGATTTTCAAGTTCGCGAATGTCTTCGTTTAGATGTGATGGGGATTTGAGTATGTTTTGCTCCCTAGTCTTGCTTGAGTTATGTTGATAAAGTAATGATTTTGTTTTGTTTTGTCTGAAGCGCTGTCTCTGTGCAATGTCTCTTATTTAAGTTTAATTAGTATATTTTTAAATGCAATGAGATATGATGATATTTATCCATCAGTTCTGCAATATGAATGATGATCCTTAATCATGCACTACCATCTGATCTCTTGCATCTTTTGTTTATTATATCTCTGTTATTTTTCATTTTATTCATTTTAAGGATGCTTTTATACTTTTTCAGGCCAGGCTTACCTAAACCTGATAGTTTTTCCCCAAATGACTGTTGTATTTTTACTTTAGAGCCTATTATGTTCTGCAATCTGTGATGAATTTTTATTAATGCTCTGATTGATCAGTGATTATTATACTAAATCACCATCTTTCGGCTGAGATTGCAGTATGGTATTCTACTGTATGACTTTGTTCAGGTTTATATAACTATTTGTTTTTCTGTTCCCCTTTTCTTTTTTATTTTTGAATTTCCTATTTTGTTAGAAAACTAGAGTTTTTGTATAAATTTCATTCATGGGCATATCTAGCTACCTATTATAAGCCTTCACTTGCTTTTTCCTTGTAAATTTTTTTAAACAATGTTAGTTAGGGTTCAGTAAAACTTTCTTGATAAATTAATGAGAATTTTTCTTGTCCTGTTTTTCATTTTCTTGTGCTAGCATGCTCTGTGTAGGTTTAGGTAATCTTGTTGATACAGATGTTAAAATATTTGAAAATGGTTTGTTATGTTTAACAATGTTTCAAATTTTTTGTATTAACAGCCAAGCTGGCGTAGACCCAAGGGTATTGACTCTCGTGTCAGGAGGAAGTTCAAAGGATGTGCTTTGATGCCCAACATTGGTTATGCTTCAGACAAGAAAACTCGCCATTATCTTCCAAATGGTTTCAAGAAATTTGTTGTGCACAATGCGAAAGACCTTGAGCTTCTCATGATGCATAACAGGTCAGGAATTTAATTTTCATTTCTTTTCATTGGATGAATGCTTTCTTAAGGTGCGCATTGTACACATCGGCTGAATGTTCTGTTTTTTTTATGTTAACGTTATTTCAGGACTTACTGTGCTGAGATTGCTCACAATGTATCCACAAGGAAGAGGAAGGACATTGTTGAGAGAGCTGCCCAGCTTGATGTAGTTGTGACAAACAAAACTGCCAGACTACGCAGCCAGGAAGATGAATAGATCCCAATGTCGGGGAGACGATTTTATGTTTTGTAGTGAGCTTTGGTTGACACCCTTATTAGTAGATTTTGATTTATTTATGCTATTTCCATTGTCAAAACCATTAGTAGGTTTTGATTGCTTTTTGCTATTTTCATTGTCAAAACCTTGCTGCAATGTCATACGTTTGTTATGTCGCGTAATGTTTACTGTTAAAAATTATTTTACCCAATTGAGTTAATATTTGGTTCTAGTTAAAGTCAATTGTTTATTTTGAGGAAGCATTTTGTTGTGCCATAATCAACAAAGTGGAGTTTTCGTTGCCCACAATTGCTAAACTGATGGTATATTCATCAAAATATGATGATAGATGTCTGAATGAAGTGTTTTGCTAACCAGCAATATCAAAACTTTTATTTAGTGAAACTCCAGATTTTATCTTCTGTTTGATATTGATTGCTTGATGTTGTGGTTAAATAGTGACATGAATCAAGATTTATATTTACGTACATTTTGATTTAGTTCTATTGTAATTTAAATCCTTTGCTAGGTTATGACAATCAGAAATAACTGGTACAAAACGGTGGTATTTATCTCACGTGTATCTTCTGAGTCCTTCCTTTCAAGTGTTTAGAAACTCAAATTCTAATCATTTTTTCGACAATGATGAAGCAAAATGATAAGTTTTGTCATTAGATATTTTTTCTAAACAGTGGCAGCTGGAAAAAAAATTCCCTCATTCTTCATGATACCTGTGGCTTTCCAAACGTAGTATAGTTTGTTTGCTAATTTTCATGATAAATAAGTATGAAATAGTATGCAATTTTTTTAAAATTTTAATAAATCTCTTTTATTTTGTTTTAAAAGTAATTGCATATTAAGGAAGCGTATTTGTGTATAAAATAAATGGAGTTTATTTATGTATAAAATAAACAGTTGGATAAACACGTAAAAGATAAAAATATTTTCTTAAATAATAAATTATTTAAAGAAAATGAAGACAAGTAGTAAACCTACACACAAATTAATCTTATAAACCTTTGAAAGAAATGTACAATCTCTAGTAAACCTACACACAAATTAATCTTATATACCTTTAAAAGAAATGTACAATCTCAAATCTTTGTACTAGTGTATTTTACATGAATGTAAGATGATATATGATAAAGGGAAATATGTGAATGGATGTTATTGATTGTAAGTGTTTTGAAGAGGATAGGGACCAATGATTGCAATAATTTGCCAGTGAGAGGAGTCCTGAAAAGGCAAAGAATATGACTTGCCTAGGAAAAGGAACAACTAGGCCCTTTAACAAGGTACCAATACTAAAAATAAACTAAAAAATGAAGCAAGTAAGAATCAGGATGAGGCATATTTGCTCTTGCCTTGAATTTGAAGCATGAGGTCCTTTCTAAGTAGCAGCCTTAGCAAGTAAAGAACCAAACCTTTCATCTACTTCTCCCATATATAAGACCCTCCCTCACTTGCACATAACACATCCATCTCCTAAGTTTCAGGCTTTGAGAACCTTTTAGCCTTTCTGTTTGTTCCTTCCAAGCAGCTTTTTTACTTGTCTAAAATACCTTAGTACTTAGATGGCTAACGACCAATTGAAGCCCATTGCCACCCTCCTTTTGGGGCTCAACTTCTGCATGTATGTCATAGTTTTAGGCATTGGTGGATGGGCCATGAACAGAGCCATTGATCAGGGCTTTGAAATAGGTAAAATGTCCAATCTTTCCTTAGTAGAAGCCCTTCCATTCTGTGTAATCTTTGCATTGAACAAATAACTTCTCTTTTATGTAAACAGCATCGAATCATAAATTGCTATGTATGTATGGTTTTTGATAATATTCTCTTTATAACTCGTATCTGTCATGGTTTCTGACTAGTTGTCAGTATAAACTTTTCACGCAGGAAATGCACAGTAATAACTAGTATTTTTGTAGTAATGTGTTTGTGAATGGTTGTTGAGCCCTGTAATAATATTATTGTGTACTTGCATGCAGGTCCAGGATTAGATCTACCTGCTCATTTTTCACCCATAAGCTTCCCAATGGGAAATGCTGCAACTGGATTCTTTGTGACATTTGCTTTGATTGCTGGAGTTGCTGGTGTTGGATCATTAATTTCAGGTGTCAACCATGTCCGTTCATGGACTTCTGAGAGCTTACCATCTGCAGCTTCAGTGGCTTCCATTGCATGGGCTCTTACTGTTCTTGCCATGGGGTAATCCCTTTCTCCAACTTCACAATCTAACCAAAAATAACACCATATACCATTCGGATTTTGCAGTTAATACATTTCTCTAGCAGTATCAATATTATTTTAGTCTTGTATAAATCTGTTGATATTATCTAAATCTCTAAACAACTACACTAGTTGTTTAATTTTTTATTCATAGAGCTAAATTTGAAGACTAATTTATGTCTATTATTCTTTGACTGATATAGCCACCATCAAAAATAATTTTGCTTTGCATTCATAAATTAACTTTGTTTTGTATCATAGTTACTGATATCACTAACATATAATTTTGCAGTTTTGCCTGCAAAGAGATTCAACTTAACGTCAGAAATTCTCGCCTGGTAAGATTAAAAAAATTCCATTATTTACTGTCATTTTGTTATGCTGGATAGTTCAGATTTTAAATTTTACCATCTGCAAAAAGTAACTGAGTAATAAAATATGTTTATAATTTTTTATATAAGGCTAATTAATCTCTTTGGTCCATTATTCTAATTCTGTTAAATATTTTATAGTCTTATATTTTTATAGAGTAATTTCCTTCACTGAAAAAGCCTTGAAATGTCAAACATTTGCAGAAAACAATGGAGGCTTTTATGATTATCCTTTCGGCTACACAGCTTTTCTATATAGCTGCAATCCATGGTGCTGCTGCAAACAGTAGATAAATTTTATAGTATTTATGTGAAGTTGTTATGATTCTCATTGTTTATTTATTTATTTATTTATTTTTCTTCCTTCTTCTTTTTCTTAATTACCTCTGATTTTTTTTTCAACGTAGTTACAAACTGGTGTGATTTATTAATTACATGAATGGATTTGTATTGAGTAAGAATAAGTTGTGTTTAAAAGTATTAACAATAACACTTTCTGTACCATTTTTCTATTTGCTTTCTATTTTTCTTGAATGTTCCTAGTCACAAAGGATGAACCAACAAGGGTTAAAACTCTTCATTAACCAAAAATGTTTTTACTTAATGCATTTTCTTCCTCCATCTTCTCCCCATCTCAATAGCTATGATGAATTTTGTTTGATAATATATTATAAATGTATTGATTTTAGAATATTATAATTATTTCTTTAACAGTAATTTACATATTAATTAATCCAGTAGAACTTTTTAAAACTATATTTTGAATTTCAGCTTATAAACTTCACAATCTGAAATGTATTTTGTATACCGCTAGATTACATGCAGAATACAATTTTAAATTGATTAAGTTAATTAGAATATAGTTTGAAATTCACTATTAAAGAAATATAATTTCAAATTGATTATTAAGTATTAGGAGCACCAGTTTTTATAATTACCTAATAACTCAATTTATAATTAGACTTCGAGATTGACTGCATTACCTTCTAATTCGATTTACAATTAAGAGTTAATTGGAAGGAAATTTGATCGAATTATGAATATTCCATCTAAATGAATTTAGATGACGAAAATCGATATACCTAAACATATATCATAACATTAATTAATTTGGATAGGTATTATTTTTATTATTATTTGGGATGTAAATTTTTTTCATTATCAGTATATCAAAATCTTATAAATCTTTATTACTTACATGGTAGAAAAGAGGGAGATAAGTCTAAAAGAAGAATAATATGATTGCTGAGTTATAAAAATGTAGTTTGAAAAGTTTCAAGCACTTGGGTATATTGAGCTGGAACTGTTGCTAACACAATTACTTACTACTACAACAAACTTTTGATGATGATCTCATGAATTATTATGTAGTTGGGTCTCTGCCCATTATTCTTTGGAAAATCTTAACAACACATCTACATTCAAATATCACAAAAATTCTCAACCAAGTCCTAAGTTTTCACAAGTCTGATTCATCAGATGAGATCCCCGTGCTTGTATTTCTGCAAGAGAAGCAATTGCTCAATGTTGTCAACAAAAACTGTGTCTGATTTCAAAATGTGTGCTGATAAAAGTCCTTCAAAACAAATAGAGCACTCTCTTTAAACAGAATATATGCAAACAATTCTTCTAAGTGAATCCTACACTCTCAATTCTTTAAATTCACTCTACCAAGATTAATGAAAAATAAGTAACAGAAGGTTAAAATAATAAATCAATAAATAATCTTTTTTTTCCCAGTATGAGACTCCAAATTCACCTACTCAATCATGCTATAAATGCAAGTAAGGACTGAATTAGCAAAAAATTGTTGGATAAATTCCATAAATAAATGTTATGAATAAATTGCTTCTTTTATCAAAACACGTGAACAAAACCACTGGCCTCATGCCCAGAGAACTAGCAAGTCCATCATCAGCAAAAAGGGAATCTATGATTGCACCTAAAATATCCTAAAATTGTGAATCAGAAAAATTAGCTACAGCTAGTGAGAGTCAGAATTATATGTTCATGCTTGTGTTTCAAGAATCATATCATCCAAAAGACAAAACCATTACCAAGATTCTGGCTTCAGAATAGTAGACACGTTATTCTTTTCAGGAAGAATCATACCCTCCTTGTGCTACATTCTGATAGTAATCCAAATAATAACAAGGATTCTAGATTCAGAATAATCTGTCAAGCCTTCGAATGTAGTTTTGTACTTATTAGGCTCATACTCCAAAATTAATTTTCCAATGTAGCTAGGATCGTATATAGTTTTAAGTAGAATCCTAATTTTGTTAAATATTTGACAACAAATTGTCTTTTGATGTCACCACCTAACACTTATTTGAGTCCTTACTAGGGATGTCATGGAGTAGGTATGTGTTTAACTATATCCGTTCCTTCCCCAAAGTAAAAACTCATCCATACCCATCCGCCATACCTCACAAATATGGAATTTGTGAGTTTATGTCTCATCTTCGTCTCCGTTAGATAATGGATATACTTGTACCTATGCCCATACATACCTACCCAAATAATTATTTTTTGAGAAAAATAAAAATCAAAACAAAGGAAACATTATATCAAGAATTCAATACAAAAGGACACATTTTCTTCTTTCCAATGTCAAATAACAATGAAGAACTTATGATTGCATGAATTTTAAGATAGAGTACCAAATGAACTAAGGGTGGTTTAGAAATTGAAAACGGAGACGAAACGGATATGTACAAACTCATTTCCGTCTCCAATTTAAAAAGTCAGGTATTACTCATACTCGTCCGTATGGGTGGTCAATCAAGGTAGTTCCCATTAACATTAGGGTGGAATGGGTGGTTAATCCAGGTAGTTCCCATTAACATTGGGATGGACTTGGACATTTGAGTAGGGATTTATTTGTTATCCCTAGTCCTTATATTGCACAAGTTAAATAGACCAAAAAGAACTCACATTGGCTGAAAGTAAGAACAATATGCAGAACAATATGCCAATCTTGTAATCTTAAAAATATATCATAAAACCAATGTGTGTTATTTGCTAAGTTAAGCTTTTGGTATTGTTGGTTGAAGACAGAGTTAAAAAGGTTACCACCCCAAATTTCTAACAAAAAACTAATTCAGTGAGGAAAAAAAACTTTAACACAAGACAAGTGGTGGGTCTATATGCATTGTCCATGCTTCAAGCCCAAAGTGCTAGGCGAGACTGGGTATGTTAGAAATATAATATCAAATTGAATACTTTTTCACCTTGTAGCTTAAGCTTTTGAGATTGTTGGTTCATGACAGATAGCACGTAGAGAAAACCTACAGCAGGAATTAAAGCACAGTCTGGACAGAACAAAAAGTTCAAAATCATTATATTTTTTAAGAATCGAAAGCTGGAAAGGAAAAACAAAAAGGGAAGCTGCAGTGGAGTAAACAATTCCATTCATATTAGTGCGAGGCATGTGTACTTCCATCGAAAGAGATTTACACAAGTGTTCACAGCCCACACCAAAAACCTCTCGTTAAAAGCATTACAGGACAACACTAAAGACTGAATAATAGAGTGCAACAAGGTAACAACTATGTTTATTTCTGCGTTTGGAAATCAAGAGAAATCATAAAAAATTCCTAACACCAAGTATTGATTTCTTTTGACCAAACGCAGTTTAAGAGAGTGATAGCCTTCTGATATATCACAACTTCAATCTTCTAGTCGATTGAATTTGACAGGCACATCTTTACCTTCCCAAGGAATAAATAATGCCTTTGTCAATACAACTTAGACTCTAAGGTAGTGTTATTACAACTAGACCGGTTGTCAACCTGGTCATCGTACTGAGTCACTGATTGAACTGGTAGAGTCACTAATTGAACCGTAAAAACTGGTAAAAGATAAAAATTTATATGAATCATTAATCAGGTGTAGTAGTTACTTTTGTTTTAAGCACCCCTGAATCTGGGTTCAAATCCCTTAAGGCACAACATATTTGAATAGAGTTTGAATTTTCAAGTTTAAACTTTTCCAGGTGAAATTGCAATTTCCAAGTCACCGGTTATTTGCAGTTTGATCTAGCCGAGTCAATCAGGTGAATTGTAAATCAATCTGAAGAGCTGTCAAACTGGTCATGGATCGAGTTTCCAGTTAGACCAGTCAAATAGGCTGGTCCAATTTTAATAACACTATTCTGAGGTCAAAAAGTTCTTGGACAATTTCAAAATATCATTGATCAAGACGCGTAAAATTCGATCTTTACCAACCCAAACTTGAAATGGAATTTTATTACAAGACTGTGGTGAGTCTTGAGCAGATAGTTAGAGTCTTGAAATAACTTCTATTTAAGCAAATAATTTTGTCAGACTTCAAGCACAATTGGCCTTTCTGTGAGATATTAAATTACAAAATCTATTCTACAGCTTACTATAACATAATTTCAGGGCAAATAAATATTTAAACAGCTATTTCATTTTCTCTTCCTTAGCCCCAAAACATAAATGTTATTGACAGAATTAACTTATGAATGTGTGAACAAATTTGTGGGTCTCAAATTTACTCTCTATTTCCAAACCAAAAGCAACAAATTAAATGAAATTTTAAATCACCCAAACTTGCTTCCTGAATACATTATGATTCACTCTACTTTTCTTATATTGATTTTCAGTGGGCACAACTATGTCATCTTCTAATCTTGTCGTTGCATCCCATTAATGGATGAAACACATAACAAAAAAACAAGAATACAAGTCATGAATGAAAATAATAAAGAATAAAAGATGCCAAAGAAGAAGGCCATAATGAACTGAGCAATAATTGGAGAATACAACAAAACCAACGACCTAATCATTGAAAACATAAAAATAGAAAATGGAAGAAAATCGGACCAGTTAGGAACAATGTAACAGGGTAAGCAACTTAAACAATTGCGAACAAGTACAAGGAAGCACACACAGGCACACACACATGTATATATATGACGAGAAAATCTTATTCAAGCTTCAAAATATAATTTTCCAAGACAAAATAGTTCCCAACCTCAACTTATCTGTTGGAGCCAGACAGAACATCAAACAGTCCACAGCAACTCAACCAGGAAGTCTTTTGCATCACAGGTGGGACCGATGATACAAGAGGCTGCATATTGATTGATTCAGCAAACAAACAGATTTTATGTAATTGTCCAAAAAAAATATTATCACTAGCAAAAGTGTCTAATTAAACTGATACACACACACACGCATAAATATATAATACAAGCATGAGAAAGATGTAAGAACCTGATTTTCAGAGCTTTCTGGAGCATCAGAATCTTTAACATGTTCTGCACCAAGAGTAGATTCAGGGATAGGACTATCAGAAACTGATGCTGATACTTCATTGTCAAATTCCCTTGGCTTAGGTTCCTCCAAACTTAGTGTTCTGACATTCTGATCAGTGAGCGAATGCTCTTCATCCTCATTTTTCTTCACAGCAAGATCGTTTGCCTCTACTTGAGATCCATTTGATTTCTCTAATAAAGCATTATCATTATGAAAGGTTTGCCCCTCAGGTAGGGATGCCTCTGATTTAACTGGCTCATTAGAAGGTTCTGCAACCGAATCAGCAGTCTCCTCGACCAGTGCGTTATGAGTAACTGGCGTCAGTTTTGCATGCAAAGAATCTGTCGATTTAACCAACTCATCAAATGCAACTTTCTCATTTATCGAATCATGGGACTCATCCTTTGAGTTTTTCACAGTTCCGGTTTCATCACATGAACTATCAGTTTTTCCATTCCCATGATGGGATTCCTTGGCAGACTCAACACTCCCAGCGCTCACATCTTTGCTCTCAGAACTCTCCTCGGATTTCACATCCCACTCTATCACAACAACACCTTCTTGTCCTCCCTCAGTTTCACCGATCTTGGCTTCCAAATCCTTGGAAGCAGCAGCATCAGACGGTTGAGCAGCTGAAGGGTCCCTCTCCTCCTCCTCCTCCTCATTGAAAGCAAGATCATGGTCTCCATGTGAAGGTGAACCACCCTCACCACCATCGCTTCCTTTCTCATCCTGTGACTTCACCTCATCATTCCCTAACATTTGTCATTGAATCAATCAGTTTAACTACCATTATCAATCAAACAACCCCAATTACCCCTAAAACACTATCAATCATTAAATCCTTCAGTTACACAGTAAAAATCTAATCTTCAAGAAATTGAAGACAAATTAAAGATACCCATCTGCCCAAAATTAGCAAAAAAAACACCCAAAAATATCAGAAATTAAAAAGGGTAAACTTTGCATGCATAAAGTTGAGCAGTGCACAGTGAAAGACAGTACCTTGAGGGTTGGTGGTTGAAGGGTTGGTGTTAATTTCCGTTTCCTTTTCCTTCTTTTTCTTGGCAGCTTTCCTCTTCTTAGCACCTGATGGCATGATTGAGGGTAGATACTAAAATAGGGGCAGCCTCAAATGGAGGGATGTTGTCCCCTCACTCTCACTCTCTCTCTCTCTCTCTCTTACTTTTTTAGAGTGTGCAAAACAGAGATATGGAGGAGCTGTTGTAGAGACAAGTTGCATAAAAGAAGTAGGTAGGTTGTGGAAGGGGAAGAGGGAGAGAGATCTTGTTTTTATTTATTTTTTAATTACAAAAAAATAGATCTTGTGTTAGAAAATTGGTAATAGGAAAATGATGGTGTCTGAGAAGGGATATATCCTTCACTCTCTGCTGACACTTGGATTCTGTGACTCACAAACAAATGCAGATTCTATTAATTTCATTCGGATAAGGAAATATGCAGATCAATTACACATAATTCTTGTTGGTTATTATAATAATCATTTTAAAGGATGTATAAAAGTTAAACCCATAAAAAATACAATTTAATTATTTAAAGAGTGAGAATATAATTTAGTTTTTAAATATCTAAAATTTAAATTGATTATTGATATTATTATAATATAATAATAGTTCTTAATTTACAGTTAAATTGGTTTTCAAAAATATTTTTATGAAAAAATAGTGCTATAAAACCTGAAAATTAAATATAATTTCATGATTTTTTTTTACATATTTAGGAAAAAAATTAAATTTTCAAAGACTAAATTATGTGTCTTACATATTCAATGACTAAATTTATCATTTACAGTAGCAAATACTGATTTATCATATATGATAAATTGAGTTTAATTTTTTTTTATTAGGAAGGAAATTTTTTGTAATTAAGATAGTGAGGTTAAGTTTTATTAAGGAATATTAATAATAAGAATTTAGAGTTAATTAAGAAGAAAAGGACTTTATGTTGTTTGAAGAGGTAAGTGGGGGCAATCACGGATCCACATATAAATAAGTTGGGTAGCTATGTATATTCATTTTTTGTAACTAAAACTAAATATATTAAATTTTCAATATCTCTTAAATTTATATATTAACATGAAAAATTTATTGAATAATAATATTTATTATGAGATTATGTTGGAAGATTCAAAAATTTGGAATCTATTTGGAAATGAATGGGTAGTGGGATGTGAAAAATGGACCAGACATTATTTTCATTTTGTATTTAAAAACTTTATTTATTTTTGTATAATTTTGGTGAGAATGTGTGATTAAAGGAGATTGAGAGGTCTGCAATCTGCCAACTCAGTTGATGTATGATTCATGAGATACTGACATGTAACTCCTTGTTTTCATTTATACAAAAGTCGACAGATTTTTTATTATTTTTTTTTCGACAAAAGTCGACAGATATATTTTATTTTTTTATAATTAATTCATTTGTTTTTCTATCAATTTTACTTTTGTCATATTCTTAAAGATATTATATATATATAAGTATTTCTTAGTTAAAAAAAATAACTTCTATGTTAAAAAAAATATGACGATGAAGGTGAGGAGAGATTTAATTAATATAGTAAAATAATGTTTTAATTAAATTTTAATTATTTTATAAATTTTGATATTTTTAATTAATTTTTCATTAAAGAATATTTTATTTAGTATTTGAAAATATTTTTATTTTTTCAGGTATTTTAATATTTTATTTTGTTATTAACGAAAAGTATCACTTATTTTTGTTTTTCTTCCTCCAACTAGTTGTTAAGTTTGTATTTTTTTTTTCATTAACCTCTTTTAAGTTGTTTATTTTATATCAACTAGTTGATATGTGAGAATTTGAGAGAAAAGTGCGAAAAAAATGATTGTCTTTAGATTGATATATGTTAGAATGAATTTGTGAGAAAAATTTATTTAAGTTTGGGAATGATGTGATAATTGTGAGTATTTTGATTTTTTTTAAAGGTGTAAAATATAAGATACAAGTTTACATTTGTCTTTAAAAAGATAAAATAATAAAATATTAAGTACTTTTGTGTCGATTTAGATGATTAAATTATGTAAGTTATTTCCGATATCATTGAATAATTATTTTTGAAAAAAAAACATCAGTTATTTGATGAAAAATAATTTACATTGTAAAATTACAAATATATGTAAAATTTGTAAATTTTTATATAGAAATAAATAATTTAAATATTCATAAATTTAAAAATTATAATTAAAATTAATTTCATATTAAATGTAAATAGTATTATTATATTTATAATAATAATAATATAATTTGTTTATTATAAATAACTATATATTTTTGTATTAAAAATTTATTTTATTATTAATTTTATTAAAATATTTATGTTAGTTAAATTTATGTAATAATTAATATATGTAAAAATGACAAAATTGGAAAATTAAGAGGAGCTGACTCTTCCTGATCTTCTCTTCATTTCATGGGAAGATGATATTTACTGTTCACCGATATATCTTTCCCTTCTCTTTTAGTGCAAATCCCTGAATTCAAATGAGTGATATACCCTTAATCCCTACTCGTAAATAGTACATCACCGAAAACAAATAGGCAAAGAGAACGTGAGGTGATTAGAGAGAAAATGAGTAAGTTCACAGTTAAGTTGGAAATAAAAAATTGAGTGAAAGAAAATAAAATACCTAGAACTAAAAAAATATTTTGAACATTCAATAAAATATTTTTTTAATAGAAACCCAATTAAAACAACTTTTATGAATTATATAAACCTAAAATAATATATATTATTTAATTATATAGTTTATAAAAGAACACAAATATCTTTAAGAAAATTGACCAAGAAAGTATTTAAGAAATTTGTTAATGGTGAATTTGAGAGTTCAACTACCTTTTTTTTTTGTTTAGTATCACTTTTTGGTTTAAAATAAGTTAAAAAAAATCAATTTTATACTTAATTTTTTATTTTGTTGAATATGGTTCCAATTTTATTTAAAATGATTTCAATGTAGTCTGTTTGTTAGAGTGTCTTTGACATTATTAGATAGATGATGACTTGACATATATAGTTAAACACATGTAATTTAAAATACCTGTACTATGATAAAATTGGTGAATTGAGATTTTCTCCTTTATTTAGTTGTCTTGGATATCTTCTTTCATTTGTATAGTTGAAGATGTTATATTCTCTTTTTACTCAAACATTTTCTATTCTTCTTAGTTTTTCCTCCGATTTTCACATGTGTTCACATCAAAAATATTTTTTTTTCTCTCATTTTCCTACTTTTATTTTAATCTTAAAGTTTGTTGATGTTTTTTTACCATTTTTTCATGTTAAAATGGATGTTGCAAAATCAAATGATAATTTTTATCAAATATTACCTAAAAGATATTTGTCATAGAATCATACCAAACAAATTGTGTTTTCCATGTCTTAAAGCAACCATTATTAAGATACCACATAAACTTTTTGCTACAAGACAGATTTGTTAAAACGAATTTTGGATTTCCAATTTATATTATGTCCTTTTTGGTTAACAATCTCGTAGTTTCCTTTGGAAATCCAAACATATTTCTCATTGGAAGAGCTATATTATATTTGTCTTAAAGTTTTGTACTAACACCTTTTGTGTTCATCCTAGCAAATTAGTAGAAAAATCTAAATCATCATATACGTTCTTGATAAGACGCTATCTTTTTTAATAACACAATTATAATATTTTAATCCCTCTATTCATCTTAAGTAAAAAAAAACTTATTTAAAAAATACTTAATTAAATTATGAGTAATAATAAAGAATACTTAACGACATCAATATTGTAAATCTTTTATATATATATATTCTTACAACAGGGACCAAGAACACTCGAAGCAGGCTAACAAGATTAATTGTAAATCTTTCAATCTTGGGTTGGACTCTTTGTTTCTTCGTGGGCCGGCTACTCTGGACCTCTCCTCACGTTAGGTGCTCTCGGCTTCTCATTCTGCTAAGTGCTTCTCGGCTTCTCACTCGGCTGGGTGCTTCTTGGCTTCTCACTCGGCTGGGTGCTTCTCGGCTTCTCACTCGGCTGGGTGCTTCTCGGCTTCTCCTTTCCACAGATGGGGGGTGTACCTACAAGTCGCTCCGATGCCAAAGTCAAACGATATAATGTTCATCAGATAAAATTCACGCTTACCTTTTTCTTACTCTGAACTTCTATTTATAGGGTTTCTCTAATGGGCTTTCTCCTTTACCTTTAGACTTTCTTTCTACACCTTTTTATTATTTACACACCCCTCATGCAGGTTTTTATCTTAATTGGATTTCATTTTTATAATAATATTTATATTTTGTTTTATTCTTTTATGTATATCTTTTATGCTCTCGGTCTAAACACCTCTTGGTTACTTAGCATGTTATTCTCGGCCTAAACCTCTCGGTTTTAGCCTACCAGTACACTAGCCCCCAAGACAGAAATATTTTATTTAAGTTTAAACAAAAATATTTGTGTCTTAATATAATATAATAGTTTTGACATTTGATTTGATGTGATATGAAATGCTTTGGTTTTCGTGCTTTATTTTGCTGAGTTTAAATGACTTGACGTGAACTTGCTATTTTGACCATTAGATGATATATTTTTGAACGGTTTCATATGTTTTGCAACGTTTCAAATTCTAGGGTTTACTTTGGGTTATAAATAGGTTAGTCATTCAATCTTTTATGATTTTGTGTGAGCATTGTTGTTGTCGAGAAGGAAGTTTATTGTCGATCTCCATTTAGTTCTTGCAAAGGTAATGTCTCTTTCGAGTTCTTCTGCTACTGATGAGTACTCAAGCGCGGGTGGTGAATCAACTGGCCGAGTGGTTCGAGAAGAAGTTCATCCTGATTCGAAGTCGTCATCTGCTACTCCATCTTGTATGAATGATTCAAATGGAGCTCCTACTGTTGATGCTCCTCAAGAATTTGAAATTATTATGCCTCAGAGAAATCTTCGTCCAGGTTATCAGTGGGTTAATCCCAATGTCCGAGAGTTTTTCTCGAAGTATCGTTCTGCTAACGAACTTTGTAGCTTTCTTTCCCATTCTCAAATTTATTACTCTGATATTGACAATGATATCATTTCGTTTCGGCGTGTTGGGGATGTTGATAATGTTTGCCACGACCGAGAAGGTGATAGCTATGAATTTTTTTATTTTTATGCTTGCTTTTTTAGAGATCTTCATATTCGATTGCCTTTGAACAACTTTCAAATAGGCGTTCTTAATTTCCTTAATGTTTCTCCTACTCAGCTTCATCCTAATGGTTGGGCTGCGATGCAAGCGTTTAGTATTTTGTGTAAACTATTATCACTTTCTCCTAGTCCCTCTTCTTTTTTGTACTATTATAGTTCTCGGCCGGGTAAACGGCCGGGATGGTTATCCCTTATTAGCAAATCCAATGTGTGTTTTCTTAAGCCCTTTACGTCGTCATATAAGGATTTTAAGGGAAGTTTTTTCAAAATTCTGATAGAGCCAATAGGAAGAGAGTACTTTTTTAATGGAGATTCTCCAAAGTTTCCTCTATATTGGACGAGAGATCCCGTGAAGTTTAACTCGATATCTTTTCATTCGATGGGTGTGGCCGATCGTCATGTTATCGAAGTTTTTAGTCGCCTCTCGTACCAAATTCCCACTCGCGCCTTGTTACAGTTGTATACTTCATCAAATCCTCGAGAAGATCTTATTGGTACGTGGTTGTTCTACATTTTCTTGCTTTATAGGATGAGTTTTTTAACTTTGCTAAATTTTTTATTGATTTTCAGCTTTGATGGCAAGCACTAATCCGAAAGCTCGATCTTACTTTTCGAAATTGCTGAACAAGGTGGGTGATGTAACTCCCCGTCGTGAGAATGTGGTGAATCCTGTGGTGGAAGAAGTCGTGGAACCTGTTGTGAATGTTGAAGTGATTGAACCGACAAGTAATGTTGATGTTGCCGGTCCTTCGAAGAAGTCGAAAAAACGCGATAGGAGTAGCAAGAGGTCGCATTCGTCTTCTCGGCGTCATCGCCATGGTGAAAATGTTTCTTCCGAACCTCTTTCTGAAACGATATTTAGTGCTACAAGTAAATATGCAAAGTTTGTTCAAACGTCTTTTAGTGAATCGTCTTACAACATGCTGAAAACTATGAATGCTGCTTCATTGGCGGATTCTGTTATTGAATTATCGAGCAGAAATCTTTTGATTGGAAAGATGATGAAGGAGAAGAATGGGAACTGTGTGGCTTTATCTGAGTTTGACAAATTGAAGAATGATCTTGCTGAGTACAAAGAAAAAATGAGCTCTTTATCTTCGCAATTAGAAGAGATGAAAAAGCAGAAAAAGGAACAAGAAGCAGAAATAGAAGGTCTTGGAAAGGAAATTTCTGATTTGAAGAATGAGAACTTGAAATCTAGTAAAGAGAATGTTCAACTGTGTAAAGAAAATCAACTCTTGAACGAAAAGGTATCGGCGTTATCTTCTGCGAATGATTCTGACAAAAACACCATCAAACTTATGGATGTGGAGATAAATCAGCTGAGGACTAATGTTTTTGAAGCCGAAAGCTTTATTTTTGAACAACATAAGCTTGGTTTTGAGAAGGCTCTTCAACAAGCAAAATATTTTTACAAGATTCCTATTGATGAAGGGAATTTTGATGTTAAGAAGAATTTTTATAATGGTGAATTAGTTCCTGCTAATGAGATTCCGGATAATGATGTTGAAGATATCAATATCGAAAATTAAGGGGATATAGATGTTAATGTTTTGTTTATAGCTCTTCTCGGTTTACATGACGAGAGTGATTTGGTTTTGGAATGTTGATCTTATATATGTATGTTTGCATTCTTTATGTAATCTCTTTTTGGAATTTTATCAGATTTAAAGTTTACTGCTCCCCTTTTTAATTTGAGTTATTTTGTTTGTTATTTACTAGATATTATGTTATGCCTCTTGCTTTCGGCATTTCACTGAATGTTATCAAAACCTCTCGGTTTCGTCCTCTGGGTTTTCTAATAAACCTTTCGGTCGTATGCTATTGGGACTGTGCTTTCGGTTATTGTAGTTAAATGCTTTGAATGCAAAATTACAAATGCTTAACTATTGTTCTCGGTGCCTATATCCTTAAAGCAATAAGATTTCTGGTCGTTTTTTATTACCTTCAAGTAACAAGACTATCTTTCGGTTTTTATTATCTTAAAGTAATTACTACCTTTTGGTTTGTATTACTCTAAAGTAACAAGACTACCTTTCGGTTTTTATTACTTGAAAACCATAAAATTACTTTTCGGCTGTTATTACTTGAAAATCATAAAACTACTTTTCAGTTTTTATTTTACAGTGCAAAATGGAGGATTTCCCATTTAGTGCAATTATTAGGAGACTAACTAAAAACGTGGATCTATAATATCAAGTTGTGTACTTTACCCGTAATTTCATTAGTTGATAATTTTAGATAACCAACTATAGTTAACATGTCGAATTTTACCTCTCGGTTTTGGTTTTGGTTCTTAGTTAATCAAAATATAAGAACCGGCTTGGGACTTGAATTTTAATTTATTTTGGGTAGATCTAACTCTTTCCTTTAGTTTCCGAGGTTTGAAGCGTGAATAAGATCGTAATTAGACGTTTTGATCCTGTCGGTTTTTATCCATTCCTTGAAGATGTCTTGTGAGCAAGTTGAGACATGAAGGTAAAGATCGAAAATAATTATGTAAACAGTTTTTTCAGGAGGGATTTCACCTGAAGTGAAAGCATCCAGGACCGAAAAGAATTATGTAAACAATTTTTTCGGGAGGGATTTCACATGAAGTGAAAACATCCAAGACCGAAAAGAATGATGTAATTTTTTTCGGGAGGGATTTCACCTGAAGTGAAAGCATCCAAGATCGAAAAGAATTATGTAAATATTGTTTCGGGAGGGATTTCACCTGTAGTGAAAACATCCAAGGCCGAAAAGGAAAGGATGAAAGTCTAATAAGATGATGTTACTTGGTAATTCTTCTTGATTAGATGATAAGTATGCATACAAAAGTTTTTTGCTTACATCTTCTGTCTCAACTAAAATAGAACTTTAAATGACTTGCATTCCATGTATTTGGTATTACTTTTTCTTCTAGAGTTTCTAATCTATAGGCTCCATTGTGTAAATTTTCCATTATCCTGAATGGTCCTTCCCAATTGGATGCCAACTTTCCATGTCGTGGATCTTTTCGAGCATCAGTGCGCATTCTCCAGACCAAATCCCCTTCCTTAAAATCTCTTAACTTTACTTTTGCATTAAACCTCTTCATCTCTCTTCTTTTTACTGCTGCTTCCTTTATTTTTGCTCGTTCTCTAAGTTCTTCAATAAGATCAAGGTCAGTTCTTAAGCATTCATTGTTGATATTCCAATCTTCCATTTGCCTTCGTAATGTTGGTTCAGTAACTTCTACTGGTAACATTGCATCTGTTCCATATGTGAGATTGAATGGTGTTTCTCCAGTTGATGTTTGTGGTGTGCACCTGTATGCCCATAATATTTCTGGTAACTTCTCAGCCCATAGACCTTTAGCGCTTCCTAACCTCTTCTTTAACTGTCCGAGAATAACCTTGTTTGCAGCTTCAGCTTGTCCATTTGTTTGCGGATGTTCAACCGACGTGTTTGTTGACTTGATTCCCAAATCTGCATAAAATTCCATAAGTTTTTTGTCAATGAATTGTCGGCCATTGTCAGTTATAATGGTGTGTGGGATTCCGAATCGACATATTATATTTTTCCATACAAACGATTGGACCTGCTGAGCTGTTATCTTAGTTAATGCTTCTGCTTCTATCTACTTTGTAAAGTAGTCGACAGCCACTATCATGAACTTGGTTTGTCCTCGTCCAAGTGGGAATGGGCCAAGTATATCAATTCCCCATTTTGCAAATGGCCAGGGAGAAACAATTTCTTGCAACTCCTGTGCTGGTATATGATTTAAACTCCCAAATTCCTGACATTTTTTGCATGCTTTAACATAAAATTCGCAATCTTCTCGGATTGTTGGCCAATAGTAACCAGCTCTACAAACCTTTGTTGCCATTGTTCGAGCTCCGCAATGTAGTCCACAAATTCCTTCATGGAGTTCTTTAATTACATATTCGGCTTGTTCTTTTGAAAGACATTTTAACAAAGGCATAGAATATCCCCTTTTGTATAGTTCATCACCAATCAACACAAAACTAACTACTTTCTTTGCCATTTTTGCATCCGGTTCAACTCCTTGTTCTTGGCCCTTTATTACTTCTATGTACGTCTTTATCCATTCATCTTTTGAGGTTGCAATATTGAAGCATTCTTCCAAACTCACTGTTGGCTGACTGAGAGTTTGTTGTATGATTGAGTTATGTTGCCCTTGTCGTTGTTGGCTTGCTAACTTGGATAATGAGTCTGCTTTCATGTTTAATTCTCTCGGAATATATTTCATTTCGGCCTTATTAAAACATTGCATAATATTTAATACTTTATGGCAATATTTCATCAATAATGGATCTTTTACCTGATATTGTCCTTGCACCTGTCCCACCGAAAGTTGAGAGTCACTTTTGCAAATGACATTCTCGACTCCCATGTCTCTGGCTAATAGTAACCCTGCAACAAGAGCTTCATATTCAGCTTGGTTGTTGGATGTTCTGAACTCAAACCTTAGCGCCATCTCCACCTGGAAGTTATCCGGTCCTTCAAGTACTATCCCTGCTCCGTTTCCTTTTTTGCTTGACGCGCCATCTACATACAATGTCCACTGCTCCTGCTGTGTTGTTGTCGGCATTTGAATAATGAAATCCGCAAGGGATTGGGCTTTGATCGGTCCTCTTGGTTCATACTTGATTCCATATTCTGAAAGCTCCATCGACCACGTCACCATTCTACCTGCAAGTTCTGGTTTTCTCAAAATTTTAGATATTGGATAATCTGTTCTCACAATTATCTGATGATTCTGAAAATATGGTCGAAGACGTCTCGCGGCATACACCAGTGTTAAGGCAACTTTTTCAATCTTGGGATATCTGGTTTCGGCATTTTGTAGGGATCTACTCACAAAATATATCGGTTTCTGTTTTGGGGTTTCTTGTATCAAGGCTGCTCCTATGGCTTCAGTTGAGGTTGCTAGGTAGACTATAATAGGTTGGGTTAACACTGGTTTAACCAAGATTGGTGGTTCGGCCACTATAGTTTTGATTTGAGAAAAGGCTTGCTCACATCGCTCATTCCACTCAAAGGTTTCAGATTTTTTTAGCAAGTTTACTATTGGTTTGGTTTTTTCGGCCAAAATTGGTAGAAATCTTGATAATGAGTTCAGTTTCCCGACTAGTCTTTGTATCTCCTTCAAATTCTTTGGACTTTCCATCTTCATTATTGCTTCGCATTTATCAGGATTTGCCTCAATACCTCTGTTTGTCAACATGAAGCCCAAAAATTTTCCACCTCTCACACCAAAAACGCATTTTTCTGGATTAAGCCGAATTTTGTATTTTCTTATTTGTGCAAACACCTCCTCAAGGTCTTCCAAGTGTTTCTCTATCTCTCCTGATTTCACAACCATATCATCAACATATACTTCCATGTTCTTTCCGATCTGATCTTTGAACACCTTGTCCATCAACCTTTGATATGTTGCTCCAGCATTCTTCAAACCGAAGGGCATGACTTTATAACAATAGTTCGCGGTATCTGTGGTGAAAGCTGTTTTCGGAACATCCGGTTCATACATTTGTATTTGATTATACCCCGAATAGGCATCAAGAAAGCTCATCATCTCTTGTCCTGACGCCCCATCCACTAATCGGTCTATGTTGGGTAATGGATATGTATCTTTCGGGCAAGCTTTATTTAAGTCTGTATAGTCTGTACACATTCTCCATCTTCCATTCGGTTTCTTGACAAGTACCACATTGGATAACCATGTTGTGTATTGAGCCTCTTTTATGAAACCAGCTTGCATTAACTTCTCAGTTTCTTCAATTGCTGCTTTTCGTCTTTCTTCTCCCAACTTTCTTCTTTTTTGAGATACCAGTCTTGCTTCTCGACATACAGATAATTTGTGACAGACTACTTTCGGATCAATCCCAGGTATATCGGATGGTTTCCAAGCATATAAGTCTTTGTTGTTACGTAACACTGTGATGAATTTACTCAACAATTCTTTGGGCAAACTCCCACTTACATAAGTGCATTGCTTCTCGTCTTGACCCAATACCACAGTTGTGGTCTCTTCTTTTGGTTCTATCCTTTCATCATTAAATCTCGGGTCTAAATCGGCCATTGCCACTATTCTTTCAGTATCATGGTTTGCTTTCAAATTCATCTTTAAACCTGCTGCATAACACTCTCGAGCATCTTTCTGATTGACATAGACCGTTGCTATCTCCCCCTTTTCTGTTGGGAACTTCATAGCTAAATGTGGTGTTGAAACTATTGCCCCCAACTTGTTCAAAGAAGATCGTCCTAACAACACATTATATGATGTAGAAGCATCCACCACCAAGTATCTGATTTTGATCTTCTTAGTTTTATTACCTCTTCCAAATGTGGTCATCAAATCAATGTACCCCTTCGTACTAACTCTTTCCCCCGAGAAGCCAATGATCTGTTCTCGGAAAGGTACAATATTTTCTTCTCTTAGATGCAATCTTTTGAAAGTATCCCAAAACAGAATATCAACTGAACTCCCCTGATCAACCAAGGTTTTCATGACAGCATATTCGGCTATTTCTACCGTTATTACCATAGGGTCGTCGTGATCGGGATCAATCTCTTGAAAATCTTCATCTGTAAAAAGCATTGGTGGCAAGGTTCTTCTTTTGAAAATATGATTAATGGTTCTGATACTTCTCCAATGTTGTTTTCTTGCTGACGAGGATTCCTTTCCTGAAAAACCTCCTGAAATTGTGTTTATAAATCCTCTGACCGGCCTTCCCAGACTTCGTTCCCTACTCCGCCTTATTGATTGGGTGTTTTGATAAACCCTATCACTTCTTCTTTCTGGCCTTCCATCCCTTCTATCATCTCTTTTTTCAACTCTCTTTTCTTCTCTTCTTTCAAATCTTTCCACTTTTCTCTGTCCTTTCTCAGGACTTAATCTTATTCTTGCATTTCCTCCTCGGACGAAGCGTTTCAACTGCCCTGCTTGAATCAATTCTTCTATTCTATCTTTCAACCCAATGCATTCTTCTGTATGATGACCATGATTTTTATGATACTCGCAATGTTTGGTATGATCTGCTCTTTCTGGTGTTCTTGCTTTTCTTGGTGGTGGTATTATTTCTGCTGCCATAGCTTCTTGTAAAACTCTTGCTCTGTTTGTATTCAAAAGTGTGTATTGTTGGAATTTTCGACTTCTGAATTCTTCTCGGGCTCTTCTGACCATAGGTCCGTTTTCTCTTTCTATCACCTTCTTCTCACTTCCATCAATCCTTACCTGGTTTCGGAACTCTCTTAGTTCTTCCATTTGCATAAATTTTGAAGCTCGCTGCCTTAATTCATCCAGATTAGTTGCAGGTTTTTTGCAAAGGCTGTCGGCAAATGGTCCCGGTTTTAAGGCTGTTATCATATGGTGCATGGTAACCTATGGGCTGAGATTTCGAATACCCAAGGCGACCTTTCCAAAGCGTTCCATGAACATTCTTAATGATTCCCCCTTCTCTTGTCTTATGTTCACTAAAGCAATTGATGTTAAATGATGAGGGAGACTAGTCGCAAATTGAGCACCAAATTTTTCCACCAATGTATCGAAACAATCAACACTCAAAGGTGGTAGGCGCGTGAACCAACTTAATGTTGCGCCTTTAGGGAACACCATGCACATAACAACATCATTCCATGTATACAAGCTGATCTGAGTGGTATATATTGCAATGTGTTCATCAGGGTCTGTACTTCCATCGTATTTGTCAATCGTCAAATTTTTCCAATTGTCGGGTAATGGGGTATCAACTATAACATCTTAAAACGAATGCTTTCTGGAGGATGCTACTGTAAAAACCCCAGAGTTTTCAAGCAATCTCCTC
The DNA here is from genome assembly GCF_051622355.1 of Phaseolus vulgaris. Taxonomy (NCBI): domain Eukaryota; kingdom Viridiplantae; phylum Streptophyta; class Magnoliopsida; order Fabales; family Fabaceae; genus Phaseolus; species Phaseolus vulgaris. The sequence continues at coordinate 34,376,544 of NC_143506.1, forward strand.
TTGGTTTGGGAACTTTCGTTATGATGAAGTCTTTCATTCATTTGTGCTCTAGGTTGAACGGTTTCAAAAGATGAGTTCAAAACTGTTTCCTCTTGTAATTTCCTTCTCATATGTGCATTTTCAGCTTTCAACATACTTATTTCTTCTTCATTATTCTTTTTTAACATCTCGAATTCCTTTTGCAGTTGGACCAACATTGCCATTGGCATGTTAACATTGTCTTCCCGATCTCCACCTTGTTCTCCTCCTTGACTCATCTTGTCTTTAACCCTTTTCAACTAACTCTCGGCCCCACGGTGGACGCCAAAATGTTCTTACAACAGGGACCAAGAACACTCGAAGCAGGCTGACAAAATTAATTGTAAATCCTTCAATCTTGGGTTGGACTCTTTGTTTCTTCGTGGGCCGGATACTCTGGACCTCTCCTCACGTTAGGTGCTCTCGGCTTCTCATTCTGCTAAGTGCTTCTCGGCTTCTCACTCGGCTGGGTGCTTCTCGGCTTCTCCTTTCCACAGATGGGGGGTGTACCTGCAAGTCGCTCCGATGCCAAAGTCAGAAACGATATAATGTTCATCAGATAAAATTCACTCTTACCTTTTTCTTACTCTGAACTCCTATTTATAGGGTTTCTCTAATGGGCTTTCTCCTTTACCTTTGGACTTTCTTTCTACACCTTTTTATTATTTACACACCCCTCATGCAGGTTTTTATCTTAATTGGGTTTCATTTTTATAATAATATTTATATTTTGTTTTATTCTTTTATGTATATCTTTTATGCTCTCGGTCTAAACACCTCTTGGTTACTTAGCATGTTATTCTCGGCCTAAACCTCTCGATTTTAGCCTACCAGTACAAAAAAAAAAATATATATATATATATAATTTTTATAAACAAAGTCACGTATTGTAAATATTTCATTAATTCTTTTCTATAAATGATAATCAATTAAAAAAATTTAATCGATTAAAGTTAAATAAAATATAATAAAATATTTTTTTATTCTAACATATTAAATAATTAAAATATATAAATGTAAATAATAATTAAAATAATTATAAGTAAATTTTATTATACTATAATAAAATGAATAATTAAAATAAATATATTGAATAATTAATAAAATGAAATGAAATGAATTTAATATTTTGTTATATTTTATATTAAAAAATAAATAATTAAAATAAATAGTATTGAAATAAAAAATAAAATAATATATATTATGACGATTTATTTTAATATATTTTTAATCTGAATTATAATTTTTTATTAAAGCTTTATAATAACTTTTATTTTAATTTTAATTTAATTTACATTTTCAAAAATTTATTCTTTACGTTCAAATTTTTAAAATATTATTTTTTAAATTATTTTTAATATATTCATATATTCATATATGTATATATAACTAAATTTTTTTTATTACATTAATTAGTTTATTTCAAACTTTCCCATCATCTTAAACTTGAATGAGATGAGAGAATGATTACTTTGAGCAAGTTATCTATCATCTTCTTACATAAGAAGTTGCAAGAATAAAATTTTGTGATTTCTAAGCGTATTCAGATGAATTATTCCTTCTCTGCCGAACTTATGATGATTTTAGGTTCAACCAAATGTTCCACTCTCACCACCGTTTGTTACATATTCCCATAATCTTCCAAACAAGGTTTTCAAGCACTTCCTCTTCTATGTTAGATCTCTGCACCAAACCCCAACACCTTCAACAACTCCATGCAAGGTTCTTCCTCCATGGCCTCCACCAAAACCAATCTCTTTCTTCCAAACTCATGGATTGCTACGCCAAATTTGGATTCCTGGACTTATCGCATAAGCTTTTTTCTACACTCAAAACCCAGATACCGTTCTCTACAGAGCAATCTTAAGAAACTTGTACCAGTTTGGTGAATATGACAATACCCTCTTTTTGTACAAAGCGATGGTTGGGAAGTCCATGTACCCAGATGAAGAAAGTTGCTCCTTTGTTTTGAGATCTTGCTTTTGTTTGTCTCATGAACAAGGGAAGATGATTCATGCGCAGATAGTGAGGCTGGGTTTGGATGCATTTGACTTGGTGGGAAGAACTTTGGTAGAGTTGTATGACATGAATGGTTTTTTTAATGTGGATGAACCAGTTGAAGGAAAATATGTAATGGAATTGAATTATTGGAATAACTTGATTTCAGAGGCATTTGAAAATGGAAAAATGGAGGAAAGCTTTAAACTCTTTTGTAGGATGAGAAAGGAGAATATCCAACCTAATTCAATTACTGTGATTGGATTGTTAAGGTCCACTGTTGAGTTGAACTCACTGAAGACGGGACAGGCCCTACACTCTTTTGTTGTTGTGAGCTGCCTGTATGGAAAACTAACTGTGAATACTGCACTGTTGTCAATGTATGCAAAGTTGGGTAGTCTAGAAGATGCAAGAATGGTGTTTGAGAAAATGCCTGACAAGGACCTTGTAGTCTGGAACATTATGATTTCAGCATATTCAGGGAATGGATTTCCCAAGGAATCCTTAAAACTTGTATATTGTATGGTTAGATCAGGTTTTAGACCTGACTTGTTCACGGCAATTCCTGCTATTTCTTCTATCACACAGTTAAAGTATAATGAATGGGGAAAGCAAATGCATGCTCATGTGATAAGAAATGGTTCAGATTATCAGGTATCCATTCACAATTCTCTTATTGACATGTATTCTGCATGTGATGACTTAAATTTGGCACAGAAGATTTTTGGCTTCATAATGAACAAGACTGTGGTTTCATGGAGTGCAATGATCAAAGGATATACAATGCATGATCGGCCTCTTGAGGCTCTGTCTCTTTTCTTGGAAATGAAGCGGAGTGGTACTAGACTTGACTTCATTATAGTCATTAACATCTTGCCAGCCTTTGCAAAGATAGGGGCATTGCATTATGTAAGTTACTTACATGGTTACTCGTTGAAAACCAGCCTTGATTCCCTCAAATCCCTTAAGACATCCTTTCTTAGTAGCTATGCAAAATGTGGTTGCATAGAAATGGCCAGAAAGCTTTTTGATGAAGAGAAAAGTATCCATAGAGATATAATTGCGTGGAACTCAATGATCAGTGCGTATTCTAAACATGGGGAGTGGTTTAGATGTTTTCATTTGTACAGCCAAATGAAACTATCGAGCATTGTACCGGACCAAGTGACATTTCTTGGGCTACTCACAGCTTGTGTTAATTCAGGCCTTGTTAGCAAAGGCAAGGAGATTTTCAAGGAAATGGTGGAAATATATGGATACCAACCTTGTAAGGAACATCATACTTGTATGGTTGATCTACTCGGACGTTCTGGCCAAATCCATGAAGCCAATGAAATAATAAAAACTATTCCATTGGAGTCAGATGCCAGGGTTTATGGCCCTTTGTTGAGTGCCTGTAAGATGCACTCAGAGACCCGTTTAGCAGAACTTGCTGCTCAGAAGCTTATAAATATGGAACCTAAAAATGCTGGAAACTATGTACTGCTCTCCAATATATATGCTGCAGCAGGAAATTGGGACAAAGTTGCGAAAATGAGGAGCTTTCTTAGAGATAGAGGACTAAAGAAAACACCAGGTTGTAGCTGGCTTGAATTAAATGGACAAGTGCACGAGTTTCGTGTTGCTGATAAATCTCATAAAAGATGGGAAGATATATACTCAATATTAAATGTACTGGAGTTGGAAGCAGGGGATATGGAAGATTATCTTGAACTCTTTGACCCTTCTGTCATTAATGGGTGTGAATTGCAAAAAAACCAACCCAACCTAAAACATAACACCTAATAAATTAAGGTAATTTAGTTGTCATGTAAGCTCCACTTTTTTTTACCTTGGAGTTGAAGATTATAAATTACAAACTTTTACTCATCATAGTCATACTTCACCTGACAAAAATGTCATAAATGTGTATTGGTTATTCCTCTTCACTTGTTAGGCTTTGTTTTATGGCTTCCTTGTGTATTTTTTTAAGTGGTATTATCATAAATGAAAAGAGAAGATACTTATGCACATTTTGCCATTTATTTATTGAAATTTTAAACATAAAAAAACTTAAAAATATAAAATATTGATGTAAACAACAACTTAAAATCCTGAACTAATATTATATAGTATAAAAAAAACCCATAACTCAATCAGAAAACGAGAAAGGAGAACAAAATTAGCAAATAATTTGTATTTTTTTTAAAATATAGCAAATAAGCACAGTAGAAAAAACAAGAGCTTCAGAAACTTTCAAAACCCAAGTCAATACGAATTATTTATAAAGGCACTAAATTAATATCAAAATAACTTTTACATTAAATAATTAAATATACAACAATTAAAATAACACAACAAAGTATAAATTTAACATGTATAAATGGAAAGGGTTTAAAAACAAATAAAATAATATAAATGAAAAAAAAGCAAAAGAAAGAGTTTTAGATATTTAATCACTTATCATCTCATTTCATTACAACATGAATTTATCCATAGCACAACCTTTTTCTTTCACACCAAATAACACAATTTCCAATTTTATTTTGGTGTTTGAATATGTGAGATTTTTCCAATCTAGTTTTTTAAAAAATAAAAAATCCGATTTAGTGTTGGAATATTTAAAGTTTATAAATTAATTCTTAAAGATCATAATTTAATAATATTTTTAATATCAAAATATTTACATAAAAGGGCAAATCGTGATCTACCCTTGGATTTTGCATATAGAGCAGAGAAGAGAGGTGAAAATGAAGGTTGCTCCGGTGGTGGTGTTCTTGTTCAGAGACTCAGAGGGTTTCGCCGCCGCCATCTTACAAGCTCTCCACCCAAACACGTCATCCTCCTTCACCCGCCGGTAATTTTTTCTTCTCATCACTTTTTCTTCACTGAACTCAAGGTCATAACCATTATTCATTGATGAATTTGTGTTGTAGAGAGGACACATTCGACCACTCCCTGGAGCCTTATGGAATCAAACACCTCAAAGCATCTGGGAGCGTTTCGCACTTCGTTGATGAGCACGGCGCTTATATGGTAACCCTCCTCAACCACCCTCTTACACTTTTTCTCATGTTTTCTCAGATATTGTTCTATGATGGTAATTTATTCATATAAGCACAAAAATTAGATGCCCTTTTGGATGAAATTGTGAAATGATAGTGAGTGGTTGCGAGATATCCGTTAAATTTGCTTTCTTGTTGCGTGGCATTGAAGAGAGTGAATACATACGAGCTGAAAAAGGTAGTTGAAACCTTGGGAGGAATGTCTGAAGTCATTCTTCTGGCTGTAAACAATTTGAGCCTCTTTCAGTGAGGGGTAGTTTTTTATTTTCAAATGTTGGTTCTGAAATTTCCTTCCTAAAGATAGAATTTATCACTCATAACATAACTGATTTATTCTCCAGTCTAGATTCTCGTGGTTAATTTCGTACTCCTTTGCTAGAGGATATGATTTTTTAGATCTTTGTTCAAGGTGTTTCTATGATTACATTTGATGTTTCTTCAAGTTAGACAACTGTGAATTCTTGTATTTTCTTTAAATTGGATCAATTTCTCTACTGAGATTGACTTTCTGAAAATATTCACAAGCTGCTGCTTGATTCTGTAAAATTGGAGTTAATACTCTGAGAAATTAGATTTAAATGGTAAACTTAAAGCATACAAATTTATCTTCTGAGATGATTCGCCATTCGTATGCTTCAGAAATACATCTGATTCTGTTAAACTCTTCATATCCAGGTTTCAATTGTGGCTATGGAGCATTATGAGCCACCAGTACTAGCTTGTGCTCTTAATGAAGTCCTCAATAAAATTACTGCAGATAAATCATCCCTGCCTACACTTTTGGTACCATTTTTGGTGGAATCTTCCAAGGTTAAAGGGAAAATTAAACACCTAGGATCAGATGAAAGCAAACCTCTGATATTTGGTATACCGATTGGTCAAAATACAGACATAATGCAGGCCTTACTCAACAAAACCCAGGAGCTACCATCTTCGTCATGGATTCAACATGAAATTTTTGCATCTTTTCTTCACTTTGTTCGTGTAATGCAGTTACCAACCTTTTTTCTAATTGGACAAACTAGTCAATATTTGGACGATCAATCCACCAAACAACATGAGGTATTCATTTGACTCATCACTTTTAAAGCATGTTTATTGATCTCTAAAAAAAACTGTCTTCTACTTTTGACACTGGTTGGTGTCAATGGATAGCATATCATGAGGCAACCTTCCTGCAAACAGGGGGACTGTTGGCTTAGTTATAATATTTTAACCATGCAATAACCTAAAAAGAAATTGTGTAGCATCCTTCTTTTTTTTGTCCTTCAATAAACTGCTGCGTCTTCAACAGCTAATTTACGATGGTTTGTGCTAGATAATTCATGCTATAGGAGAGATTTTGGCTAGTACTACAGGTCTGCAGTTTTCAGAAGACAGAGTGGTATGGAATCCAAAAAAGAAATCAGTTCAAAGCAAAGAGCCATGGCAAGCATTATATGGTTGAAACAGGATCATTTACGTACTGACTTGGAACCAGTATTTTCATGGATCTGATTCACCGAACCTTTGGTCTTATGTATCAACTATTTCCTTCAAAAGTTATTATTAATTTCCCCCCATATTTTCCTTACATCTTGTTCAAGTATCTTAGTATTGTGTAAAGTGATGGATGTTGCCATCACATGTAGCTGCATTTTCTTTTGAGTATTTGTTGGTTTTATTTTGATCAACCTATTCGACGTATTGCATAGAGTAGATTTAACCGTTTATGTTATGCACCACACTGTATACTCACTGTCGCTTTGGTGCCTTGACCTCTTTTGAAGGGAGGTCAAGATAAGAGCCCCGGTTTTTTAGATTTTGCTTCTGTAAAAGAAACCATTAAAGATGAGGATGAGTTTCTAACTGTCTATATTTCGGTAAAGTACTAAAAAATAAGGTAAACTTTAAAATGATAATTATGGACGAGTTTCCCTTTCAAGAGATCACATGCTAAGGATTATGAAAGAGGGATGATGATAGCATCCAACTCATAAATCAGCAAATTTAGGAAGTAGTTTAGGATCATGTTATTTGAATTATGATCTTAGCTTCTTTAGGATTTATGTGATATCATGCTTTTATCTGTTTTAGGGAGTTAATTGAGGGACACGATAATAAACATAGTGCAGGATTTAAGTTAGGTTTATGTTATTTGTACCATGATATTAAGCTTTAGAGAATATTGCAGTCTTATTAGTGTTGCTTAACCAAAAAAAAATGGTGTTCAACAGAAAGTACCATTATAGAACAAATGATGCGTTGAAGCAAGCTTGAATTTGTCAGCAATTGCTTCTAATTTTTAACAAGAAACGATTTCAATATATGTAGTGTGGGAGGAATAAATGATTCAAAAATGATATTTTAACATCCTCTCTTGTTCAAACAATTAGGTCTTGAATTTAACAACAATAATATGCATATATGAATTAACAAGATTTATGAATAAAATATTATTATAATTATTACATGGACAGTTGTTTAATTCTCAATATATCAAGTAGTGATCCTTGAAGGACACATTTCAATTATACTATTAGAGAAAAATAGACTAAAGTAAGCAAAGTTGACACAGGACCCACCAATTTCTAAACAAGTAACTCTTCTTAAAATGCAATATTGGAATGTTCTTACATTTACATTTACATTTGATTATCTGTTATTTTTTTTCTATTTTACAGAGTTAGATGAGGGAAAGGATATTACACATTTAAGGGAAGGGGTTATGATACTAGTACTGTGTAATGTACTGTCAAAACAAAGGTTATCTAAATTCATACGATAACACAAGTACTGACACTTGGCATGCCTTTGTTAGACGAGTTCTCCAATCGGCTGTGCAACGGTTCCAGTAACTAATATCAAAATAATCCCTCCAACCAGACTGACAAGTTCTTTTTGACCGGATTCAAGTTTCTACCATTGTCGATTTCCCAAGTGAAAGCCATAGACTGTTAACCTGCCAGATTCCATCAATAACAGATCAGTCACGATAAAACCAACTATTAACAAACTGATTTTGCAAAATATTCAGAGTAAAGTTTCATGAGCGAAATTTAAACTTACGATCTAATAATTACAGTAGAATGAACTACCGCAAAGAAATTACACACACCTAAAGTAGATGAACCAATGAAATAGTAACTCGATAATGGAGTTCTTGAGCAAACGAAATTCAAGAACAGGATGTAAAACCGTCATGCAGCATAAACCAGAAGGTAATATTAAATTTTGTGAAAAATGGAAGAAAAAGAAAGAAAAAGAAAGAAAAGAAAGACCTAATTCCTGCCACGACGACGGCCTCCGCGACCTTGGCCTCTTCGTCTACGACTTCCACGACCTCTTTCACCAGTAGAACACTGAGAGGAGCAAGATGGCGCGTTATCTTGATTTGAAGGGCCTCCTCCACCATCAGCATAGCGATATTCATTTCTAAATTTCTCTTCTAGGATTAACAACCAGGTTTGGATATCGCTAACTGTGACTTCAGTGAAACTCTGCAAAGTTCGCGTCAGAGTGATGACTGCCTTATACTGTCTCGGCAATCCTCTCAAGACCACTTCAACGTGTTCAATTGTAGACAGAGGAAAACCTGTTTCAGCTAAAGAATCAGCAATGAATTGGATCTTGTCAACGTACTCCGACACAGTCCGATTTTCTTTCCTTATGTCCCTCAGCTCTAACCTGTGTTGCCGAACCATCGCTCTCAAGTGAGACTGGAAGTGTTCTTTCACCGTATCCCAAACCTGCCACGAGTATTTGTATCCGGCCATTATAGGAGCAACGCCTCTGCCAATAGACGATAACAACCACGTGAGCAACATCTGATCTTGAATAATCCATCGCCGATACTCTTCGGTTTCGATGTTCTCCGTGCGATCACTTTCGCTTGCGTATTGCTCAGGAATGACGGGCTTCACCACGAACCCTAGCAGATCGCGCGCTTTCAGGACAGCTTCAACTTTCTCGCTCCACGCAAGATAGTTCTTGCCGTCCAGCTTAATCGGTATCTTGTCAGTCAAAGTCACAGATGCGGATATCGATGAAGATGTGGTAGTGGATGATGTGGCGGACGCAGAAGTTGAGGCGGACACAGATGTCGATGCCAAGGTTGACGCCGATGTGGACGACGGCAGCGGTGGCGACGGCGAGGAGGATACCGGTGGCGTGGTCGACGAGGATAACGACGGGGAGGTGGAGGATGATACGGGTAGGGAGGTGGACGTAGACTGTGACGATGATGATGTCGTAGACGGGCATGATGAGGAAACTGCTTTGCTTTCAGGGGTGCCTTCTTGTTTCTTTGGCGCCATCTAAGTGCAGAGAAGAGGATTCAATATTGGAATGTACCTTTTATTTTGAATGTGCACAACTATGCTCAATCACTTTCCTAATTATGCTTATAACATGAATCACAATTTTAATACCCAATTACCACTACAATTTTACTTTGCTAATGATAGTACACAAAAATATGATAATTAGGGATAGTAAAAAAAAATGTATTTTGATAGATACACTATCCTTATTTATTTTTAATTTTTCACTAATATCCCTGTTTTGATGAAGGGTAGAAATATCATGATATTCATTAATAATTTATTATCAAATTTAATTTAAATATTTAAAAAAAACAGTCATCGAAATAAAGTTATGAAATATTAATGATTGAATAATTGTTTAGAGTTTAATTTTATATATTTATATTATTTTAATTCAACTTTTGAAAGTAAAGTTTTTTTTTTAAATAATATATAAATTTATTTTTTAGAAAGATCAAAATTATTTTTACTAATATTTTGTTATGTAATTTTAATTGAATTATATTTTTAAATTCATTTTTATCTGAATTTATATTTGAAAAAAAATAATAAAATAAAAAGTATTTCGCTAGTATCCAAATACTCACGGCCGTAAAAAAAATTGGTGAACATTTTTATTTTTGAATAGATAGTATCCTTATGTTACTTTACCATTGGCATTCTTGATGGAAAATTATGAAATGTTGCCCAAACCTCACCCATGCACCCAAAACATCATTTCCCAACTTTTCCCTACTCTCCAAATCCCTACCATTTTCCACTGCAAAACCCAAAAATTATGTTGCACCATTGTTATATCTATTTTCTATCAAGCGAAAGAAAGAAAGAATGAAATAAAATAAAAAGATATTTTAGGAACTTCAATCCTATTACAGTGAAATAAGGTTTATGTATATGCATAATCCTAACAAAATCAGAATAACATTAAAACCTGGTCTATCAGTCCTCAAACAACTTTTGTATACATCAAATCTCACCCTCTATAATTATAAATTGTCATGATCACAATTGTGAACCAAAAAGCTTTACACAAATATGTTTCAAACGATTTCAGTCTAAGCTATCGGAATCCAACAAAAAAATCTTACATGTGATTCCAGTACAAGTCAAAGACATAACATAACATATCAATAAGCACGCATTCAAAATTTTGTCCCAATTAACTTGGACCAACAACAAAGTTCGTCTAAATTACCTAAAGGTTGACATGCAAATGTAAGGATTCAAGATCCAGTCAGAATATGAAGAATTAAATGAGAGTATTTATTACGAAGTGATTTAAGCCTAACTCAACCCCATAAAACCGGCTCATGAGGTTGAGGTTTGCACCCACTTATATACAATGAAAGACTCTAATCTCTAGTCGATGTGGGATCTCCAACACACCCCCCTCACGCCGAGACTACCAACTCGTGCGTGGGACTATATATTATGGGTGGTTCGATAGCGGCCCGATAGCGGGTGGCACGATAGACCCAACACAAACACTCGCTGGGATAGGCTCGAAAATGGCTCTGATACCATATTACGAAGTGGAATAGAGATGAACAAAAGAGAACAGAGATGAACAAAAGAGTAAACTGAAGACAAAGGATATGAGAATGAATATCTCTTCTTTCTTGTTATTCAAATCAAAACAAATGGTCTGAATATATACAAGTAGTACACTCATTATAGGTTTAACTAAAGAGGAAAAGAATCAATAAAGGTTATTGACACACAAGACAAAATAAAGGTTATTGACCTCTATAAAGAGAAACAACTGATAATTAGAAAAGACACCAAAATTCTTCTCTATAAAGAGAAACAACTGATAATTAGAAAAGACATCCAATTAATATTAGGATCCTTCTATAACTCTCTGGTATCTGTATCCTTTAATACCCCGCCACAAGCTGGAGAGCAAATATTGATGATGAGACCCAGCTTGGAACAAATATTCTTAAAAGATTGAGGACTTAAAAGCTTTGGTATAAATATCAGCCAGATGCTCTGTGGTGGAAATGGGAAGCAAATGGATGAGACCCTTCTTTAATTTTTCCCAGACCACGTGACAATCTATTTCTATATGTTTTGTACGCTCGTGAAACACTGGATTTGCTGCAATGTATCTTGCTGAGTCATTGTCACAGTATAAAAGAGATGGTTGCTCAAAAGGAACTTTGAAATCTTGAAAAAGATAAGTTAGCCATTGAATTTCACATGTAACAGTGGCCATTGCCCTGTATTCAGCTTCACAAGAACTCTTTGATATTGTTCCTTGCTTATTTGATTTCCAAGATATGAGAGAATTTCCAAGATACACACTAAAACCAGTCACTGATTGTCTTGAATCACTACATGTGCCCCAATCACTATCACAACAGGCTTTCAGATGAACAGAGGTAGTGGAAGAGAAAAATAGACCAAGACTTGGAGCCCCTTTGATATATCTAAGAATTCTAATCGATGCATTATAGTGAGCAATTGTAGGCTTAGAAAGAAATTGAGAAAGTTGTTGCACAGAAAATGTTATGTCGAGCTGGACAACCTTGAGGGTATTACGCCTCTTGGCCTCTCTTCACACTTACACACCACTTAGTGGTGATGTACTGTGCTTCGAAGGTGATAGCTAGAGAGACTCAGGGTATTAGTGAGATACATAAGTCTTCCAATCAATCTTCTGTAGGCTTGAATGTCTGTGAAAGGAACACTTCTAGTAGAAGAGAATTTCTCATGATTATTAATAGGAGTGGGTGCAGGTTTGCAGGCTAAAAGACCTGCATCTGTTAATAATTCCAATGCATATTTCCTTTGATTTACCATTATTCTTGTCTTACTTCTTGCTACTTCTAGACCAAGAAAATATCTTAAATTCCCAAGATCTTTAATCTTCAATGTCTGATTCAAGGCTTGTTTGATTTGAGCAATCTCTTCTTTATCATTTCCTGTCAATATTATATCATCCACTTATACCAATAATGCTGTAAAAGATCCTTAAGAAGAATTAATGAATAAGGAATGGTCATTTATAGATTGAATATATCCCATAGAAAGCAAAAATGATGACAGTTTGGCAAACCATTCTTTGCTAGCTTGCTTAAGACCATATCCTTTGTCTTTAGTTTACTCTTTTTGTTCATCTCTGTTCTCTTTTGTTCATCTCTATTCCACTCCGTAATATGGTATCAGAGCCATTTTCGAGCCTATCCTAGCGAGTGTTTGTGTTGGGTCTATCGTGCCACCCGCTATCGGGCCGCTATCGGACCACCCATAATATATAGTCCCACGCACGAGTTGGTAGTCTCGGCGTGAGGGGGGTGTGTTGGAGATCCCACATCGACTAGAGATTAGAGTCTTTCATTGTATATAAGTGGGTGCAAACCTCAACCCTATGAGCTGATTTTATGAGGTTGAGTTAGACTTAAAGTCCACTTCTTAACAGTATTTTAGATCTCAATTGTTCTCGAACGAGGTTAAAACCAAGAGAACAATTCGGATCACGCCTCGGTTGGTTGGTCTACACTTCCTCTCTTCCTCTCAAAATGAACCCTTCGCTCCTCCTTCGTCACTCTCCCTCTCGGTCTCTGTGAACTCCAAGCTCAAATAGTACTTGTAAAAGGACACTCCGACACTCAAGTGAGAATTCGGTATTCGGCACTCGGTGCTATTAGTACTGTATAATGACGTACCTGATTCTTGGAATCTATGCTTATTTATATGGTTGGCCCTTCGCTATTGGGTCGAATTAGGAAGCTGGGTCATGCTTAGGAGTGCATTACCTATTGCTTGATCATTGATTAGTTTCATTAATCCTGTTTAGGCATAATGGTTTTTGTGGTGTTGGTCGGCTTGGACCGGGTGCCGAGTCATGGTCTCGATCATGCGGATCCTTCCAGTACATCAACCAAGTTTATATCTTTAGTTGGGCCAAATAAAAGACTTTCTCCACATCCTCCTTCCCTTGTTTAAAAATGATTATTCCTATAATTCCAGATACCCCAAATTACTACAACCTATAACCCCTTTCATACTAGATTTTGCTTATAGTTAACATGAAATATATGAAATTGTTCACAATGGCACATGAGATTAGCATGTTGTACAACCCTTACACCTAATCAGTTCCAACATTAATTCCAAACACTTCCTGTAATGTTACATCTAAGAAACAAATGTTGAACATATTCCTCATCAGCTTCACATAAGGGACATATTGTGGTATTTAAAGTGTTATATGGAAAATATTACTTTTAAACCGAAAAAAAAAAAAATAACATCTATGTGACAACCTATTATAATAATATTTAAAAAATAAAAATAAAATAAAAATAATTAAAATATTAATTTATTGGCTTAAATGTTTTCTCTTGTTTACGATCTCACCCTATCACGACCCTTCTTATTATATCTATGATTATCTTTGTGTCAAAACATGTTCACTAGTGTACACTTTGTCAAAACCTCACAATCCAAAACAATCACAAAATCCATCTACTACATCTTTATTGAGTTTCTTTATGGCTTTAAAGATCAACAAAATGAAAAATATTCGTGATTCTACACAATAGGACTAATACGTGGATGCATGGTTTTACTATGTTTTGGGTTATGCTTTTCTATTTAAGAATTAAAGTTCAGCTTCTTTAAAAAAGTTACCTAAGTCTCTTTAGGGCTTAAAGTTGGCCTATTTTTTGGAGAAAATAATTTGACTTTTGATCTATTTAGGGCTAAAACTTTTCCTTTTTAAAACAAATTACTACATTGTTTTCTGTTTAAGGCTTAAAGTTCAGTTATTTTTTTATGGTTTAAATTTCAACTCTTTTATTTTCAAAGAAAATAACCAAATCTCTTTTTATTTAAGGCAAGTTGATTTTTTATTTTATGAAAAATAATTAAACTTTTGATCTATTGAAGGTTTAATTTTTTTAAAACAAATTGCACCGTTCTTTTCTAACTGGGGACTTAATGTTATTTTTTTTTTAGAAATTGTCGACTCTCTTTTGTTTATGTTTAAAATATACATTCTAATTATTATTTTTTTCTGATTAGAGTCCAAAATTCTTTTTGTGAGTGTATGTATGTTTTGTCCCATTCTAAAAAGCTAGAGCAAAAAAAATTCTATCATTTCACTACTTTGTCTTAAATATGTCATTACTGCAAAATAAATTTCATTTTATTTATGAAATAATTCCTAAAAAAGAAAATTGGAATCTCATTGCCAAGGTGATAGGTCTCTAGTTCGTATGCAATTTCACCAAACAAAAGTTTCCACTTTTTGTGGAGTTTTTTTTTTCTAGAAGACAAAAGGTTTTGTCTTTCAATTGTTTCTTCTCATATAGTTTATATAGTTTGTATGATATTTTGGCCTCTAGTTTATTTAATTAGAAACTTCAGGTAGATAATTATAATTCATTCTTAACTAGGAAGGACTCTAATTTATAAATTCTAAAGTAAAATTGTTAGGATGCATTCTATTTACTACAACACTAATAAAATTAACTTTTAAGTTTAAAACTAAGGTAGTTTTAGCGGATAGTAATTTGGTACACAAAATACTCTATAACATACAATACAAGAAAATAATTAAATAACAAATAATTTTAAAAACAAAAATAATTAGTTACTATTTGACTAACTAAACTATTGATATATAAAATAGTTTCTATTATTAATACAAATTTATAAACTAGTTTCTAACATTAACTATCAAGGTTTTACTACTAACTATTTTAAATTCTAAATTAATTTGACTAGTAATATACTATTTGCATATATAATTAAGCATTATCACTACAAGAAAAACGCGAATTACATAAAGATATTTACATACGGATTGAAATTCGTATGTAAAATCAACATTACATACGAATCGAAATCCGTATGTAACAGGTATTACATACGATTACATACGGATTTTTCCGTATGTAAACGACAAATAAAAAAAAATTTAAAGTGGGTGGGAGTCGAATCCAGGTTCTTTCAGTGACCAAAAAAA
This sequence comes from Phaseolus vulgaris, assembly GCF_051622355.1. Lineage (NCBI taxonomy): Eukaryota > Viridiplantae > Streptophyta > Magnoliopsida > Fabales > Fabaceae > Phaseolus > Phaseolus vulgaris. Next base: position 34,391,885 of record NC_143506.1, read on the forward strand.
CTTTAACCACCACACTAGCCAAACTCTTTAATATTATTATGATTTTTATTGTAATTATTATTATTATTAATATGAATAATATAAATAATATTAAAAAGATAAATAATATTAAAAAGATAAATAATATTAAAAAGATAAATAATATTAAAAAGATAAATAATATTAAAAAGATAAATAATATTAAAAAGATAAATAATATTAAAAAGATAAATAATATTAAAAAGATAAATAATATTAAAAAGATAAATAATATTAAAAAGATAAATAATATTAAAAAGATAAATAATATTAAAAAGATAAATAATATTAAAAAGATAAATAATATTAAAAAGATAAATAATATGAATAATATGAATAATATGAATAATATAAATAATAATATTAAAAAGATAAATAATATGAATAATATGAATAATATGAATAATATTATAATTTTAATAATATGAATAATACTAATAATATTATTATCAATAATATTAATAATATCAATAATATTAATAATATGAATAATATTAATATAATATTAATAATATGAATATAATATAAATAATATGAATATAATATTAATAATATGAATATAATATTAATAATATGAATAAAATATTAATAATATGAATAAAATATTAATAATATGAATATAATATTAATGATACAAATATAATAATATTATTATTAATATCATTAATATAATTTATATTATTATTAATATAATTTATATTATTATTATTAATATAATAATAATAATTATTATTAATAATAAGTATAAACTATATTAATAATAATAAGTATAATAAAAATCGTGATATGACCAAAAAACTTGTCTGATCTAGTGGTTAATGCTTCCCTTAGTCATTGAAAGGACTTGACTTCTAACATTAATAATAATAAAAAAATTAAAAATAAATTTATTGCATTTTGTCCGTATGTAAAGCTATTTTATATATGTATTTCAAGTACAAGATCAAATATTTGTGTCTTTTACAGGGATACCACAAATTGTTGAAGAAATCATGTTCATAAATGTTTGAATCGCATGAAAAAGTTAGGTGTCAAACAATTTTTTTTCATATATGTTTACATTTATAAATATTTAACATTTAATTAATTAGTAAATTCATTTTTTATTACTACTGATTATATCCTTAAGGAGTTACAAGACTATTATATTCAAAGTGAGTGTACAAATGATAAAAGTTCTATATTTGAACAATCATGTAAACTTTAAATGTTTTGTATTGATAAAAATATCATCTAAAAGTTTAATTATGGCTACATGAATGTTTAGTAGCTAATTTGTTTGCCTTGATAGTTGTGCATGTTATCATTTATATTTATATTCATATTTCTATTAATATTAATAGTATAATATCTATATGATGATAATGGTCATTCGAACAATGATAGATTCATTATAAGAAAATCATTAAATAAAAATCAATTTTAGAAATAAAAAATAATTAGTTGTTATATTGTCTAAATTAGATATTATTTTAAAGACTAAAAAAATTATTGGTATCTAAATTAGTTTTTATTATTTATAAATAATTTTTAATGGTAGTTAAAACATTTGTATTTAATTAAATATCAATTTAAAAACTACTTATTAATAATAGAAACTAAATTAGATACCAATAATATTTTGAGTCTCTAAAATACTATCTACTTTAGTCAATATAATAATTAATTATTTTTTGTCTCTAAAACTAGTTTCTATTAAATGCTTTTATAGTAACATTTCTTTATTGATTCTTTAGAAGTATTCTATATAACAATTTTTAAGAGTAGAAACTTACTCATTCTGTAAATATACTCTAATTTGATGTAATTCTTTTGAAAAATTTCGAACTGAGTTTTTTTTTATATGATTAGGATTGAAGAAGAATCTAATGAAGAAGGAGAAAATGAAACCACAAGAAGAATTAATAATACAAAATAATACAAGCAAGAAGAATGGAAAGAAAGGAACAAGAAGAAGTTTCAAGGGAAATTTACTAGAGGGAGACTAAAGGAAATTGAAGAAGAAATAAAGAAGCAAGATAACTATAAATTTTAGAGCTTATAGAATATTCTAAGAACACATTCTATAGTACCCTAAAAATACAATAATGAATGGATAGAGACATGAGGCACATGTGTAAGAGCAACTTCCTTCAACATGTCACTTTCTAGTGCATGTGATGGTTGTAACTACTTTACATGACCCTTCAAGTGTCTTGGACATCAAGATAGTGGAGTAAACACATTTATGAGTTATCTTGAAAGAGATGATGATCTAATATGTGGAATTGCAAGAGAATGACAAAAGCTTGAATGTGGAAGAAGATTATTGAGAAAGAGTGGCAAACTAAGACTTCAATTGGAGAAATAAGGAGGCTAACCTCACAAGGAAGTTACCTTGTGAGAATCTCTAAAGTATGAGACTATTCTAGAGTAGTTCTTGAACAAGTTAAGACACAAAATTGTCATCATATCAATACTCACGCAAAAGTGAATTTACATGGAATAATGAGTCTCATTTATAGATTTCATGATCAGTTTGTATGAGGAGTGAATGAAGGGAGATTCAAAATTGAATTTCCTCATTTGCTCCTATATTCATGACACCACAAGTGGATCTAGTGCACATGGTTTTAAACTTCTCACATTTAACATGTGTTAAATGTGTAGCATTCAAACCCTAACACATCTAAAACCCAAGCATAACCATAAAAGCTATATACAAGTCCACCTAAGGTAACTGATAACCATTTCGTCGCGTATAAGTTTTTCCTAATGTAATACAGGAAAGCCTAGGTTAAACCTATAAGACGCATCTCGTATATTTCCACCCTTCATATTCTCCTTAAACAAATTCAGATTTGAGGAAAAAATGATTAGAGTAAGTCATTGTTCCAAGCGGTTGACCAGGATCGTCTTTGCGCGTGGCTTGTCCTCGCGAGCTAGGGCACCTTCGTTTTGCTCCGTCTGTACCTGAAAAGAAGTGAACAAAGGGGCGCCCTCGCGGCCGTTTGCACTCCGACGATCAAGTTAGCTAGCGAGAAACATCAAAGGGGACACACTCTCTGAAGGTGGTCAAAAATAACTGTGCTGGAATACTAAAACTGTGTTGCCCTAATTGCCTTGTGCTCACCGTGGGTGCGCAGCGAAAACAACTAGGGTTAGTGCTCTATGTAAGGCTACGAGAATTAGGTCAAAACTCGGATCCCTTTCAAACGCCCCCAAGGTCCCTTTTTATACATCTCTCATCTTTAAAGCGCGTTAAAGCGCATTGAAAGCGTACAAAAACATTCCCTAGAACATTCGAATCTTGACTGAATTAACGCGTACCTTGGCAAACTTCCATTGTAACCTTTAATGAGCACGTGTGCATTGTCACGTGCTCTTCTGTCTTGATCGTTATTCTGTGCAGAGGGCCTCACAGCGCCGTAACCCAACTTAGGGTTAATCCATTGTGTGAGTCCTCCTTCCTTGAAGTACATTTGGCGCGTGGGGTAACTTTCTGGGCGTTAACTCATGCGTTGCAATCACTAGTCACTCGCCCTGGGGGTGTATCTACTTTTCTCTCGTACCACACACGTGGTTCTCCCCTGGTCATGGCCTTCTCATGGGTCGTATTTATTCCAGGGTCTCCCAGCAGTGGCGTGGGTACTTCACGAGTCAGGATACCCCCTATTGGTGCTAGAACTTATGGCCTTGAAGCCACCTTTTTCTTTTCCTTGTTTACTTGTTCCGGATTGTCGAGGCCCGAAGCCTCCTTGCGATGTCTTAGCTTGGTGCTTTGTCTTGGCGCCTTAACCTGGCGACGCCGATACTTGACGATGCCTTAACCTGGCGAGGTCGATACTTGGGCGACGCCTCACTTAGGCGATGACTTGAACGGTCTACCTATTGACTTTCTTCCTTGGGCCCCTCGAGGGGTACTACCACATGTTGATTTTGACTTTTGGTCAACGTTCGGGGACGGGACGGTACACAAGCCCCCCAGTCGTGAGTTGACACTTGTTTCAGCGAAAAGACTAAGGCCTCGCCCATTATCCACGTGGCATTCCTTTGTTCAGTTTGACTTGACACTCCCTGAGAGTTTGATGTGACGTTTTCTGCTTTAAAGATGTGACGTCTTAAGTCGTGCGCTAACCCCTCGACACGTGGCATGATCCTACGGCTGAGGACGAGGGTCGCTAGCTCTTCTCCAAGCTAATGTTATAACCTTTCGAAAACACGCGCTCAAGGCACTATTCCATCATTCTTCATATTCTCTTCGCATTCCTTCCTACTGTTCATCTTTCCCGTAACTTCGTGCCTCTTCTTCACGAAAGCTCTCGCCTTTGCATCTTCTAAACGCCAAAGGTATGGTTTTTCTATTCCGATTCGCCCTTACACTTCACTATGTGGATCTCATAACTGCCTGGGACTGTTTATTTTTATGTATTTCTTATGTCCTACTCCTTTCCTCCACGTTCCTTTGTTCTTCCTTCTTTTCTGGATTTCTCACGTGGGTAGGGGTCTTCTTAGGGTTTATTTCCCCTTTTTCGCCTTAACCCTATTCACTGAACCTTTCCTCTTCTTCATTCTTCAGCTTCCTCATCAATGGCACGTACTAAAACAACGGCCAACCCTCCACCCCCCTCCGTCAACCATAAGGCCCTCTATCCGTGGGCTCCAGACGACCTGCTTGACGAGTGTTCGGACTTGGTCTCCACCAAAGCTTGGAGACCATATAGGGGAGCCAAGCAGCTATGATCATCGCGCCTTCGCGAAAAGGCACGATAACGACATCACAGTGCTTCCTTGTACTCTTGGGGAGCCCGTGTGTGGGGACGAACGGGCTAACAACGGGGTCCCCTTCATTTATTTTTATCAAGTGGTGTTCAAGCGTATTGGGATGCGCTTGCCCTTCTCCCGATTTGAGAGGGAGTTGCTGACAGAGATCAACATCGCCCCAGCTCAACTGCACCCCAACGGTTGGGCTTTCATCAAGGCTTTCGACGTGTTGTGCGGGTTCTTTGGGTGTACACCCTCAGTTGATGTCTTCCTACACTTCTTCGAAGTGAAGAAACAGGGGAAGAGCCTTTGGGTGAGCCTCAGTAACATCCCTGGTAGGGTTCTTTTGTCCCTATTCCAGCAATCTTTTAAGGGGTGGAGAGGCAAATTCTTCAAGGTTTGCTGCTCCGAGTACGACACCTCTGCCCTAGACGGCTTTCCCCTATACTGGGTGAAGGAGGTAAAGACTGTGAAGTCCAAATCGTTGGACGAACTGCCCTCGAATGACCGAGAGGCTTGCAAAATATTGACCAGTGTGGGGGATTTTGACACCGCCATCTTAATAAGCCTAGAGTACAACGTTGAAGCTTTAACACAGTACATAAGTATGAGTGCCTCTCCCTATGACCTTCTAGCCTCTGCCTCTGTTGGATTCTTGTTTGGTACATGATTTGTCTGCCCTTTTGTGTTTTAGTTTTAGGTTAACCTCTGCTACGTTTTGTTTCCTTGGTGCAGATTCCAAGATGGATAGGCAGCGACGGTCGCGGATGGCTCAGTTGCTGAGGGTAAAGGACGGGGCCTTGGCATCTGCCCCTCCGACCTCTGCTGCGTCCCCAGCTTCTCACCATCCTCAATCTCAATCTGCCACGACTCCGTCGACCCCACCAGTCCAAACTTCTTCCCACCAGCCTCTAAGCTCCCCACTTTCCATTGCAGCCATGCCACTCGCGCTGGCCGAGGCTACTGCTCCCTCAGCCCCCCTTGACAAAGGGAAAAAGGTGGTGGTAGTTACTGATGACGATGAAGATTCTGCCGAGGGGCAAGTCTTCAAACGTCAAAGGACAATTCAGCATGCTCCTCAACAAGTCACCTCGGCCACCTCTTCCTCTTACGGGGCTGAGTCCTTAAGGGAGGATCCCCCAGTGCCACTTCCCCTCCTCAACCGACGGACCCAGAGGTTGGGACTGAGGCCACGACCATTCCCCCACCTGCCCCAAAGCTTCCTCTTCCTATGCAAGATTTGTTGAGGGGGTTTCTGGCCAGGGAGTCACCGGGTAGTCAATCTGAAGGGGCCCAGAGAGAAAGCTTATACTACTACATGGGGGCCTTCATGTCTTGTGCCTACGCCTAGCACAAACAGTCCAGGGCCAACGCTGCTCAAAACTCTGCCTTCCAAGCACTGAAGAAGGAAGTTTTTTTCCTAAAAGAGGAGAAAGTGAAGTTGAAAGAGGAGAAGGAGAGGCTAGCCACCCACTGGGGGCGTCAGGAGGAAGCATACAAAGCCTCGCTGGGGGTGGCGCAGAAAGCGAAGGAAGAGGCCAACAAACAACTACATGAGGCGGCTCAAGCCCAGGCTGGGCTTCTTAATGAAGTGGTGCCCCTTCGAAAAAAGATCGTTGATCTCGAGGCAGCTGTGGAGACTTCTAAGGCATACCAAGAGAAACTTGAGGACCAGTGTGTGAATCGGGAGCAGACACTGGGAAAGACTGAGGTCGCACTTGCGAACAAGACTGATGAATGCTCCCGGTTAACCGCTGAGAACAACTCCCTCCAGGCCAAAATCCAAGAGTTGACTTTTGCCTTGGCCTCCAAGGACCAAGAAATTATAGCTCAAGTTGCCAATTTCAAAGTTGCTGAAGAGAAACTGGTAGGGGAGTCTACCACTAATTTCGCCGAGGCCCTTGTTCAAGTTGCCTGTGTGAACCCTGGCATTGACATTTCTGGGTGCAGCCCCTTGAACGAAGTGGTCGACGGCAAGCTGGTGCCTTTGGAGGCCTCCGAGGAATAGCCCTTACCTCATACTCTCACCATATTTGATGTGTTCACAATTGCCTTTGCTTAAGTTTGCAACTATTGTGAACCTTATCTGTAATTATAACTTTTGATTTACGCTTAAATGTCCATTGGCTTTATCTTTGCATGCTTGTGTCTGCTTCTGCTTTCTTTGCTATATCGGGTGCGTTACCTTCGGCACTCCTCTTCTTCGTGGTCGACTTTAACTCTTTAGGTAGTACGTGACTTCCTCTCCTATTCTCCCCTTCTAAGTCGCGATGTGTACCCTTCCCTAGGTCTCTCCACCAATGAACTTGCTTGGCCCCCGTATCTGCGAGGAATCTTCCTCATGAAAACGTCGCTTGCCTCGTCATTGCCCAAAGGCAAGGAAAAATTTGGTCTCTACAACATTGCTCTAAGGCGAGGGAGGACTATATTTGTTCCTCTCTGGCGTCTCACCGTCGCTTGAGGGTGAAGAGGACTTATCTCACTTGTGCTGGGTGTCTACACTAAAGGAGGGACCTGCTTCGAGCGTCCTCAGTGTGTCTAAATACTTTGGGGACAAAAATCACGCCCTGGTGCCCACGACTGAGGAGAGGCCTGCTACCGCAACACCGTATCGTCCTCAGGGTGTCTGAAAACACCAAGGTGTAACGTTCCAAACGTCTGATGCTAGGGCTAGCTGTTCCTACCTGAGGAGGGGGTGTCTCGAAGGAATCCCTTTTCCCCTACTCAGGGACTGGGCACCCAGATTTTAGCTTGTATCTATCGTCTAGCACCGGGATTAGTTGTTCATACTTGAGGAGGGGGTGTCTCGAAGGAATCCCTTGTCCCCTACTCAGGGACTGGACACCCAGATTTTAGCTTGTATCTATCGTCTGGCACCGGGGTTAGTTGTTCATACTTGAGGAGGGGGTGTCTCGAAGGAATCCCTTGTCCCCTACTCAAGGACTAAGTGCCCGGATTTTAACCCATACTGTTATCTGGCACCGGGGTTAGTTGTTCATACTTGAGGAGGGGGCGTCCCGAAGGAATCCCTTAACCCCTGATCAAGGACTAAACGCCCGGATTTTAACTCATACTGATATTTGGCACCGGGGTTAGTTGTTCATACTTGAGGAAGGGGCGTCCCGAAGGAATCCCTTAACCCCTGATCAAGGACTAAATGCCCGAATTTTAACTCATACTGATATCTGGCACCGGGGTTAGTTGTTCATACTTGAGGAGGGGGTGTCCTGAAGAAATCCTTTAACCCCTGATCAAGGACTAAACGCCCGGATTTTAACTCATACTGGACATACCTGGTATCTTGACCCCCGCTTGATTATCTGGTGGCAACGCCTTGTTCTAGTGACACCTTGTCTCGGCATCGTTATCTTGGCGACGCTTTATCTTGGCAGCGCCTCATATTGACATTGCTTCATCTGGGCGACGCCTCTTCTTGGCGACGACTCCTCTTTTCGTCTTTGTTTCTTTAACCTTTGATCTTACATTTTAACGAGAGAAAAGTTAGAGCGAAAAATATCTTAAACTTCTCCTTTCTTTATTTGGGTGACCTCATTAAAAAATCCCCGGGAGGGAAAAAGAGTGTCCCCTACACAAACTTCAACTGGAATAACATCAACTGAAATAGAACTTTAAATTCGCCGCATTCCAGCTACGTGGGATGGGGCCCTCTTCTAAAGTCTCTAGCTTATACGAACCATTCCCTTTGGCCTTGGTTATCCTGAACGGTCCAGTCCACTTGGGAGACAACTTGCTTTCTAATTCGTAGGGGTGGGCCTTCCTCATGACCAGATCACCAACCTGGAACCGTCGCAACTTTACCTTGGAGTTGTGCTGACGCTCCACCCTTCTTTTCACGGCCTCGGCCTTGATTTTTGCTTCTTCCCTGGCTTTATCTATCAGGTCCAGGTTCACTCTCCTTTTTTTGTCGAATCCTTCCGCCACGAAGCCCAGGAAACGGGGCAAACTCTCGTGGATCTCCACTGGGATCATGGTGTTCGATCCACACACCAAGCTGAAGGGTGTCTCAATGGTGGAGGATTGAGGCGCGGTGTGGTAAGCCCGTACGATCCTTGGTGCTTCATCTGCGGGCGAGGCCTTTCCGTGTGCTCCTTCTATCGGCGAGGCCTCGCCGTCTTTTCCTGTTGTATGGGCGCCTTCCATAGGCATGGCCCCTAAGGTGGCTTCGACTGGTGTGAACCCTGCGGGTGCCACCCCATCCCATGATTCTAATTCTATAGGTGAATTTGAGACAGGCAGTCGCTCAATCACCATAGCTACGTCTCTCTTTGTTTTCAAACTATTCTCATAGCACTTTCGGGCCTCTTCTTGGTTTGACTTAATGACTATCACCTTGCCGCTAAGGTCTGGTAACTTCACCTTCATGTGGCGTGTGGAGGACACCGCCCTTAATCTGTTCGAGGCGGGTCTGCCTAGCAGAATGTTGTAAGCTGAGTTGGCGTTAACCACCAAGTATCGAATGCCCTCGGTGCGTGATGTCGCTCCATCCGTGAACGTCGTCCTTAATTCTAAATAGCCACGTACTTCTACTGGGTTATCTGCGAACCCATACAAGCACCCCGTATAGGGCCTCAACAGGTCAGGGGACAATTGTAGCTTGTTGAAGGTCGACCAAAACATGACGTCTGCGGAACTGCCTTGGTCGACGAGGACCCTATGTACCTTTTTTCCCGCTGTGACTACTGAAATGACCACCGAGTCATTACCATGTGGGACGACATCCCGTAGGTCAACCATTGTGAAAACGAGGTCTGACTCCCACGGGTCGTCCGGAAATTCTTTTGTAACCAAATTTACTGACCTTACGTATTTCTTTCGTTGAGAGGCGGTAGGTCCTCCTCCGGAAAATCCACCTGAAATGGTGTGAACCTCCCCATGGACTGGCACCTCGTGTGCCTGGCTCTCCTCTGGTGTCGCGGGGACCGTGGTCGTGGTGGCCCAGCGTGATAATCTTTCAGGAAACCATTCTTCACAAGCTCATCTAACTGATAGTCCATTGCTAAGCAGTTGTTGATATGGTGCCCAAATGCCTCGTGAAATTCGCACCATGATTCCTTGTGAGGTCCCAGTATCTTGTCAGACTTCGCTGGTGGCCTCAACCTGTCGGCTATTGATGACTTTTTACGGCAAGTGCACCGCGTTTGTCAAAAGTAATAATTGTCCCTAAGGACGGATATCGATCCCACAAGGAACAGTGAATTATCGAGTACAATAATCGCTAAATATAAAAACAAAACAATTAAAAGAGTTTTGAATTAATTGTGTTGGCACTGATCAATAAGAAAACAAACAAAGAATTAGTTGTTTCAATTGGAAAAATAAGGGTTAGGTTGTTTATTGTGTCGCGCTAATGGGCTAAATGATAAAACATAAAAAAGGCCCAATCTTTCTTTGCATCTTTTCCATTCTAGAACCTTCTATCTTTATCTTTTTAGCTCAAATCATTCATCTTTAATCCAAATCTCCAATCTTCCTTAGAAATCTGCAATTAACACCAAATTTGAGAATAAAATACTCTTATTCAAATAAAGATCATAAAAAATGTAAAAAGGTATAAATTCATAAATTAGGAATTATTTTATATGTAAGTTAGCAATAAATCCTCATAAGTGCCTATATTTTAATATGAAATATTACTGAAATTAGACACTTATCAGCTATATTGGGCACAACAATAAGGTCTTTAAGTTCTATCACAAAGTTGTGCCTTAGAGGTCAGTTGCTCTCTCTCCTTCCTTTTGATCGGCCCTTAGGTTGGGTTCTCCTTGTCTCGAAGGTGCGCCTTCTATCTTGATCCTTCCTTTCTGTAGTAGCTACGTGGACTCTGGCAGGTTGCGCACGCATCTGTGCTCTGGGGCGTGTAGGTGCAGCTTTTGTGCACTTCTCGTATGCTTCGCCCGTCGAGGCGATGTGTTCCACCGCCCGACGCCTTATTTCAGCAAAAGTCCTAGGTCGAGTGCGATTGAGTGACTTGATAAAGACCCAGGGCGCACTCCTTTCCTGAATGCGTACACAATCATGGGCTCGTCAGTGGTACCCACCTTCACCACTTGCGCCCTAAAGCGGCTTATGTATTCTTTCAGGGTCTCCCCTTGATACTGCTTCACGTCAAAGAGATCGTATGAGACTGGGGTCGGGGCCCTGTTGGCTAAATACTGCTCTCTGAACAGCCGCAAAATTTGTGCGAAAGACGTGATGTGACCCTCTGGGAGGCTGATGAACCAGTCCATAGCCATCCCAGTCAAGGTGCTCATAAACAGCTTGCATCTTACGGCATCAGATCCGCTTACCAGCATCATCTGTGTGTGGAATGCAGTGAGGTGCACCTCGGGATCCTTCATCCCTGTGAAGGTTACTTTGGGTCCCGTGAACGTGTTGGGGATTGCTGCCTCTAGGATTGCCTGTGAGAATGGTGTTGAGAATTCCCTGGGTGGTGTGGGAGTTTTAGGTTCGTCTACGTCGCGCCAGCCACGACGTAACTCCTCATTGGCACGGTGGAGCTCATCGTTTCTTGCCTGAGATGCCGTGAGATCCGCCTGCATACGCTATTGCTCCGCTCTCGATGCTGCCATTGCCTCTTGCAGCCCTTGCATCATGTCCACCAGTTGTTGCATGGTCATCTCCTCACTCCTAGAGCGTGCAGGCCTCGTGCTCATGCATTTTCTGGAAACCTTCTTAACTTATCTGGGTTTTGAGAACTGGAACTGAGAAACTTGAGTAGTGGGACTGATGTTTTATTTCGGGCCCCACGGTGGGCGCCAAATGTTCAAGCGGTTGACCGGGATCGTCTTTGCGCGTAGCTTGTCCTCGCGAGCTAGGGCACCTTCGTTTTGCTCCGTCTGTACCTGAAAAGAAGTGAACAAAGGGGTGCCCTCACGGCCGTTTGCACTCCGACGATCAAGTCAGCTAGCGAGAAACATCAAAGGGGACACACCCTCTGAAGGTGGTCAGAAATAACTGTGCTGGAATACTAAAACTGTGTTGCCCTAATTGCCTTGTGCTCACCGTGGGTGCGCAGCGAAAACAACTAGGGTTAGTGCTCTGTGTAAGGCTACGAGAATTAGGTCAAAACTCGGATCCCTTTCAAACGCCCCCAAGGTCCCTTTTTATACATCTCTCATCTTTAAAGCGCGTTAAAGCGCATTGAAAGCGTACAAAAACATTCCCTAGAACATTTGAATCTTAACTGAATTAACGCGTACCTTGGCAAACTTCCACTGTAACCTTTAATGAGCACGTGTGCATTGCCACGTGCTCTTCTGTCTTGATCATTATTCTGTGCAGAGGGCCTCACAGTGCCGTAACCCAACTTAGGGTTAATCCATTGTGTGAGTCCTCCTTCCTTGAAGTGCATCTGGCGCGTGGGGTGACTTTCTGGGCGTTAACTCATGCGTTGCAATCACTAGTCACTCGCCCTGGGGGTGTATCTACTTTTCTCTCGTACCACACACGTGGTTCTCCCCTGGTCATGGCCTTCTCATGGGTCGTATCTATTTCAGGGTCTCCCAGCAGTGGCGTGGGTACTTCACGAGTCAGGATACCCCCTATTGGTGCTAGAACTTATGGCCTTGAAGCCACCTTTTTCTTTTCCTTGTTTACTTGTTCCGGACTGTCGAGGTCCGAAGCCTCCTTGCGATGTCTTAGCTTGGTGCTTTGTCTTGGCGCCGCCTTAACCTAGCGACGCCGATACTTGGCGATGCCTTAACCTGGCGAGGCCGATACTTGGCGATGCCTTTCTTGGGCGACGCCTCACTCAGGCTCTTTATTTAATTAAGTCATTTAACGCATACCATTCGGTCATCCGGTACCGACCGGTACACTTGCCCCCAGGCTCGAGGGTATGGGTGGCCGAAGAGTCGTATGAGACGCATGGGATTTTCGAGGTAGTGCTTGATAGCTGGCACCATTAAATGCGTGGCAGAGATGTGACGCATGGCAGAGTTGCCGTTTGGAGGCGCTGTCCCATCCAGATGGAATTAACGATGAGGATTTTGCGTCGTTTCGTATGCCGAGCGTGTTTGATCGTTGGATTGGTTTTGATCTAACGGTACTGGACGAGCGCTGGGGTTTTCTTCTTTCACTTCCCAGCCTATAAATACCACTTTATTTGAACATTTGAGGGTTTTCCAACTTCTTTTGTTCTTTGAGTCTTGCACCGTTTGCTCCGATCGCCGAGCGCTGAGTCTGTTGCCAATGTCATTTTCTTCGTTCAAGGTTAGTCATGCCTTCTTCTATAGAGTCTTCGAATGCTGTAGATTCGTCTCTGACTCGCACTACATCCAGTAGTGCGAGGCAATTGTCGGTTGACCCTAGTTATGATTGGGTTGATCCGTCCGTCCTCCGAATCCCTAGCAAGATTAGGTCTTCTGATGAATTAGATTAATTTATTTCTGCTCATCAAGATTCTCTAGCAGCCGGCTGCTCTACTGATGCGCTGGCTTTTGATATTTGTGGTATGACCGACCGTGTGTGCCACGGTCAGGAAAATGCCCCGCATGATTTTTTCTTTGTATATAGTACTTTCTTTTCTCACTTGCACATATCTTTTCCCTTCGATGACTTCACTATGAGTGTCCTTCGGATTCTCAATGTTGCACCGACCCAATTGCACCCAAATTCGTGGGCCGTTTTACAAGCCTTTCGAATCATTTGTCAAATATTTGGCCTTACGCCTACCCTCGGGTCTTTTTTATATTACTACAATACTTATCCAAGTACTCCCGTCGGTTGGTTATCCCTGTCCAGTCGTCCGGGGAATGTGCGTTTTGCTGCATTTACCACTTCCTATAAGAATTTCAAAGACTATTACTTTAAAGTGTTTGTCGAACCGGACGGCCGTGACCTATTTTATAATGCCGATGGGACCACCAAATTTCCGTTCCATTGGATAGAGAAGCCCACTTCCCTTGACCATTCGTTTTGGGAATCTTTATCTCCCTTTGATAAAGAAGTTCTGATGATTGTAAACCAACTACCATGTAGACTTTCCACTCGGGAACTGGTAGCCCTTTATGAGTCGTCCAAGCAATGGGCGGACCTGAATGGTGAGCACCTTTTTCTTCTCGGTCGGTTAATTAATAACTTCATGTTTCTCACTTGTGCATGTGTTTTGCAGATATTGTTTTGACAATGGATCCCAGTTTGAAGAAATACATGAACACCTTGAAGAGACAAGCTAACAAGAGAAAAATACCTGTTCTTGCCGAGACGGTGCCCATAACGACTGAACGGGAGGTTATTCCGGTCGAAACTGCCGCCACCCCAGTCCAGGGTAAAAAGAGGGGACAACCATCTAAAACGCCCCGTACTGACGCCCGGTCCTCATTCGGCAGTCCTGTCAGCATGTTGGGGTCGTCCGTAAGGGTGGCCCCTACCATGCAGTTTGACTTGCATCCGGATGACGAAGGTGTCTTATCCGATATTCCTATGCTGGATCTGATTGAAGAGATGGTCGAGCTGCAATGTCGTGCGGCTGTGGTCAGCAGGTCTATCGGAGTTGAGTTGAAGAGGGTGAAAACGGTGTCGATCCCGAAATTGAAATCCCAACTGAGTGAATCGATCGTCTCCCTGAAGGATGTTGATGAGACTCGGAACGAGGCACGGTTAGCCAAGGAGGAAAAGGAGGCTTTGAAGGTCACTTTGACCCAAGTAATGGCCGAACGAGCTGACGCTGTCAAAGAGCAAGAAAGATTAGCTGCTAATAAGGACTCCCTTAATGCTCAGGTTGAGCAACTTCAAGGGTTTATGTTAAGCATCAACGAGGAGTCTTTCAAGCAAGGCGTCCAACAGGTTGCTTTCTTTCACGGAATGCCGACTGATGATGAACGGTATGACTCTAATATGGACGTGGTGGATGGCCGATTGATGCCGCTAGGAGGTGAGGAAGCCGAAGATAATGATCAACCTACGTGTGATCTAATAGTGGAGACAACACAAGATGATGTGGTACAACCGGATGAAGCTGCCCAACCGGACGATACGATCGACATTATTTGATATTATTATTACTATCTGAACCTGGGATGTGGGCAAAGGACAAATTTATTGCTTTTTATTTTAACTGCCGTGAACAATTGTCTTTTATCTTGCGTTGTTAATGCTAGTATGAATTTCTACCAAGTGTTCTTTGCCGACTGATCGAAACGAATGACTTGTATCGATAGTTGTGTTATAACTTGAGCAATATGCGTTGATTCTGGCCGAACAAGAGGTTAAACGAATGTAGGATTTTAGTTCTGACCGAACAAACTGTTTATAATTAACGAAAATTATTGGTTTTTAACCAACTTTGGGAATCCTGATAACGTTTACATTATAATTCTTGGTCGACCGTTCGGTTAACTTAATTAATAATGGGATAAATACTGTGTTGATCAAACATTGGTAAATAATGTTTAAGTTATAATTAGGATAACCTTAGTTATATATTTTTATTAATTTTTGACCAAAAATTGGTAAATAACGTTTAAGTTATAATTCAGATAACCTTAGTTATATATTCTTACCAAACGACCGATTTATTAATAATAAATTATTTAATTTCTGACCAAAAATTGGTAAATAATGTTTAAGTTATAATTCAGATAACCTTAGTTATATATTCTGACCGAACGACCGGTTAATTAATAATAAATTATTAATTTCTGACCAAAAATTGGTAAATAACGTTTAAGTTATAATTCGGATAACCTTAGTTATATATTCTGACTGAATGACTGGTTAATTAATAATAAATTATTAATTTCTGACCAAAAATTGGTAAATAACGTTTAAGTTATAATTCGGATAACCTTAGTTATATATTCTGACCGAACGACCGGTTAATTAATAATAAATTATTAATTTTTGACCAAAAATTGGTAAATAACGTTTAAGTTATAATTCGGATAACCTTAGTTATATATTCTGACCGAACGACCAGTTAATTAATAATAAATTATTAATTTCTGACCAAAAATTGGTAAATAACGTTTAAGTTATAATTCAGATAACCTTAGTTATATATTTTGACCGAACGACCGGTTAATTAATAATAAATTATTAATTTCTGACCAAAAATTGGTAAATAACGTCTAAGTTATAATTCGGACCGACTGTTCGGTTTAATAATGGTATGCTAATTTCTGACCAGAATTGTAATGCTTCATGTAAAATGATTTAAAGTGCCTCGTTAAAACCTTCTCGGTCGAAAATCTTCCTTAGGGATAAAACAATCGAGCGAAGAAAGAGTGCACTGAGTTTATTTATCAACTGTAATAGAACTTGAGATGCGTGACATTCCACGTTCTCGGTATAGATTTTCCTAATAAATATTCCAAGTAATATGCTCCTCCTGCTGCTGTATCGGCAATACGGAATGGCCCTTCCCAGTTGCTTGAAAACTTCCCGCCTTCTTTCCGAGCGTCACTACGCATGCACCAAACTAACTCTCCCTTTTGATAGCTTCGTGGCTTTACCTTCGAGTTATATCTTCTTGCTGCCCGTATCTTGCATGCTTCTTCTCTTATCCTGCATTTGTCCCTTAATTCATTGATGAGGTCTAGGCCGACCAATAGACTTTCTTTGTTCAAGTCCAAGTCTAACATTTGTCGGCGCAATGAAGGTTCGTCGATTTCGACCGGAATCATGGCTTCAGTGTCGTATGTCAGACTGTAAGGTGTCTCCTGAGTTATTGACTGAGGGGTACAACGGTAGGCCCAGAGAACTTCTAACAGTTCTTCAGTCCAATTTCCTTTAGCTGGACCGAGCCTTTTCTTCAACTCGTTGAGAATGACTTTGTTGGCGGCTTCGGCCTGACCGTTGGTCTGTGGATGCTCGACCGAGCTCGTGATATGTTTGATGTGGAGTTTTTCATAGAATTCAGCTAGCCCTCGGTTGGTAAATTGGCGACCGTTATCTGTGATAATGACCTGAGGTAGGCCAAACCTGCAGACAATGTTTTTCCATACAAAATTCTGAACGTTGCGGGCGGTGATGGCCGTCAATGGTTCGGCTTCGATCCACTTGGTAAAGTAATCGATGCCAACCAACAGGAATTTGCATTGCCCTTTGCCAGGTGCGAAGGGTCCAATAATATCCATCCCCCATTTCACAAAGGGCCAGAGAGATAGGATGTAGTGTAGATGTTATGGTTTTTGGTGCGATAGGGTGTCGAACTCCTGACACTTTACACATTTTTTAACATATTCGGTGCAATCTCCTTGTATGGTCGGCCAGTAGTATCCAGCTCTTTATATTTTGGCGGACATAGTCTGTGCTCCTGAATGGGTTCCACATATCCCTTCGTGTAGTTCGGTCATCACATAAGTGACTTGCTCTGGACTAAGACACTTTAGGAGAGGACGGGAGTATCCTCTCCTATAGAGGTCTTGGTCAATGAGTATGTATCGGGCGGCCTGCAGTTTCATCGTTTTCTCCAAGTGCAGGTCACATACTCCTTCGGTCAAGTATTGCTTGATGAGAGTCATCCAGTTAGGTTGAGTGTCGGTCGCCATGCATTCTTCGGTACCAACACTTGGTTTAACAAGGGTTACATGTATGGCCAACCGATGGACTCCTTTCTTTTTTATTGTGGCCAATCTTGACAGAGCGTCCGCCCGAGTGTTATTTTCTCTCCGTACGTGTTGGAACGAGATTTCTTTGAACCTGCTTACAAGATTTTTCACAAAATGGAAATATTGTTGAAGCAATGTTTCTCTTACCTCATACTCCTCTGTGAGTTGTCTGATGACTAGACGGGAGTCGCTTTTACAAGTTATATTTGTTATCTTTAACTCGATTGCCAGGTGTAAACCTGCGATTATTGCTTCATACTCGGCTTGATTATTTGAAGTTTTAAATTCAAACTTCATGGCTTGCTCGATAACAATTTCTCCCGGTCCTTCGAGTACAACTTCGCTCCGCACGAACGACTGTTCGAAGATCCGTCTACGTATAGCGTCCATCGGGGTGTTTTCTCTTCGGTGGGATAAAGAGTGAGTTCTGCTGTGAAGTCAGCAAGGGCTTGGGACTTAATGGCCCCCCTAGGTTGGTATTCGATATGGAATTCTGACAGTTCGACTGCCTAACCTATCATTCGCCCGGCTAGGTCAGGCTTGGTGAGGATCTTCATAATGGGATAGTTAATTTTAACTATGACCCAATGATTCTGGAAATACATCTGCATCCGCCGTGCGGTAATGACCAAAGCCAGTGCGACTTTTTCTACCATCTGGTATCGGATCTCCGCACCGTGCAAGACTCGACTAACATAAGTCGCTGGTATGTGGCTCCGGCATTCTTGAGGCCGAACGACATTACCTCATAGAAAAAATTATCGGAATCTGTTCTAAACGCGGTCTTCTCCCGGTCACGGTGGTACATCTG
Source organism: Phaseolus vulgaris (assembly GCF_051622355.1). Lineage (NCBI taxonomy): Eukaryota > Viridiplantae > Streptophyta > Magnoliopsida > Fabales > Fabaceae > Phaseolus > Phaseolus vulgaris. Next base: position 34,410,029 of record NC_143506.1, read on the forward strand.
TATTTGGTTGTATCCCGAATAAGCATCAAGGAAACTTAGGATTTGATGGTCGGCCGCACCGTCAACAAGTCGGTCGATTGTAGGTAATGGATACGAGTCCTTTGGGCATGCTTTGTTAAGATCTGAGTAATCTACACACATTCTCCATTTACCATTCGCCTTTTTGACCATCACCACATTGGCCAACCACGTTGTGTAGTGGGCCTTTTGAATAAAACCAGCTTGAACTAGTTTGTCTGTTTCCTCCCGTGCGGCTTTGCGTCGTTCTTCACCTAGTTTCCTTTTCTTGTGAGCGATCGGTCTAGCCTCTTTATAGACAGATAACCGATGGGTGATAACATTTGACTTTACCCCTGGCATGTCTGCAGCTGTCCAAGCAAAAAGGTCAGCATTTTTCGTTAACGTCTTACCGATCACTTCTTGGTCGTCTGGCTTGAGAGATGTTCCTATGTACGTTTTATGGTCTTTGTCGCGGAGGAATATGGGTTGAAGATCTTCCCCTGCTTCCATCCGAGGATCATCCAGCCAGGGATCTAGGTCAACTAAAGCGACTAAGTGTCTTCTAGATTCTCTTCCTTTAGAACGTCTTTCAAGCGATCAGCCTCTCCGCTCTGTGGTTCGGTCGGCCTACGTGGTATATAACCTTCGAGTTGGTTCTACCTTCAAGCTAGCTACATAACACTCTCGCACTATCTTCTGATCTACGTGCACGGTGGCTATATCCCCGTTGACCGAGGGAAATTTCATGGCTTTCAACCTGTTGATGGATGGTCGACCGAGCAAGATATTATACGATGTATTGGCATTGACTAGCAGATATCGTATGTTAATAGTCTTGTTGAGGTAGTCATCGCTGAACGTAGTAAATAGGTCAATGAATCCTCTTGTGTCTACTCTTTCTCCTGAAAATCCAACCATCTGTCCGTTGTATGGCTGTATTTCTGCCTTTGAAATTTGCATTTTCTTGAATGTTTCCCAATAAAGGATGTCGACCGAGCTACCCTGGTCCACAAGGACTTTGGCAATTGCAAATTTATCTATCTCCACGGTTATGACCATGGGGTCGTCCTGAGCGAGGTCGATTGCTGTGAAGTCGTCATCGATAAAGGTGATTGGCAGTATATCGGTCGGCGGTGTGTGGAGGCCGAATGGACGGATTGGATCGCCCTCAAATGTTTCTTCCTTGCCGAGTTGGAACATCCACCACCTGCAAACCCACCTGCGATGTAATTAATCTCTTGAGGAGGTGTACCAAGTGACACTAGTCCGACGATTGTATTGATAATTGCTCGAACTTTCTGCTTGGTCCGACTTCTACGCTCGGGACTTTCGCTTTTTGGCCTCGTCCGTCCGGACTTTCACTTCGTTTCCTTCTATTTGAACGACAATAATCATCGTGAATTCGGTCGTCTCTTTGTCCCGAACGTTCTCGGGGATCGGGGTCGCGCTGGGGCGATCTAGGTGTAGTTATGGTTGTCTTCACAAATTTACGAAGATGACCGGCCTGGACAAGTTCTTCTATTTTATCTTTTAATGCTTGGCAACCTTCGGTCGTATGACCGTAGTTGCAATGGTATTGGCAGAGTTTACTCGTGTCGGCATTGGGAGGAGTTTATGATTGTTTCAGTGCTGGAATCAATTCAATCTGCAATGCTTCATCCAAAATCTTACCCCTTGGTACAACCAGCGGCGTATAACTATGAAAGCGAGGACCTCTATTTGGACGATACCGGTGTAGGTCGGCTGGTGTTATGGGAGGACGATTCCCTTTACTTCTGTCCGTGTTTTTAGCATATGTTTTGCGATGATAATCAACATGCTCCTCAATTTGCATGAATTTTGTAGCTCTTGTTCTTAATTCATCCATATTGTACGGTGGACGTTTGATAAGACTTTCTGTGAACCTTCCGGGTAGTATGGTTGAAACCAAGTGGTGCATAGCTATTTCTGGATTTAGATTGCGTATGCTCATACAAACTTTAGAAAATCTGTCCATGAAATCCCGCAAAGATTCTCCTCTTTCTTGTTTGACGTTGAGAAGGGACATGGAGGACGTTCGATGGGGTCTACTGGTAGCATATTGTGTAGTGAATTTCAATTCTAAAGCATCGAAGTTTGCAATGGAATTAGGGGGAAGGTCATAAAACCATCAGAGAGGGCCTTCCCTGAGCGGGGAAGACTTTACACCATACCATTCGATCGATCGTGTAGAGGGTCATCTGTGTCCTGAAGATATTCAGGTGCTCGTCCGGATCCAAGGAACCATCATAGAGATTCATGGTTAGACCTCTCCATTTGCTGGGAAGAGGAGCGGTTATTATGTCATCAGTGAACGGATGGCCCCTCGGGTTTGCTACTCTGTTTGGGATTTCCTGCCTCACACTCTGATGGGTTTGCTGGACGAGTGATGTGTGAGGTACAGTTTGGGCTATTGTCTTCGTCCCGGATTGGTGTGGTGGTGGAGTAGGTGCACGTGAATGTCCCTCACGCTCAGATTGCTCGAGTCTTTCCATCAATCTTCTGTTTTGTTCTTTTAACTGAGCCATTTCCTTTGCATGTCGTTGGCGTTCTTCTTCCTGTCTTTTCTTCTCCTCCTCTTGACGTAGCTGGTTTGTCACTCCTCTCTGAAGTAAATCCTGCATCTGAACTTGGAGGGTTTAGAGCATCATCCTATGCTCTTCAGCGGTGTTGTCGTTGTTGGTGTTGTTTGCTGTTGAAGCCATCTGCACTCGTTGGAATCCTTATGCCTGGGAATAGTGATTACTCGGCCCCACGGTGGGTGCCAATTGTACCTGTATGGATATTGGGGACTGAGTAATGTTGATCCACGTCGATACACAGTGTTTACTTCACTCTTGGTTGTCCTATTCTTGAAGTCTTTTTTCTTCTTCGCGTGCCTCGGTCGGCCGGCGGGGGTACCTATGATTGCACTCCGATGTTCAAGTCAGCGATGGTGCTCAAGTGAGAATTCTCTGATATTATGAAAACATACCTTTTTCCCTTTTAGAAGTCCCTTTAATAGGTTGACTTGGGCCTTGGCCATGTGGGTCAAGCAGCTGACGGTTAGAGACGTGCTTAGTGGTCTCTGGATCGTGTTTGGTGGTTTCCTAAGATCCCGGGAGTGTTCCCAAAAATCCAGGGAGTGTTAACGTGTTTGACTTACTCAGCGACAATTATAACTGCTCATTCCACGTGTAACCACGTTCTTTATTTAATTAAGTCATTTAACGCAAACCATTTGATCGTCCGGTGCCGACCGGTATACATACTATGAATTTTGCTCGGTTTTTGTTACAAAATAATACGCAACTTTCTGGTTACTACCATGATATTAAAATTATTGGAGCATTTTCCTTCTATTTAGGAATAAAAGAGAGAATAATGCTAATGAATTTATTTTATTATTATTATTTTATTGGTAGCCTAAGAATAGTGCTAGTGGTTTAAAAATGCATTCTGGTGTTTGGAAGATTGATATGATTGTATTCAATTGATTTCGATTAGGAATTTTTTTTTTCCCATTAATTGTTTTTCGCTGTAAAGTATTGTAAATACTGCTACGAATATGAATAAGTAAAGCTACTTGTGAATTGTTCATAAAGCTTCCTTATTTTATTAAATAAAAGAATTATGTTTAAGATTACATTCAATTACTTAAATAAGTTTAAATTAGACTTTACAAACATAAAGTTAAGATATATATATATATATATGTGTCTTTTATATTATTGTAAAAGATTATAAATTTCACAATATCATTCTACTTGTTTAGCACAAAATATATCAGAATTGTGAATTGTATCAAGATATTTTATTAAAATACTAAATTGTTGCGGTTAAAAAATTTATGAAACCTGTTTTCCTTAGTGAATATCTATTTTAAAATTTGTTTTTATAAAGTGTTATGATGATATTTAGGTTGATTATCTTTCATATATACTTCCTAATAAGATTAAATTTGTGCATTAATTGCTCTTTGACTCGAAAATCCTAGACCACCAATTGATCAGTGAGCATGACTTCAAAAAAATTATGGGATTACCATCGAGCATGACTCAAACACATTCCAGATAACTCATCTCCAGTTGACTAGTGAGTAGTGGAATGGACTAAAAAATGTTAGGATCAGACTATTTTATAGGAAGTGTACATTGAATTCACAAGGATAAATTGAATTTTTAAGTAAAATATTCACTAAATAAAAAATAATAATTAAAGTTTGTTGGAGGTTGATTATAAGGTTGCAAAAATTTTAAATAAAACAAAATAAAAAGTTATTGATTGAATTGAAATCTTTCTCACTCTCAGTACAAAAAATTATATTTTTAGTGGAGGTTTTTTAACTAAGGTTATTATAACCTCGTAAGTGGGTTTAATTACCGGAGGTTATTTTAACCTCTTTTAAATTCCAGAGATTTATTTTAAATCTCACTAAAATAATTTATATTTATTTTAAATTTTATTTTTCCTTTGTTTATCACTTTCTCTTCTCTTTCATGTAAACCCTAATTCTCTCGTTTCCCTCCTCACTTCCCTCTCCCTCCAATCCTTCCACGTCGTAACCATTCGCTCCTCCAACCTTAACGCCATCCTCCGCCTCCCGCTTCAGACGCCACCCTCCGTCTCCTGCTCCAACGTCACTACACTCTCTCGCTGCGCCGCTCTATTCCACAATGCTAACAAGTACGCCTCCAATTGGACCTCCATTCTCGAGAACACCAGTGTGTGCGATTCTTCCAAAGTTGTTCTAATTGGAGAGTCTGAAATTGGGAAATCAAATCTGCTCTTGCAAAAGATGTATTCCGGTAGGATTTCAAACCCACAATACGGGTAGAATTTGCTTACCGGAACATCAAGGTTGGAGAATAACTCATCAAAGCTCAAATATGGGACACTGCAGGCCAAGAGAGGTAAGGAACTCACTATTCCTTCTTTTTCTTTTCTCCCTTCCAATGGATGACTCTCTGTTTTCTCTTCAATTGGTCATTGCTTTCAACTTTTTAATTCTTTTAGGCTCTGTAAACTATAATAAATTACAGTTTTGTTGTACAGAGTATGTTATTACAGATTGTTTTTTCTTTGTTGCAATAGCAGTACCTTTTTCTATCAATCGCATAATTTAGTTATTCAATTAAATTTTGTGTTGAAAATATTTGCAGTTAAATAAATGTTGTTGAGTGTAGTGTAAAATCTGTTTAACAAATATAAATTATTCTCATGTGGAGCTGAAGTTCTTATCTCTTGAAATTTGGTGTTTTGGTGTGATTTGAACATTATAGAACTTGCGAAATCATAATTATGAAGACATGGCACTGGTATATAGGATAATGGAAATTTGTGTGTGATTTTATAGTTTGCGTGGTTAACTTAAGGCTCTTGAGATGAATTGAATGCATTGGTTAACTTTAAGTGTTATTATCAGGACATTGCTTTAAGAAGTTAATAAATATAATTGTTTTCTTAAATTGTAAATTATGTTTGAAACTACAAGAGAGTGTATCTAAAGTATTGAATGTTTTTATTCCTTTTATTTTCTAGATTTACTTTTTTATTTCTCTTTCTACAAATTCTGCATCATAGAAGGCCCCGGAACGGTGCAGGATTTCGTCAAGATGGAGCTTCAAGAGAAATTATCTTTTGGCTTAATTATATTAAAGTTTTTCATAAATTAACATTATCTTTTGGCTTAATATATATATATATATATATAAAATCTATGTGAGTTGAGAAGAAAAGGAGAAGAGAGATAAAAGTGCAATGTTGGTAATTGGCTAGTTTTGGCTTCTGTTGCAATTTTGATTTGTTGAAATTGAAACTGAGTTGTTTGGGTTAGTTTGGGAAATGAATAAAATGATATCTGGGTTAAGTGAAATCAAATACTTCAGCACATGGTTCTAGACATGGTATTTTAGTAGCATGACACAAGAGTTATGGTTCCAGTGGAGTGGAGGAGAAATCTCATTAACAACAACTAAAGCTATATTCTTATATTTTTGACAGGGTTGTGAGGCATCAATTTTACTGAACAACACTGCTATTCTAGAAAGCAAGCAAGATGCAATTCCAAATAACAATTCAATAAGGGGTTTGGATGTGGTCAAATAATATCAAGACAGCGGTGGAAAATACTTGTCCCGGGACAGTTTCTTGTGCTGATATTCTTGCTATTGAAGCTGAAATAGGTTCTATTCTGGTAAGTTCAAATTCTCAATCATTTAACGTAGTGTGATTATAGTAATGCCCTAATTAAGGTGAATTAGACAAAAAGGAAATATACAATTTCTATTAGATTTAAAAAATGCCATGGGTTAAAAGTTATATATATGGTATTGGGATTCAAATAAAAAATTTGTAACAAAAATTTTTTGGCTGATCAAAAAAATTATAATTAAAATTCAAACATAATTCTTTGAATAAAGGTCACACCGGTTGTGTTCATCCTAGCAAATTAGTAGAAAAATCTCAATCATCATATACGTTCTTGATAAGACGCTATCTTTTTTAATGAACACAATTATAATATTTTAATCGCTCAAATAGACATTATATTTATCTTAAGTAAAAAATAACTTATTTAAAAAATACTTAATTAAATTATGAGTAATAATAAAGAATACTTAACGAGATCAATATTGTAAATCTTATTTATATATATATATATATATATATATATAATTTTTATAAACAAAGTCACGTATTGTAAATATTTCATTAATTCTTTTCTATAAATGATAATCAATTAAAAAAATTTAATCGATTAAAGTTAAATAATATAATAAAATATTTTTTATTCTAAATATTAAATAATTAAAATATATAAATGTAAATAATAATTAAAATAATTATAAGTAAATTTTATTATACTATAATAAAATGAATAATTAAAATAAATATATTGAATAATTAATAAAATAAAATGAAATGATTTTAATATTTTGTTATATTTTATATTAAAAAATAAATAATTAAAACAAATAGTATTGAAATAAAAAATAAAATAATATATATTATGACGATTTATTTAATATATTTTAATTCTGAATTATAATTTTTAATTAAAGCTTTATAATAACTTTTATTTTAATTTAAATTTTATTTTGACTTTAATTTACATTTTCAAAAATTTATTCTTTACGTTCAATTCTTTAAAATATTATTTTTTAAATTATTTCTAACTATATCATATATATATATATAACTAAATTTATTTTATTACATTAATTAATTTATTTCAAACTTTCCCATCATCTTAAACTTGAATGGGATGAGAGAATGATTACTTTGAGCAAGTTATCTATCATCTTCTTAGTGCAAGAACAAAATTTTGTGATTTCTAAGCGTATTCAGATGAATTAATCCTACTCTGCCGAACTTATGATGATTTTAGGTTCAACCAAATGTTCCACTCTCACCACCGTTTGTTACATATTCCCAGAATCTTCCAAACAAGGTTTTCCAGCACTTCCTCTTCTATGTTAGATCTCTGCACCAAACCCCAGCACCTTCAACAACTCCATGCAAGGTTCTTCCTCCATGGCCTTCACCAAAACCAATCTCTTTCCTCCAAACTCATGGATTGCTACGCCAAATTTGGACTCCTGGACTTGTCGCAGAAGCTTTTTTACTACACGCAAAACCCAGATATCGTTCTCTATAGAGCAATCTTAAGAACCTTGTACCAGTTTGGTGAATATGACAATACCCTCTTTTTGTACAAAGCGATGGTTGGGAAGTCCATGTACCCAGATGAAGAAAGTAGCTCTTTTGTTTTGAGATCTTGCTTTTGTTTGTCTCATGAACAAGGGAAGATGGTTCATGGGCAGATAGTGAGGCTGGGTTTGGATGCATTTGACTTGGTGGGAAGAACTTTGGTAGAGTTGTATGACATGAATGGTTTTTTTAATGTGGATGAACCAGTTGAAGGAAAATATGTAATGGAATTGAATTATTGGAATAACTTGATTTCAGAGGCATCTGAAAATGGAAAAATGGAGGAAAGCTTTAAACATTTTTGTAGGATGAGAAAGGAGAATATCCAACCTAATTCAATTACTGTGATTGGATTGTTAAGGTCCACTGTTGAGTTGAACTCACTGAAGACAGGACAGGCCCTACACTCTTTTGTTGTTGTGAGCTGCCTGTATGGAAAACTAACTGTGAATACTGCACTGTTGTCAATGTATGCAAAGTTGGGTAGTCTAGAAGATGCAAAAATGCTGTTTGAGAAAATGCCTGACAAGGACCTTGTGGTCTGGAACATAATGATTTCAGCATATTCAGGGAATGGATTCCCCAAGGAATCCTTAGAACTTGTATATTGTATGGTTAGATCAGGTTTTAGACCTGACTTGTTCACGGCAATTCCTGCTATTTCTTCTATCACACAGTTAAAGTATAATGAATGGGGAAAGCAAATGCATGCTCATGTGATAAGAAATGGTTCAGATTATCAGGTATCCATTCACAATTCTCTTATTGACATGTATTCTGCATGTGATGACTTAAATTTGGCACAGAAGATTTTTGGCTTCATAATGAACAAGACTGTGGTTTCATGGAGTGCAATGATCAAAGGATATACAATGCATGATCGGCCTCTTGAGGCTCTGTCTCTTTTCTTGGAAATGAAACGGAGTGGTACTAGACTTGACTTCATTATAGTCATTAACATCTTGCCAGCCTTTGCAAAGATAGGGGCATTGCATTATGTAAGTTACTTACACGGTTACTCGTTGAAAACCAGCCTTGATTCCCTTAAATCCCTTAAGACATCCTTTCTTAGTAGCTATGCAAAATGTGGTTGCATAGAAATGGCCAGAAAGCTTTTTGATGAAGAGAAAAGTATCCATAGAGATATAATTGCGTGGAACTCAATGATCAGTGCGTATTCTAAACATGGGGAGTGGTTTAGATGTTTTCATTTGTACAGCCAAATGAAACTATCGAGCATTGTACCGGACCAAGTGACATTTCTTGGGCTACTCACAGCTTGTGTTAATTCAGGCCTTGTTAGCAAAGGCAAGGAGATTTTCAAGGAAATGGTGGAAATATATGGATACCAACCTTGTAAGGAACATCATACTTGTATGGTTGATCTACTCGGACGTTCTGGCCAAATCCATGAAGCCAATGAAATAATAAAAACTATTCCATTGGAGTCAGATGCCAGGGTTTATGGCCCTTTGTTGAGTGCCTGTAAGATGCACTCAGAGACCCGTTTAGCAGAACTTGCTGCTCAGAAGCTTATAAATATGGAACCTAAAAATGCTGGAAACTATGTACTGCTCTCCAATATATATGCTGCAGCAGGAAATTGGGACAAAGTTGCTAAAATGAGGAGCTTTCTTAGAGATAGAGGACTAAAGAAAACACCAGGTTGTAGCTGGCTTGAATTAAATGGACAAGTGCACGAGTTTCGTGTTGCGGATAAATCTCATCAAAGATGGGAAGATATATACTCAATATTAAATGTACTGGAGTTGGAAGCAGGGGATATGGAAGATGATGATCTTGAACTCTTTGACCCTTTTGTCATTAAGGGGTGTGAATTGCCCATGAATCAACCCAACCTAAGACATAACACCTTATAAGTTAAGGTAATTTATTTGTCATTTAAGCTCCACCCTTTTTACCTTGGAGTTGAAGATTATAAATTACAAAATTTTACTCATCATAGTCATGCTTCACCTGACAAAAAGGTCATAAATGTGTATAGGTTATTCCTGTTCACTTGTTAGGCTTGTTAGGCTTTGTTTTAAATGTGTATAGGTTATTCCTGTTCACTTGTTAGGCTTGTTAGGCTTTGTTTTATGGCTTCGTTGCGTATTTTTTAAGTGGTATTGATAGTATCATAAATGAAAAGAGAAGATAGTTGTGCACATTTTGCCATTTATTTATTGAAATTTTAAACATAAAATACTTATAAATATAAAATATTGATGTAAACAACTTAAAATCCTGAACTAATATAATATAATATAAAAAAAAACCCATAACTCAATCAGAAAACGAGAAAGGAAAACAAAATTAGCAAATAATTTGTACTTTTTCAAAATATAGCAAATATGTACATTAGAAAAAACAAGAGCTTTAGAAACTTCTGAAACCCAAGTCAATACGAATTATCCATAAGGGCACTAAATTAATATCAAAATAACTTTTACATTAAATAATTAAATATACAACAATTAAAATAACACAACAAAGTATAAATTTAACATGTATAAATGGAATGGGTTTAAAAACAAATAAAATAATATAAATGAAAAAAAAGCAAAAGAAAGAGTTTTAGATATTTAATCACTTATAATTTCATTTCATTACAACATGAAATAATCCATAGCACAACCTTTTTCTTTCACACCAAATAACACAATTTCCAGTTTTATTTTGGTGTTTGAATATGTGAGATTTTTCCAATCTAGTTTGAAAATCGTGATCTACCCTTGGATTTTGCATAGAGCAGAGAAGAGAGGTGGAAATGAAGGTTGCTCCGGTGGTGGTGTTCTTGTTCAGAGACTCAGAGGGTTTCGCCGCCGCTATCTTACAAGCTCTCCACCCCAACACGTCATCCTCCTTCACCCGCCGGTAATTTTTTCTTCTCATCACTTTTTCTTCCCTGAACTCAAGGTCATAACCATTATTCATTAATGAATTTGTGTTGTAGAGAGGACACATTCGACCACTCCCTGGAGCCTTATGGAATCAAACACCTCAAAGCATCTGGGAGCGTTTCGCACTTCGTTGATGAGCACGGCGCTTATATGGTAACCCTCCTCAGCCACCCTTTTACACTTTTTCTCATGTTTTCTCAGATATTGTTATATGATGGTAATTTATTCATATAAGCACAAAACTTAGATGCCCTTTTGGATGAAATTGTGAAATGATAGTGAGTGGTTGCGAGATATCCGTTAAATTTGCTTTCTTGTTGCGTGGCATTGAAGAGAGTGAACACATACATACAAGCTGAAAAAGGTAGTTGAAACCTTGAAGTCATTCTGGCTGTTAACAATTTGAGCCTCTTTCAATGAGGGGTAGTTTTTTATTTTCAAATGTTGGTTCTGAAATTTGGGTGTGAATAGAGGTTGCTGGCTGTTGAAGGTTGCAATTGAGTTCTGTGGTGGGTGGACTAGACTGTTCTTATTCCCATGTTAAATGAAATTAATGAATGGATTCCAATGCTTAGAACAGGATATTGAGCGGATTCTCTCGAACAACATCTTTGATTTTTCCTTTCTAAAGATAGAATTTATCACTCATAACATAACTGATTTATTCTCCAGTCTAGATTCTCGTGGTTAATTTCGTACTCCTTTGCTAGAGGATATGATTTTTTAGATCTTTGTTCAAGGTGTTTCTATGATTACATGTGATGTTTCTTCAAGTTAGACAACTGTGAATTCTTGTATTTTCTTTAAATTGGATCAATTTCTCTACTGAGATTGACTTTCTGAAAATATTCACAAGCTGCTGCTTGATTCTGTAAAATTGGAGTTAATACTCTGAGAAATTAGATTTAAATGGTAAACTTAAAGCATACAAATTTATCTTCTGAGATGATTTGTTATTCGTATGCTTCAGAAATACATCTGATTCTGTTAAACTCTTCATATCCAGGTTTCAATTGTGGCTATGGAGCATTATAAGCCACCAGTACTAGCTTGTGCTCTTAATGAAGTCCTCAATAAAATTACTGCAGATAAATCATCCCTGCCTACACTTTTGGTACCATTTTTGGTGGAATCTTCCAAGGTTAAAGGGAAAATTAAACACCTAGGATCAGATGAAAGCAAACCTCTGATATTTGGTATACCGATTGGTCAAAATACAGACATAATGCAGGCCTTACTCAACAAAACCCAGGAGCTACCATCTTCGTCATGGATTCAACATGAAATTTTTGCATCTTTTCTTCACTTTGTTCGTGTAATGCAGTTACCAACCTTTTTTCTAATTGGACAAACTAGTTAATATTTGGACGATCAATCCACCAAACAACATGAGGTATTCATTTGACTCATCACTTTTAAACCATGTTTATTGATCTCTAAAAAAAACTGTCTTCTACTTTTGACACTGGTTGTTGGTGTCAATGGATAGCATATCATGAGGCAACCGTCCTGTAAACAGGGGGACTGTCGGCTTAATTATACTATTTTCACCATGCAATAACCTAAAAAGAATTTGTGTCTTCCTTCTTTTTTTTGTCCTTCAATAAACTGCTGCGTCTTCAACAGCTAATTTACGATGGTTTGTGCTAGATAATTCATGCTATAGGAGAGATTTTGGCTAGTACTACAGGTCTGCAGTTTTCAGAAGACAGAGTGGTATGGAATCCAAAAAAGAAATCAGTTCAAAGCAAAGAGCCATGGCAAGCATTATATGGTTGAAACAGGATCATTTACGTACTGACTTGGAACCAGTATTTTCATGGATCTGATTCACCGAACCTTTGGTCTTATGTATCAACTATTTCCTTCAAAAGTTATTATTAATTTCCCCCCATATTTTCCTTACATCTTGTTCAAGTATCTTAGTATTGTGTAAAGTGATGGATGTTGCCATCACATGTAGCTGCATTTTCTTTTGAGTATTTGTTGGTTTTATTTTGATCAACCTATTCGACGTATTGCATAGAGTAGATTTAACCGTTTATGTTATGCACCACACTGTATACTCACTGTCGCTTTGGTGCCTTGACCTCTTTTGAAGGGAGGTCAAGATAAGAGCCCCAGATTTTTAGATTTTGCTTCTGTAAAAGAAACAATTAAAGATGAGGATGAGTTTCTAACTGTCTATATTTCGGTAAAGTACTAAAAAATAAGGTAAACTTTGAAATGATAATTATGGACGAGTTTTTTAATTAAATTTTTAATACATTAAATACGAAATATATCTGTATGTAATATTTTTTTAATTTAAATTTAAAATAAATTACATATAAATTTTATTCATATAATAATTTCTGTTTTTTTATTTAAATTTCAAATATCTTATATACGAATTAGAATTCGTATGTAAATATCTGTATGTAATCGGTATGTAATTTCAATATTTCTTGTAGTGATTTTTATTCTGAATTATAATTTTATAATAATTTTCATTTTAATTTAAAATTTATTTTGACTTTAATTTACATTTTCAATTTTTTTTTCTTTACATTCAATTTTTTAAAATTTATTTATATATAATTAATTTAATTTTATTATATTAATTGAATTTATTTCAAACTTTCCCTTTAAACTTGGACTGGAAGAGAGAATGACTACCTTGAGTTAGTTTCATAACACTAACCTAAAAAAGATTTCTTTAGAGCTTATAAAATTATCTATCATCTTGTTACGAAGTTGTAAGAATAATGTTACGAAGTTGTAAGAATAAAATTTTATGATTTCTAAGTGTATTTAGACGAATTACTCCTACACTGATCATTGTGCCGAACTTATGATGTTTATAGGTTCAACCTTCTTTGTTAAATAACTTCCATTAAAATTAATTTTTCTAGTAGTGTTAGATGATTATTTTTTATTCTAAATTATAATTTCATAATAATTTTTATTTTAATTTAAAATTTATTTTGACTTTAATTTACATTTTCAATTTTTTTTTCTTTACAATCAATTTTTTAAAATTTATTTATATATAATTAAATTTGTTTTATTACATTAATTGAATTTATTTCAAACTTTCCCATTGTCTTAAACTTGGATTTGGAAGAGAGAATGACTACCTTGAGCCTAGTTCCATAACAATAACCTAAAAAAGATTTCTTTAGAGCTTATAAAATTATCTATCATCTTGTTACATAAGAAATTGTAAGAACAAAATTTATGATTTCTAAGCGTATTCAGACGAATTAATCCTACACTGAGTTTTGTGTCGAACTTATGATGTTTTTAGGTTCAACTAAATGCTGACTCTCATCACCATTTGTTACATCTATTTAACATTCCCAAAATCTTCCAAACAAGGTTTTCTAGCACTTCCTCTCTGCACAAAACCTCAGCACCTTCAAGAATTCCATGCAAGGTTCTTCCTCAATGGCCTCCACCAAAACCAATCTCATTCCTCCAAACTCATGGACTGTTACGCCAAATTTTAATAACATGAATCACAATTTTAATACCCAATTACAATTAAAAAATCTTACAATAAAAATCATAAATATACCATCTAAACTAATTTTATTTTGCTAATGATAGTACACAAAAATATGGCAATTAGGGATAGTAAAAACAAAAATATTTTGGTAGATACACTATTCTTATTTATTTTAATTTTTCACTAATAGCCCTATTTTGATGAAGGGTAGAAATATCATGATATTCATTAATAATTTATTATCAAATTTAATTTAAATATTTTAAAAAAAGCAGTCATCGAAATAAAGTTATGAAATATTAATGATTGAATAATTGTTTAGAGTTTAACTTTATATATTTATATTATTTTAATTCAACTTTTGAAGGTATAGTTGTTTTTTAAATAATAATATATAAATTATTTTTTAGAAAGATCAAATTTATTTTTACTAATATTTTGTTATGTAATTTTAATTGAATTATATTTTTAAATTAATTTTTATCTGAGTTTATATTTAAAAAAATTAATTTTAAATAAAATTAAATAATAAAATAAAAAGTATTTAGCTAGTATCCAAATACTCACTGCCATAAAAAAAAGAATGGTGAACATTTTAATTTTTGAATAGATAGTATCCCCTTATGTTACTTTAGCATTGGCATTCTTAATGGAAAGTGTTGATTATGAAATGTTGCCCAAACCTCACCCATGTACCCAAAACATCATCTCCCAACTTTTCCCTACTCTCCAAATCCCTACCATTCTCCACTGTAAAACCCAAAAATTATCTATTTTCTATCAAGCGAAAGAAAGAATAAAATAAAAAAAAAAAAAGATATTTTAGGAACTTCAATCCTATTACAGTGAAATAAGGTTTATGTACATGCATAATCCTAACAAAATCATATCAGTCATCAAATAACTTTTGTATACATCAACACGACAGAAAATAATGCTAATGTGGTTCCAATACAAGTCAAAGACATAACATATCAATAAGCACCCATTCAAAATTGTCCCATTCAAAATTGTCCCAATTAACTTGACCAACAAAACCAGTCTAAATTACTCAAATGTAAGGATTCAAGATCCATTCAGAATATGAAGAATTAAATGAGAGTATTTTAGATCTCAACTGTTCTTGAACGAGATTGGAAGAGAACAATTCGAATCACGCATCGGTTGGTTGGTCTAGACTTCCTCTCTTCCTCTCAAAATAAACCTTTCACCCCTCTGTCATTAGTCTCCCTCTTGGTCTCTGCAAACTCCAAGCTCAGATGGTACCTGCAAAAGGGCACTTCGAGGCTCAAGTGAGAATTCGGTATTCGGCACTAGGTGCTATTAATACTGTATAATGACGTACTTGATTCTTGAAATTTGTGCTTATTTGTATGATTGACCCTTCGTAATTGGACTGGATTAGGGAGTTGGGTCATGCTTAGGAGTCCATTACCTAGTGCTTGATCACAGTTAGTTTCATTAATCTTGTTTAGGCATAATGGTTTCTGAGGTGTCGGTCAGCTTGGATCAGATGCCGAGTCATGGTCTCGATCGTGTGGATCCTACCCGTACATCAACCAAGTTCATATCTTTACTTGGGTCAAATAAAAGACTTTCTCCACATCCTCCTTCCCTTGTTTAAAAATGAATATTCTTATAATTCTATATACCCCAAATTACTACAACCTATAACTCCTTTCATACTTTCATACTAGATTTTGCTTATAGTTAACATGAAATATATGAAATTGTTCATTATAGCACATGGGATTAGCATGTTGAACAACCCTTACACCTAATCAGTTCCAACATTTATGTAATGTTACATCCAAAGAACAAATGCTGAACATATTCCCCATGAACTTCACATAAGGGACATGTTGTATTTAAAGTGACTCCTCTTCTTATCATTGTTATGGGGAAAATATTACTTTTAAACTGAAAAAAGTAAATAACATATATTTGACAATCTATTATAATAATATTTCAAAAATAAAAAATAAATTAAATATAATTAAAATATTAATTTATTGGGTTATTAAGTAATTGTTTTCTCTTGTTTACGATCTCACCCTATCACGACCCTTATTATATCTATGATTATCTTTGTGTCAAAACATGTCCACTAGTGTACACTTTGTCAAAACCAAACAATCCAAAACAATCACAAAATCCATCTACTACATCTTTATTGAGTTTCTTTATGGCTTTTAAGATCAACAAAATGAAAAATATTTGTGATTCTACACAATAGGACTAATACGTGGATGCATTGTTTTACTATGTTTTGGGTTATACTTTTCTATTTAAGAATTAAAGTTCAGCTTCTTTAAAAAAGTTACCTAAGTCTCTTTAGGGCTTAAAGTTTGCCTATTTGTTGGAGAAAATAATTTGACTTTTAATCTTTTTAGGGCTAAAACTTTTCCTTTTTAAAACAAATTACTACATTGTTTTCTGTTTAAGGCTTAAAGTTCAGTTATTTTTTTATGGTTTAAATTTCAATTTTTTTTCAAAGAAAATAACCAAATCTCTTTTTAATTAAAGATTAAAGTTGATTTTTTTTTTATGAAAAATAACTCAACTTTTGATCTATGAAGGTTTAATTTTTCTTTAAACAAATTGCACCGTTCTTTTCTAATTGGGAACTTAATGTTATTTTTTTTAGAATTGTCGAGTCTCTTTTGTTTATGTTTAAAATATACATTCTAATTTATTTTTTTTCTGATTAGAGTCCAAAATTCTTTTTGTGTGTGTATGTATGTTTTGTCCCATTCTAAAAAGCTAGAGCAAAAAAATTTCTATCATTTCACTACTTTGTCTTAAATATGTCATTATTGCAAAATAAATTTCATTTTATTTATGAAATAATTCCTAAAAAAGAAAATTGGAATCTCATTGCCAAGGTGATAGGTCTCTAGTTCGTATGCAATTTCACCAAATAAAAGTTTCCACTTTTTGTGGAGTTTTTTTTTTTTTAAAAGACAAAAGGTTTTGTCTTTCAATTGTTTCTTCTCATATAGTTTATATAGTTTGTATGATATTTTGTTCTCTAGTAGGAATGACTCTAATTTATAAATTCTAAAGATAAATTCTAAAGTATTTACTACAACACTTATAAAATTAACTTTAAATTTGAAACTAAGGTAGTTTTAGTGGATAGTAATTTGGTACACAAAATACCATATAACATATAATACAAGAAAATAATTAAATAATAATTAATTTTAAAGACAAAAAATAATTAATTACTATTTGACTAACCATTGATATATAAAATATTTTCTATTATTAATAAAAATTTATAAACTAGTTTCTAACATTAACTATCAAGGTTTTACTACTAACTATTTTAAATTCTAAATTAATTTCTTTACTGATACTTTAGAAGTATTCTATATAACAATTTTTAAGAGTAGAAACTTACTCATTCTGTAAATATACTCTAATTTGATGTAATTCTTTTGAAAAATTTCGAACTAAGCTTTTTTTATATGATTAGGATTGAAGAAGAATCTAATGAAGAAGGAGAAAATGAAACTACAATAAGAATTAATAATACAAGCAAGAAGCATGGAAAGAAAGGAATAATAAGAAGTTTCAAGGGAAATTTACTAGAGGGAGACTAAAGGAAATTGAAGAAGAAATAAAGAAGCAAGATAACTAGTAAATTTTAGAGCTTATAGAATATTCTAAGAACACATTCTATAGTACCCTAAAACTACAATAATGAATGGATAGAGACATGAGGCACATGTGTAAGAGCAACTTCATTCAACATGTCACTTTCAAGTGCATGTGATGGTTGTAACTACTTTACATGACCCTTCAAGTGTCTTGGACATCAAGATAGTGGAGTAGACACATTTATGAGTTATCTTGAAAGAGATGACAATATAATATGTGGAATTGCAAGAGAATGACAAAAGCTTGAATGTGGAAGAAGATTATTGAGGAAGAGTGGCAAACTAAGACTTCAATTGGAGAAGCAAGGAGGCTAACCTCACAAGGAAGTTACCTTGTGAGAATCTCTAAAGTAGGAGACTATTCTAGAGTAGTTCTTGAACAAGTTAAGACATGAAATTTTCGTCATATAATACTCACGCAAAAGTGAATTTACATGGAATAATGAGTCTTATTTATAGATTTCATGATCAGTTTGTATGAGGAGCGAATGAAGGGAGATTCAAAATTGAATTTCCTCATTTGCTCCTATATTCATTACACCACAAGTGGATCTAGTGCACATGGTTTTAAACTTCTCACATTTAACATGTGTTAAATGTGTAGCATTCAAACCCTAACACATCTAAAACCCAAGCATAACCATAAAAGCTATATACAAGTCCATCTAAGGTAACTAATAACCATTTCGTGGCGTATAAGTTTTTCCTAATGTAATACAGGAAAACCTAGGTTAAACCTATAAGACGCATCTCGTATATTTTCACCCTTCATATTCTCCTTAAACAAATTCAGATTGGAGGAAAAAATTATTAGAGTAAGTCATCTTCAACTTTGAATGCAAGAAACCCAAATATGGATTACTTGTTTAATAAAGAAAACACATAACCAATCGACTTTTATATTCAAAGAAAACAATTCTCAATCCAACGCTCTTGTGAAAATTTGAAGAAGACTTACTCTAACAATATCTTTGAAGGATATTTGCTATGTTTTTTATGCGTTTAACATGAGGTTTTTAATTTTAGAAATTTGAAAGAATATTCCTACGAAAAATTTTCTTTTAATTTTGTTTTTGAGATAATGCAGATTTAATTGATCTTGATTTCTTTAACTCACGTGATTCGGCTACTCACGTGATTCGACTATTCACGTGGTAGATGCTTCATTAAGATTCATTAAGATCATCTATAAGACAACCTAGTCAGACAGTCTGCTCTAAAAAATATTACACATACAAGATTTACATAAATAACACTTAAGGCCAAAATAAACACATAATTAGATGAATCTGAATTAAAACAATAAATTTATTTATGATTACAGTTCAAAAATATATAATTACAACTTTAAAGTGTGAATGAAATTAGGCTCATCAGATACCCAACTAGCTTACTTGATACTCTCTCTAAGAGTGTTTTTGTTTGTATCTTAAGAGGTCTTAGCCTTAGGGGGAGATTAAGACTGAAGTACTCAGGTATGTGTACTCTTTGTACTTGGAGATATCTGTGTATTCAGATAAACCTTATGAGGTTGGTGTACTCGTTTGTAATCCTTTGTGATTAGTGGAATTTCTTAAGCAATTTCCAAACTAAAGCTGTCCAAGAACTAGAGTCGATATAAAACTTTTTGTTGCTTTTCTCTTCTCTTAAACTTGTTAGATGTTACATTGTGTGTAATTCTCCATTCACAAATTGAGTTCAAGCTCTACCTCATGAGAACCTGAGCTTCTGAGCTTTTCTCCCTTCAAAGTCGCGAATAGTATCACAAGTCTCCCTCTTAAACTCCTCTTACCCCTTTGGCATCTTCACTTTCTCCCTAATTTACATTGCTTTCGCGTTGAACTGAAGTTTTAAGGGCCCTCTGGTGAATTATTAGCTACAGAGATTAATTCAGTCAATTCTTTGTATTTGTAGGCCAGCACGTGGGAAGATGTCGCGTAGCTGCATATTTTGAACCTGTTCTTTCTACCACTCTTCAACTTGGACATAAGATCCAATGAAGTAAAATTCATTGTCATAATTGTGTCCGATGACCCATTAGACCCATAATTTTCCACTGATTCGTTTTAAGATTCAATATCAGTTACACTTTCTCTCCACACCCTTTCACATCTGTAATTAAATGGAATGATAGATTCTTCCTCCATTGAAATACTTGATGGAGAAAGCAATAAATAGGCACTGATAAGATAACAATCAACAAGTTTGTAACAGAAGAAATAACCATCGAACATTATTCATAGCTTATCATTGCATAATTTGTCATTCAACAAACTGTTCCAGTAGCAAACTCCATAACTGAGTTCATGAGTCAACCAAATTCAATAAAAATGAGTCAAAATATGCAAAGAAAAAAGAAGCAAGACCTAGCTAGGTACCATCGCGACGTCGACCACCGCCTCGACGGCGACCTCTGCCACCACCTTGAGCACTGCCACTGCCACGGCCTCTTCCTGCTCCATCATCAAGATGAAGATTTCCGAGGGGAAGTACAGAATGAAGGGGAAGTCTATTATTAAGATTGTTAACTAACGTTTCTTGAATTAACATCAACGATTCAAGATGAGAAACCGTGGCGTGTTCACTGCGTGCACGAATGATTGCTCGCAAAGATTCATACTCCTCGGGCAAGCCTTCCAAGATGGCCTCAACATGTTCATGTTCAGAGACCTCATCTCCCAAACCAACTAATGCACTGATGAGAGAAGTGACCCTGCTAACATATTCTGTCACACTTTGATTCTCTTTCTTTGTGTTCTTGATCTCTGCCCTTAGGGCTATCTTGAGCTTGTTTATCAACTCAGTACGGCATATTTCGTGCACTGCACTCCAGACCTCCCAGGCATGTTCCCATCCCGTCACAAAAGAACACATGAATTCAGATAAAGATGATAACAGCCAAGTGCGCACCTTTTCATCATGAATAACCCATTCTTCATACTCCTCCCTTACCACATCACTGACTTGGTTTGCATATTTTATAGGGGTCACAGGGTTTATAACCAACCCTAGCAAATTTTCTTTGATCAACACACGCATAACTTGCTGTTTCCAAGCAACCAAATTGATTACTCCTTCTAGTTTTATGGGTAACTCGTCTGTGAGTGTCCATGCCACCAAAGAGGATCTGGATGTTGATTCTGTTGCCCGTGTTGTGGATGTTGCGGGTGCTGATTCCGTTGCCCATGCTGCTGATGCTAATTTCGATAGCGCCGACAAAGCTGATGGTGATGTGCTTACAGATGCTGATACCAAAGCTGTAACAAAAGCCGAGGCTGATGAAGCTACGGAAACAGAAGCCGAGGTGGAAGACAATGAAGATACCGGAGTGGAAGACGATGCCGATACTGGAAGAGAAACAGAATTGGAAGGTGATGCAGATGCCGGAACAGAAACAGAGGTGGAAGACGAGGCTGAAGTGCCTTCATGGTCTTGGACTGGTTTTTCCGCCATGAGAATACAGTGGAGTTTCTTTTCTTTGAACCGAAACCCACTAATACCAACATTATAGCGAAAACTCCAACTAACCCCCAAATTATAGTATTGTTTTATTGATATGTAAATTTTTGAAATTTTATTCAGACCTAAATGATTTGTAAAAAGAACAATATTAAAAAAAATCTTTGAATGAGAACAAATTGGCGCACAGCATGGAACACGTAAAAACTGTTCCACTGAAAATAAGATTGAGACGTCACGACCGAAGCATTCTCACCGTGAAGACGCATACTATCTGCAGAGAATTGCTCGGTTTTTGTTACAAAATAATATGCAACTTTCTGGTTACTACCAATGATATTAAAATTATTGGAGCATTTTCCTTCTATTTAGGAATAAAAGAGAGAGAGAATAGTGCTAATGAATTTATTTGATTATTATTATTATTATTTATTGGTAGCCTCAGAATAGTGCTTGTGGTTTAAAAATAACAATGATAATTTAACACCCCTTCTCCAAATTACACCTGTTGGGTCATGGCCCGATATTTGGTCATTTATGGGTCGTTTCCCGACCTGTGTATCTAACATTAAGAGGGAGCACAAGTCAAGGGATCTCAATCAATCCGACTTAATAATCCTTAATGACAGAATCATGACTAAAGGTGGAGAGGTTACAATTCGGTCTATATATACCTGATTATGCTCTACAGAAAGACATCATCAAAACATCTAATAAATAACACAGGGAGTACTCTCAACTCCTATTTCATATCATAGTCATTATATTTATGGTCTTACTGACTTGAGCATCGGAGTGTCATCGCAGGAGGAGCCCCTCTCGTATCCAGAAGGTCTTGCTCGTCCAGATTCCGACCGACCAAAGTTGGTTAGAACATTTGGCGCCCACCGTGGGGCTAGGTAAAACTTTTCCTACCTCCAGAATATATATAATTTTCCTTATTGACATAGGTAGCACACACTACTCATGAAAGAGTCATCCTAACATAGTTGGGGCTCGTTCGCTGCCACCATGCCAGGTACACCGACGTTGTTCATTGTTATTTTAATTTATGATTGATCACCTTGAACACAACAATCAAATCGTAATAGAAAAACATGTGAATAGATGAATGGAGTAAAATGGTCATATCGTTATGCTATAAATTGATTTGGTGTTCATGCTTTGTCACATAAAATAATTCGAAATTTTATAGATAAAAATATAATCAAACCTCTAAAGAGATATCATTATAAAGAAAGTAAAATCGAATTAAATGTGTAATATGCATAGTTTCGGATGTATCAAATAAATTAAAATAGATGCATGTACTCACAACACTCTATGATAAGTTATTATTATTTTTATAAATTAGCAATATTGTCTTTTGTGTCATCATAAAATGTAATAAGGTGTTTTTGTGTGTAATGAAGTTAATTTCTTATAAACGTTAATATACCGGAGAACTTATCTTTTATTTGATTCTAAGATATTGTGTTTTATTAGTATGGAAATATGTTAAAGAATGTCTATTTCTATACGAGAAATCATGTTTTTGTAATAAGATATCCGAATTTATTGCTATGACTCTATTATATTAATGTTTTGTTTATTTTCTATTTTAAAACAATTAGTTAATAAAATATTATAATAATGATTTATAAACGTCTCATTTTTATTTGTTGTTTGATTGTTGATTGAAACAATTTAAGTATTAATTGGGTAATTAAAGAAATTAAAAGAAAGGGAAATGTTATTTTGCATGTTAATAAAAAATATTTTGTAATCTAATATAGAAAGAAGTAAGATTATGTTATAAATTGGAAAGGAAATATGATCACATATTTCTAATTAAGAATATGAGCGGAAACTTATGACTACAATTAATAATATATTTGGTAAAATTTGGGTAAAGAAAATTAGAATAATTTTTATGTTGTTATTATATATGGTGTTTATAAATTTTTCTAAATTTTATAATTTCATTGAATAGTTTTCTATTAATATAATCTACATACACTGCGAGTTTTTTTGAGTGTTACAATTTATGAAAAGAAAAAAAAAATATTGTATCTTGGAATTCTAGAGGATGTTTATCAACGTTTAAATATATTTTTATTTTTATTAAGGTGAATTTCTTTTACTATAAATAGAGAATTATCTTTTAGGCTATTATACACATTAGAAAAGTTATACATTATGACTTGTTTCTAAATATTATTTGATTTTATAACAGTATTGAATATATATATATATATATAATTACATTATTGTAATCCTGTTCTTATTAAAGAAAGAGTATAAAAGTAAGTGGAAGAGAGAAAAATAATGATGGAGGTACAAATTTTGTCAAGTTTACTTCTTTTAATTACAACTAATTAAATATAAGTAAAATTCGATTGTTAATTTATCTAATTTATATGTTGTACAATTTGATTCATTTGAAATTTATGTTGATTGAAAATAAGTTTTTGTTCAATATATTATATGGTGGACAAGTTTGAAGTTTGTAGGAGCAGGATCGGTCCAAAGAAAATCCATGTTGATCATGGTGCCAAGCTAGATGCTTGTCCAAATAAAATTCATGTTGATCATGGTGCCAAGCTATATGCTTGGTCCAAATAAAATCCATGGTGATCATGGTGCCAAGCTAGATGCTTGGTCCAAATAAAAATCCTTAATCAGGTAAGAGCCTGATAAGGTGCCAAAAAATCCTTAATCAGGTGAAGAGCCTGATTATGCTCTACAGAAAGACATCATCTAATAAATAACACAGGGAGTACTCTCAACTCCTATTTCATATCATGGTCATTATATTTATGGTCTTACTGACTTGAGCGTCGGAGTGTCATCGTAGGAGGAGCCCCTCTCATTTCCAGAAGGCCTTGCTCATCGAGATTCCGACCGACCTTAAGTTGGCTAGAACAACACCTCATTGACAAAAATACATTATGGTGTTTGGAAGATTTATGTGATTGTACTCAATTGATTTCGATTAGGTGTTCTTTTTTCTTTCTTTTTTTCATTTGTTTTTTGCATGTAAAAGTATTGTAAATACTGCTACGAATATGAATAAGTAAAGCTACTTGTGAATTGTTCCTAAAGCTTCCTGTCCTGTCCCGAATCGGGTAGGTATTTGGCCGAGCTCACTAAGGGCCCATCTAGGGGAAGTGACGATGTGAGAACTTGGCATGGGTTGCGAACCGACCTAACAGGCCCGAAAACACAACCTGTTTTGGTCTTGGCTCAGTATTGCGCAACGCCAACAAGGGGCAAATTCCACTAAAGGAAAGTATAACGTTTTTCCTACACACACATATTCCCAATAGCGTAATAAATATAAATATCATATTCTTGATAGCGTAATAAATATAAATGTTATATATCTCCGATAACGTAATAAATATTATCCCCAGTATCCCTGATTACATTGTTTAACTATTTTCGATTTATATACTTTATATCCAGATTTTATAGAAAGTTACTGTGAGATATACACATGATTTTGATATTGATTATGCAAATCTTATTTCAACATTTAAATCTATTGAGAGATTATTCTTGTAAGAAAAAAAGACGAATTGGAAGAGATTAGACAAATCTCTATAAATAGAACATGAATCCCAAAAACAAGGTAAGTATTGTTTTATGTAATATATATTTCAGTGACATATTGTTTGCTCTTACCCACTTGAACGTTGGAGTATTGACAACACGTGGAATCTAAGGAGGGTACTTTACAATTATATATTCTTGCTTATTTATATTGTTCAACAGGAATCCTACCGACTCATTATCGCCTTGCACGACCAGAGAATATTATTATCACCCCGTGCGATCAAAATTATTGTTGTCCCAATATAATTGTTGTTATTTAGATCTATTATAATTATCGTTATTTAAGTCTATTGGGATTTTATCCTGAAAATAGAAAATATAATTGTTGTTATTTAGATCTATTATGATTATGATCATTTAAATTTGGTTGTCGTCACTTCGGACCTGAGTAGTCAGATCGAAAAATAACGAGTTTTTAATTTGGTCACTACAATAACGAACCTGAGTAGTTCGGTCGCCACTAACCAGAGTTTTTAATCTGGTCGCTACAATAACGAACCTGAGTAGTTCGATCGCCACTAACCAGATTTTTTAATCTGGTCACTACAATAACGAACCCGAGCAGTTCGGTATTTTGCACAACGAACCTGAGTAGTTCGGTAATCTGCATAGCGAACCCGAGCAGTTCGGCAGCCCACATAACGAACCCGAGCAGTTCGGTATTTTGCACAACGAACCTGAGCAGTTCGGTAATCTGCATAAACGAACCCGAGCAGTTCGGTATTTTGCACAACGAACCTGAGCAGTTCGGTAATCTGCATAACGAACCCGAGCAGTTCGGTAGCCCACAAAACGAACCTGAGTAGTTCGGTAATCTGCATAAACAAACCCGAGCAGTTCGGTATTTTGCACAACGAACCTGAGCAGTTCGGTAATCTGCATAAACGAGCCCGAACAGTTCCTATTACAATTCCTATTTTCACTAAATCCTAACAAATCACAATTCCTTTTCATTTAATCTTCATTTCACAATCATATCAAAACAAGAATCTTAAGGTCTTTTACAAGGTTATAATGAGACTAGGCTTCCAAAAAGTATTGTTTTTTAGATAACAAAATACACATTTTAAAGAACATACCTACAATCCAATTGCAACACATATGTCTTATCTAATCACCATTTTATTTGACTTCAACATCTTTCCTCATTTTCTTTCTACTTTATTAATGATTTATGACTAAATAGAAATGCACGAGAAAAAAAAACAATAACAAAACTTAATCACTTTATTCATGATTTCAACATGATTTTTTTTCCAAATAATAGGAATACATTATTTCTATTTCCAAAAACTGAATTATTTAAGCTCTAAAACAACTAGAACCAACCATTCCATTATATATATATATATATAATTATATATATATATATATATATATATATATATATTTTGCATCTATGTTCTCCTTCCTTAAACATGTCAATGGGTAGGAAAATATATCATTAAAGGTTTAGGGTGCAATAATAACAAAAATTCTTGGCTCAAAAGGGTTATAAAAAAATATGAATTCTATTTACATAAAGGTTGGCTATTTGGCCTTAGGTTCTTAATTAACACAAATGCCTTAATCATCTTCATGCTCTTTTATTATGTAAACTAAAGATAAAAATTAAGCAACCACAACTACTGTCAATTCATCAGTAAAACTTTTCAAAACTGTTTAATATTCACACACTCACTTGGTTTAATTAGTCTTATTTCTTAGTGTTTTGTCATTCTATATTCTAATCAATCATTCTGTTAAATTTTCATATATCCTAATTTCAACCACATTTGAATATGGATTCAATCATATTTTCTTTTCCAACACGTGTCTAATTCATTTCACTATTTAATAATTAAACACAAAGTCCTTTTTTCCACAATTGAAATTTAATATTGTAGTTCTTATTTATTTAAAAAAAAACAAAAAACCACTCAACCATTAAATTAAAAGTGAAAATAATTCAAGAATAACAATACAACCAAATTAACAACTGAAAGCAAAAAAAAAGTAACAAAATAAGAAAATAAATAACAAAAAATAAACAACTGGAAATACAATAACTAGAAAGATAAAAAAAATTTAAATAAATGAGAAGAAAATAAAACTAGAAAGATATAACCATGTTTTTGCTCAATCTTCTCTTCCTAGGAATTCATCAGCTCTATGTTAAAGTCTTCATCTACAGTTGTAGATGGCCCTACTTCATTTGTTGGATCTGCTCCCCTTGAAAAATAGAACATGTCCCTAGGTTAAGCTACATAAGCTCAACATTAATCTGCAGGCATATAGGGGTTGAGTTGTCCTGATTTTTGTACTTTTAAACCGTCAAAACCACTTAAGCGAGCTTTATATCGCCCAGGCGAGATTGTATATGTGGAATCTTGCTTTCTCGCTCAGGTGAGAGTACTCCAGAGAGCATCCCTTATTAACTCGCTTAGGCGAGTTATAACTGCTCAGGCGAGTTTCCCTGTACTAAAATGTTATACATTTATGCAAAATCAAGGATTTTTATCAACTATCTAAAATCAAAAATTAAAAAAAAAGCAAATCAACTCTAAATGAATAATAGTTATACTGAGTTGCCTCTCAGAAAGCGCTTGTTTAATGTCATATAGCTTGACGTCTGTTTCTTTCAAGGTGGATGACCCCTTTGTAACAATTTTATGGTTACAACTTTAGTTCTTCTTGAGTTTGGGTTTTCAAGTTCAATAGTTTCATCAATCCTGATTTCTTTGACAATGCATAATCTTGACCATTTTGTCTTCAACCATCTAGGTTGAAATTTTAACTTAGCACTTCTACGCATAATTGGTTGACGAGGTTTTATATTCGCATCCTGATGAACCTTGTCTTCCTCCTTTATGCATGGTGCAGATAACTTATTAGTAGTGAATTTCTTTTTCATAGATTCAGGTACAAACTCTTTCTTCTCTTCAACTGCTTGTGGAGTACAACACTGTAGAACTTTCTTTTCACATATTGGAAGGGTGCAACTGCTTTTTGGTTTCAGGAAAGACTTTCTTTGGTGCATCTATTTTTAGACAATCTTTCTCTTTATCATAATGTTGCCAAATCTCAAAAATATTGAAAGTCACCTCATCATCTAGAGCTCTCACTTTCAACATTCTTTCATCAACATCAATGATAATTCTAACAGTCTTCATGAATGAATGTCCAAGAATGAGAGACACTTCAACATCTTCCTCTATATCCATGATTACAAAGTCAACTGGAAGTTAAAATTTATTTGCCTTTACCAAAAGATCTTCCACTATGCCATATGGATATTTTATTGATCTGTCAGCTAACTACAATGTCATCCTTGTAGGTAGTATTTCAACATCTCCAATTTTCTTCAACATAGATAAAGGCATGGGGTTAATACTTGCTCTAAGATCTAATAATGCTTTTTCCACTATAGAATTTCCTATTATGATTGGCAAAGTAAAACTCCCTGGATCTCTTGATTTATCTGGAAAAGATTTCTAAATTATTGCACCGCCACCTACTTCTAATTACACAATCTAATTTCAATCTTCTTTTCTTTGTCAACAGATTCTTCATATATCTGGCATAAGTGGGCATCTATTCCAAAGCTTCAGTAAAAGGGATATTGATATCTAATTGCTTAACAATTTCACAAAATCTAATAAACTATCGCTTTATATTCTTCCTTGAGGGAGCATGTGGGTAAGGTAAGTCTAGAATTGAAGCACTCTTCTTTACATTCTCTATCTTTTATTTTCTATATGTACACTCTCTTTTCCCTTTTTCTCTTTTTATTATCCTTCACACTCAATTTGTCTTTCTTCATCTTTTTTCTTCTAAAAAACAATCAAATATTTTCCAATCCCCTCTCCTATAACTATTCCACTTCTAGTGGTAATTGACTTACATTGCTCCTTGTGATTTATTTTCGCATTGGATGTAAATTGCTCATTCTGGGGGTTCTCTAACTGTTGTGAAATTTGTCCCACTTGTGTCTCAAAACTTCTAATAAAAGTGTCAATATTCTTTTGGTTGGACACTAATGCTTGCGTAAATTTCTCCAAGGTATCCTCCAATTTGCTTGTTCTCTCCTGAGATGAAGGATGTAGTGGTTATTGTTGTTGAAAGAGGTCTTGCTTAAAACTTTGATTTTGATTTCTTCTCCAACCTTGAGGTGAATTATTACTATTGGAGAACCCACCTCCCCTTCCTTGATTTTCCATATAATGAACCTCTTTTTTAGATTAATTATTTTGAAAAGAGCAGTGACCATTTGGATGATCAACTCCACAAAAATCATACTTCATGGATTGTTGTGGTAAATTAGATATCTGTTTCGTCAATGCTTCCAACTGCTGTGTCAAAATCTTGTTTTGAGCCAAAAGTGCATTTGAATATTATGATCCATTATCCCCTTCTTTGGCTCAATTTGTCTATCATTTTGAGCTTGATCATTTGTTGATGCCAATGCATCAGTAATATTTGTTGTTTTCTCTACATCAATTGTCATCATTGTACCACTAACTACAACGTCTAAAAACATCTTGGTATTAGATCTGAGACCATTCTAAAAGATATTCAATTGGGCAATGTCTTCAAAGCCATGATTTGAGAATTTTATCAGCATCACTTTGAATCTCTCCCATGTCTCATATAAGGCTTTATCAGCATCATTTGTCTGAACATAGAAATATTAGACTTTGCTTGGATGTAACAAGATGATGGAAAAAATATTTGTAATATTTTATCCTTTACATCCTTCCAGTGATTTGAGCCATTCTTTACCTTTCCTACCAATGAAAAAAGAAACAACATAGATAAACAATTTCAATATCACCTGATTGAAAGTCCATTATTCACACCAATTCATTAAAATACTAGACTTTAAGAAGAAAAAAAAGTGTTGTTAAATGCATATTTTTGCAATTATGCTTACCTTTGTTTTTCTTATAATTTAGTTATTAATGAGCTACTTCTTAGAATATTATAATATAAGAAAAATAATTAGTGAAATGAGAATTAAAAAGACTAAATGCAACCATCAGACTGTCTAATAGATAATCGTTTACTAGATCATCTAATAGTTGTACTGGTGAAAAACTAATCGTCTAATGAAAATATAAAATATAGGAATGTAAAAGTGCATAAATGTAGATAAAACAATATGTAAGAGAAATTGGAAAAGAGCAAAAGAATTTTTGAAAGCGTGAAACAATATAACTATAAATATTGAAAACAAAACATGGTTGAAATTGAAATGTAAAAACAGAATTATAAATGCATAAAATTAAAGGTATTATAGCAAAGAGAAGAAAATTTTGTTCCAAAAACATGAAACATGAAACATCAAACATAAACCATGATTAAATAATCTCCAACCTTGAAGGCAAGAAACCAAAATATGAATTACTTATTTAATGAAGAAAACACATAACTAATCGATTTTTTTATATTCAAAGAAAATGTTTCTCAACCCACACTGCTGCGAGAGATATTTGAAGAAGACTTACTCAAAAAATATCTTTGAAGAATATTTGCTTTATTTTTGGTGCATTTAACAAAAGATTTTTAATTTAAAAAATTTGAGAGAGTATCCCTGTAGAAGATTTGCTTCCAAATATATGAGATATTGTAGATTTAATTCTCTAATTGCAAATTTTGTTTTCTATTTTGTTTCAAAGAAACAACTTGCACATTCACGTGATTTGGCCCACTCACAATGGTAGACGTTGCATAAAGACCATCTAGTCAGACTCAGACCGTATGCTCAGAGAAATATTAGATTGTCCACTACGACTAAAACATGAGATTTACATAAATAACAATTAAGGCCAAAATAAATACAATTAGATGAATCTCAATTAAAATAATAAATGTATTTATGATTATAGTCCAAGAATTTGTAAATAAATCTTTAAAGTGTGAATGAAATTATGCTCATCACATACCTACTGAGCTTACTTGATACTTTATTTGAGAATGATTTTTCTTTGTATCTTAAGAGGTCTTAGTCTTAGGGAAGATTAAGAATGGTGTACCTGAAGAGATATTTGTACTCGTTGTACTTGGAGAGGTATGTGTACTCGTTGTACCTGGAGAGGTTTGTGTACTCGGATATCCTGAAGAGGTTGGTGTACTTGTTTGCAATCT
Organism: Phaseolus vulgaris; assembly: GCF_051622355.1. Lineage (NCBI taxonomy): Eukaryota > Viridiplantae > Streptophyta > Magnoliopsida > Fabales > Fabaceae > Phaseolus > Phaseolus vulgaris. The sequence goes on from NC_143506.1 coordinate 34,440,979, forward strand.
TTTGTGATTAGTGGAACCTCTTAAGCAGTTTGCTTAAGGAAGAACTAGACGAGTCCAAGAATTTGGGTGAACTAGTATAAAACTTTGTCTTGCTTTTCTCTTAAGCTTGTTAGATGCTACATTTTGTGTAATGTCTTCATTTGCAAATTAAGTTCAAGTTTCATTCAACTCCCGACCCTTTTAGAGTCGATTTTTCTTTTATTTCTTAAGCTTGTTAGATGCTACATTTTGTGTAATGTCTTCATTTGCAAATTAAGTTCAAGTTTCATTCAACTCCCGACCCTTTTAGAGTCGGTTTTTCTTATATTTCTCTCTACCAAGAATGATGACTGAACTTTTACTAATGATTTTTGGGAGAACTTTCTAAGTTCTATTTCCAAAGTTCTATTTCCAACAGACAATTTTGTATAGAGTCCTGCATGAAATAGGCCTATATTCCTTCAAACCCAATGAATTGTTCACTTTTAGAATAATTTAATGAATGAGACATTCCAACCCTTTGACCATTTACCCTGCTAATGAAATTCATGTATTGCTCTCACTATTAGCTATACTGGTGAATTATTAGCTACAGAGATAATGCAGTCAATTATCTTCTTAGGATTTTTTTCATTTTGAACCTTTCTATGACTCCTCTTAGTTAATCAAGTAGAAATTCATTGCCATAATTTTCCAGTGATTCATTTTATGATTCAATTTAAGTTACACTTTCTCTCCACGCCCTTTGACATCTGTAATTAAATGGAATGATAGATTCTTCTTCCATTGAAATACTTCTCCACCTTATTTCTCATTCATCCTATTATAGTAACCTCACTCTAATATTTTCCCACTGCATTTTACAATTTCCATGACATTCAACTTTTCACACTATATTTCCTGTTAAAATCTTACCTTACAGTAATTTCTTTTTTTCAGTTTTGTTAGAGTGAATGAATGGATAAAAGTAAAATTTCTTCTAAAAAATTATTAATTCAAAAGTATATTATTGATCATTTTAAGTTTAGACAGACTTTCTAATAATCACTAATAGGAGGAAAAAACGAGTTTTTTTATTGACTAAAATTAATTTATATAGAATCACTATAATTATAAAAGTACTCGTATGGTTTTTTAACTAGAATTTTTCGTTAAATTATAAATAATTGATGAAGAAAATATTTTTTTGTCTTATTTTTGTTTTGTTTAAAATATTTGTAAACAAACTTGCCAAAAATATCCTAAAATAAGGAATCTAAATTCATGAAAATGGAACTTATGATTAAAATTCACTTAAACCCAATAGAATGAATGTATTAATAAAAATATATGTATTATTAAGTTGATAATGAAGAATTTTGATACTAAATACATGAAAATTGAGCTGTTATCAAAACTTGATTAAATTTGAAAAATGTGTTAGAGTGAATGAAAGTACTTGAGTTCTTCTCAGATCTCTGAATGGGTAAGGAAGATTATGATTATCTCAGATCAACAAAAACATTGACAGTTAAATTTAACAATCACCAAGTTTGTAACAGAAGAAATAAGCATTGAACATTATTCATCATTGCATAATTTGTCATTCAACAAAGTGTTCCAGTAGCAAACTCCATAACTGAGTTCATGAGTCAACCTAATTCAGTAACAATGAGTCAAACTATGCAGAGAAAAAAGAAGCAAGACCTAGTTGCTACCTCCATGACCACCATCGCGACGTCGACCACCGCCTTGACGGCGACCTCTGCCACCACCTTGAGCACTGCCACTGCCACGGCCTCTTCCTGCTCCATCATCAAGATGAAGATTTCCGAGGGGAAGTACAGAATGAAGGGGAAGTCTACTATTAAGATTGTTAACTAACGTTTCTTGAATTAACATCAACGATTCAAGATGAGAAACCGTGGCGTGTTCACTGCGTGCACGAATGATTGCTCGCAAAGATTCATACTCCTCGGGCAAGCCTTCCAAGATGGCCTCAACATGTTCATGTTCAGAGACCTCATCTCCCAAACCAACTAATGCACTGATGAGAGAAGTGATCCTGCTAACGTATTCTGTCACACTTTGATTCTCTTTCTTTGTCTTCTTGATCTCTGCCCTTAGGGCTATCTTGATCTTGTCTATCAACTCAGTGCGGCATATTTCGTGCACTGCACTCCAAACCTCCCAGGCATGTTCCCATCCCGTCACAAAAGAACACATGAATTCAGATAAAGATGATAACAGCCAAATGCGCACCTTTTCATCTTGCATAACCCATTCTTCATACTCCTCCCTTACCACATCACCAAGTTGGTTTGCATATTTTATAGGGGTCACAGGGCTTATAACCATTTCTAGCAAATTTTCGTTGATCAACACACGCATAACTTGCTGTTTCCATGCAACCAAATTGATCACTCCTTCTAGTTTTATGGGTAACTCGTCTGTGAGTGTCCATGCCACCAAAGAGGATGTGGATGTTGATCCTGTTGCCCGTGTTGTGCATGTTGCGGATGCTGATTCCGTTGCCCATGCTGCTGCAGCTAATTCCGATAGCGCCGCCAAAGACGATGGTGATGTGCATGCAGATGCTGATGCCAAAGCTGAAGCATAAGCCGAGGCTGATGAAGCTACCGCAACAGAAGCAGAGTTGGAAGACGATGCAGATTCTGGAGTGGAAGACGAAGCAGATACGTGAACAGAAACAGCAGAGGTGGAAGGGGATGCAGATACCGGAACAGAACGAGAGATGGAAAGCAATGCAGATACCGGAATAGAAAGAGAGGTGGAAGGAGATGCAGTTTCCGAAACAGAAACCGAGGTGGAAGAAGATGCAGTTACCGGAACAGAAACAGAGGTGGAAGGAGATGCAGTTACCGGAACAGAAACAGAGGTGGAAGGAGATGCAGTTACCGGAACAGAAACAGAGGTGGAAGGAGATGCAGTTACCGGAACAGAAACAGAGGTTGAAGGAGATGCAGTTTCCGGAACAGAAACAAAGGTGGAAGTCGATGCAGATACGGGAACAGAAGCAGAGATGGAAGACGATGCAGATACCGAAACAGAAACAGAAACAGAAGCAGAGGTGGAAGACGAGGCTGGAATGCCTTCGCCTTCATGCTCTTGGACTGGTTTTTCCGCCATGAGAATACAGAGAAATTTCTTTCTTTGAATACAGAGAAGTTTCTTTCTTTGAATTGAAGCAATGACTAGGTTTAAATAACAGAGTTAATATAACAGTTAAAATAACAGAATACCTAACAGTTAACTGTCTAACGGTGATATTATTGAAAAACAGTATTTATTCACATAGATATTAGATATTTTCCCTCTCTTTTTAAAAAAATAAGTTTTCTAATAAAAAAATAAAAATTAATTATAAGCTATAATATATGTGAACACTTAAAAATAGTCAACACCACGGAAAGATTTTTCAGTATTCATAGTTTTTTAAAAAATTTACCCACTTTTATAAATTTATATCAAAATCACTTATTTTAATAAATTATGAAGAGTGGAAACAATAGACTTATAATTATAAAAGTATATCTTGAGTAAATAATTGTGGACACTACTTTCTAATACTTACTCCAATGATGCTTATATTTTATCATCATATCTTATTATTTTAATTTAAGTTATTTTAATAATATCACATTTTTTTATAATAAGGTTTTATTTTTATACTTTTTCAATATTTTATTACTTAAAAAGTCTAATTATTATATTTAAGTATTTTTATTGTTGACATTTAAAATCTTATACAACTACACTCCTATCTTAAATTTATCATTTTCATTATATTATATGGATATATTCTAATAAAGTTTCTTAAAAAAATTGAATTTAAAAGGTTTGTTAGAAATAAACATACTATTTAATACATATATATATATATACATATATATATACATATATATATACATATATATATCATATAACATACATGGCTTTCAACAACAAGTACCTATCAATCAACTTTGAATTATAAAAAATGCAATGCATTTAATACTAATTATGAATAACAAGTAACCATTGCAGACACTTAAACAATAGCAACTAATTCTAGCTATTGCTTCAACAATGCACAATTCTAGATACCTTCAACTTCAACAATGCACAATTCTATACATTATAATAATTCATTTTGGACATTTAATCAAACAGTTTTAGTGCATTAACTTCCAACACAATTACAACCAATACAGATTAAGATTTTACCAATTTATATCACTACACCAACACCACACAACCGTGATTGGTGAATATTAAACAAAGAACAAGGATAAACACAAATTCAGTTTCTCAATTTTGATTAGAATAAAATTACAGTAGATATGTGATAACAATATTTTTTTTCTAATATTATAATAATTTGTTATTTTCTGATATGATAACAATATTTTTTATTTTTTTATATATAACATTTGGTTTTTTTTTTTAACAAATCAATACAAAAATTCAATCAATCTTGTAACAATATTAATATATGAATAAATATATATATATATATATATTAAATATATAATACTATTTGTTATTTTTTTACTAAAATCTAATAATCAGTTCTGAACCACATTATTTCTTTACGTTAATTAAGATAGATATCTAGTAATACTTTTCAATATTCGGATAACATAAATAATATTATTTTACTTTTAAAAATCAAGGATTGAGTTCTAATTTAAAACACATTGGTAAAATTAACTAATTGGAAATTGCTTTAAATTAAAAGCATGTGAAAAAAATTTATGATTGTGATAATTGATTAAATTGTTCTTGCTATATTTTAGTATAGGATAATCGATTATCTATTTTACGGACTGATTAAAACAGATAATAGAAAAATGGATTTTTAACTAGTCACAAAAAATAATTAATTAGTTTATTTAATAATTAATTAAATTCAATTTTTTATTTTTTAAAATTAAATAAAGTTAAAATAATCATTTAACAAGAATAATAATTGATCAAATTAGATACTGTTATAATTCTTTTTTATATTTTACTGAGAATAATTGATTACCAGCTTAAGACAATCAATTAGATGTGTTTGAAACCATTTTTAATAACCATTTTCTAAACTCTATAATCAGAACATTCGATTCACACATCTGATATAATTTTATAAAGCAATTTTACAAGGTTCAATTGAAATCTTTCCTAACTATCCTGAATTGTTAAAGAGTGTTTCCAAGAGTGTCAAAGAATTCTCTAAAAAAGTTGTGTTGTGTTGTTGAATTAATCTTGTGATTGTGTTGTTGAATTAATCTTGTGTTTGCTTCTACTATGATTAATTTCTGGTAACTCTTTCTTTTATTGAGTTGTTGTAGCATTTCTAGTTTATATCCTCTTAAGTGTTCAAGAATTGATTTGGTTAATTTCATCTTGGAGTGATCCAAGGGTAGGAGATATATCCACTTTATTGTATTCAATAGTTGATCTTGTTGTATTTGTTATCTAACATATGTTTTCTTGTGATGAGAGTTTGTATAAATATATAAAGATAATGAATTCTAGTTATTCAAGATTTAAATAACAGAGAGTAAATGTAGGATTAGTGGTGATCTGAATCAATATAAATTTGTGTCTGATTTTTCTCTTTATTTATCATTTTATTTTATTGATCACTAATATTTCTCGATCCTGATTTCTAAATTAATTGCGTTTCATTTTTAAATAAAAACATTTTTTCAAAGCACTTAAAAAAAAGGTAAATCTTTTTAAAAAAATTCAAAACCAATTCACCTACCTCTTGGTTTGTTTAACCTCACATTCTTTTCTAACACAATTAACATCATAAGTTAACCATTACAATCACAACCATATTTTTGTTATCTATATATGTAAAATAGTAAATGGTGGTAGTGGTGGAGCCTACTTAAAATTAAAAAATGTTAGCATGTTTTGGCACAATGCTCATATAAATATGCTTTCATTTTTTTTCATATGTGCTTATTGGCGGACTTCATTTTCATTAAGCATATGTAATTATAAATCGTTTTGAAAGATCAAATAAAAATTATATTTGGAAATCATAAACTCTTGTATATGAAAAAACAAAATTGAAAAAGTTTCTATATCAAAAGTATATATATTGTCAACGATTTTATTATAATCTCAAAAAAGAAACTATTTGAAAAGCGATATGTGTTTATTAACATTTAAATGTGATTATTTTTATATATATTATATGTTTTAATTGTTTCCCTTTCAAAGAGAGAACAAAAGCTCATTGAGATCAAGACTTTCCATATTAAACTTCTAGTTAGCGACTTTCAAGGAAATGCAATTCAAGATTTTATTAGGTGACAATGCTATCACATCTTAACATTGTGCAACAAAATTGTACTTGTATGGACAAAGAGGGACCTAGATAGTACCTGGAATTGGTTATACAATTGTTGATGTGGCGGTAGTCTTCTTGCTTCTTTCTTCAAGTCTCCTCCTTCTGTTATCGATGCTCGGTCGGTCGAGGTTGACCTGAAAAAAGTACTCTGACGTTCAAGTAAGTACTTTATGTAAATAGTGTATATTGTAAAGTTGATTAAAGAGTAACTTACACCTCTGTAAAGGGTTTGTTTATAATGTTTAGTCATGAGTCCTTATTGTGATGGGTTGAATCAATCAAATATCAGTTGCTAATTGATTTATAGCATAATCCCTCATTTATAGAAAGGTATATTGGTGTCCCTGAATTTGGTAAGACATAATCATAACTTGTAGGAAATTTCCATAATTATCATTATTGTCATTTATTGAGCGTCTTTAATGTATATTAATGCAGTCAGTCAGTCATCAAGACCAAGTGACATGATTGGTCGGTTACTGACCAAGTACACTTTCCATCTACTTCAAAGTGTGGCCAAATTTTAATATAAATCGAGTTTGAAAAAAAGAGCGTTTAAATAAAAATATAGAATAAAGGTAAGAGAAAGACTACAATATAATATTTTTGTAGTAACTATAATTAAAATATAAAAGTATCATATTGCATACTAATTACATAAATGTGATGTTTTTAATTGATTTTCAAATAATTGATGAAAAACAAGTATTGTTAAATGGGTTAGACATGAGAACTATTAGACTATAAGAAAAAAAAAGTGTTGTTAAATGCATATTTTTGCAATTGTGCTTACCTTTGTTTTTGTTATAATTTAGTTATTAAATATGAATCATTGATTAAAACTGTTAAATTAATATAAGTTACTTCTTAGAATTATTATATTATAAGAAAATTAATGAGTGAAATGAGAATTTTGTAATGTGGGAAAATTTCCAATTTACACTCGTTTTTAAAAGCTGTTAGCGATACACCTAGTATTTCATTCTAAAATATTGTAAATTTGTAATAATTGCTTGTTGCTAACGTGCTCATTCTAAGAGTAATGTGTATGATAGCAAATCTCTTACGCATTTGCTTACATCCATCCACTGTAAATAATAAGTGAGTTAATAAATATCTATGAGTGATATTTAATGAAATTTTTTATTAAGTAGATTATTCAGTGAAAAGTTTATTATTAATTTGTATTTATTTTGATAATGATTTAGTTAAAATACATTAATAATATTCAGTTAATAGTAATTTCTCATATGTTCAACTATTCGAAAGATAAATAATATTATACTAACAGTTAAAAAATTATAATATCATTTAATTATAAATTATTATATAACTAATAATAAATTTGTTGTTATATTTTGCAATAATTATCTTAAAAATTAGAGATTATTTTATGATAAGTTAACTGTTGATATTAACTAGGAATGTTATTAAACTTAATTTAACAGTGTATGATTACCAAACTTTTAGGATTTGGATAAAAAAAATTACCCATTTTTATACGCTTACAACAAAAAAGGAAGCTATATTGAATGTAAAGTAGTTGATGAAAATTGTGCATTTTTACTTCACCTCTATATGTGGGTCAAAAGGCCTACTAAAATAAGGACAAACTCTCCTTTACTTTAGGACCTTTCTATACTAGGAAAAATTTACATGTACATCCTTCAACATAGACACATACATACATATGTATATATAATAATGGACTTGCTGAGAATAAATTTTATATCGAAGAAAAAATATACGTACATGATTTTTTTCCTGTTTCAAAATTCAGAATAATATAAAATTTCAGAATACATGAGTAGGCATTCACAGCTAAATCAGCATTTGGGTGTAACAAGGGATCATAATCCTGCAACTGAGATAGAATCGCCTTGGTGCAAGCAGCAATATATTTCTGAATGCAATTTCCAAAGGGTGGTGTCAATAACCAAAAACCTTTTCCCAACTATGCCATCCACAAAGCTATTAATTAACCTTCTATCGTTTCATCATCCACCTTTCCTTCCTTTTCATCCTCCACTCTTTGTCGTTTCACTCTTTGTCGTCGGACTGCACAAACAAAAATTCAAAATATATATATAAGATCCAAGTAAACCTTGAACTACAACGAGCCACTAGGTCAAATTATTACAGAAACTAAAATCTCATCATCGGATTTGGGATGATGCTGTGAAATTGAACACAAACTCCAAAATTAAACAATGCTTCATTTTCATTAAATATAACATTATACTTATAAAAGCTATTTTATATATAAAATAGCCCAAAGAATTCAAAGGTTTGTATCTTCCTTTAGAGAGCATTCCCTTCTGTTCCCATTATTCTTCTAATTTATGTAAGATGGAATGATACTCTCAAAAGGCATCGTCTTTTGCCAACTCTACGTAGGTAGTTACAAAACCATTCTTCCACAAAGCTGAGGAAGCGCAGCTCTTGAGTGAAGACATTCAAAAGCACTGGTTAAGACTATAAATAATAACAGTAAAGTTCATAGCTTAGGATGATCAAGGGAACCTCAGAGTTCATACAATGTTCAAATTCATATTCGATATACATACACACGTGCCAGTAATCCTAAATTTTTGCTAGACAGTAATAAACTAATTTGATTGACAACACCAGATTCTTTTCCAACTGAGCATTATTTTCCTTGTAAGGTTAAGAACATTATGAACTGCATGAATTATTGTGATAAAATGGCTATAATTGTGATTCATTTAATTTAGGTGAGAAACCAATAAAAAAGGTATTACTTGAAAAAATAATCAATGCTTTCCTGGTTTTCTAAAGTGGCAAATACTAATACAAACTAAAATACCCAAGTGACAGACAATAAGAAACAAACAGATTAACATAAATATTGAAAAATGGTAACTCATCAATAGCTCAAGACAAAATATGCAGTTCAGTGCACTTTGATGGGAAATAGTAAATAAAGAAGAAATAAGGACAGATGCTATAGCAGCTTAAAAAGACGATGCTTCGAAGATGATAATCTCTTAGCTGATTCATGTATATAGATATATACACACACATATATCTACATACATATATACATATAAGTTCTTACATCAGATATACAAAGGCAAAATATAAAAAGGCTGCACCAAAGACTCTAGATGACAAATAGATACAACAAAATACAGTTTATTGGGCTTTCCTAGAGTTGGTCAAAAGATAAATTAAACTATTCTAACACTCCCCTTTGAGTTAGAGCATTCATATGGTATTACCAAGAGAACCTCTTAAAGAATTGAATTCAAGAGAACCTCTTAAAGAATTTGACCAAAATATCTACAAGCTAATCATTGAAGCTGACAAATTCAAAGCGAATTTCCTTGGATAACAACTTCTCTTGAACAAAATAATAATTAATTTCCAAGTGTTTGACTACCATGAATTACAGGATTGGAAACAATGTTTTGATTCTCTCATGAAAAACAAGATTGGTTCTCTGCCACTCAACAAGCTGCACCAGATCCAGTGCTTGCGAAGGATAAGGATGATGGCTAACAACAATAGATGGTGGCAGGTGATGATTTCCTCACTACAATGACAGACAAAGCAGGATCGGCCTACTCATATACCAACTTGATGGTAAATCTTTCAGCTGATTCAAATATATATATATATATATATATATATATATATATATATATATCTGTGTGTGTGTGTGTGAGAGAGAGAGAGTTCTTACAATAAAGATGCAATGGAAGATATAAAAAAAATACACCAAGAATTTTAGCTTTCCCAGAGTTGATCAGAAGACAAGTTAATCTATTCTAACAAAAAGCATGTGTGAGGATTTAGTATTTACAACTTACATCTCAGACTTGTTCCAGCAAGGCATGTCAGTCTTGACCGAGTGTTATATTCAGCTAGTGGTTTCTCTCTGACCGCCATTCGAACATCCCAAACACGTATATTGCCATCAGATGATGCAGATGCCACTAGGTAAGGGTCATCATCCCCTGTAGCACCATCAGTATCCGTGAGTACAACAATACCTTTGACACGGGAAGTATGTGCATCTTCCAAGCAATATGCAACTTTTCCAGTCTTGATATCCCATGCTGTGATACTTTTGTCCTCACCACCAGTGTAAAGAAGTCCATTCTGCAAAAAGGAATAAAAAAATTTAAATATTAAAATAATATCAGAGTTAGTTACTTGATAACACCACACAAATTACAGTGCCCTAAACTTGATCATCAATATCAAAGATAGTTCACTCCACCAGTGAAACCGGCTACATGGGAAAAGGGTGGTATACCAGTGGAAAAAAAGATAGTTATATACCATACCATACATACCTTGACCAGCCCCACTACCAATATCATAAACTTCATACAAATATTTTCTTAATAGAAGATTTATATTACATTCACATGTATTACACAACACTGACCTTCCCACTCTCGATTGGCAGTAAGAGAGAAAATTATATAGGAATTACATACACATAGCACATCATTAAAAATCCAGAACTTCCCGCATACACATAGCACATAGACCATTAATTCATCATTAAAACATACAACAAAGCATGTTATTATAGATTACTATGTAGCCAGAACTCCTCCGAAAGACAAGAACTAACATCAATCAGCAAAGCCAGTACCAATATTTTCCTTTCTCCTTTTTTCATCAAAATCAATGGTTATGATGAATTCCTTATCAGGGAGAAAATTTCTTCCTCTTCTTACAATATAAGACAGTGCATCATTAACAGTTAAGACAAGTCAGCAGCACCCAAAGAAGAAACAGAGGGAATAAAAAAAACCAATGAAGCAAACTTGATGTTCGATGATAATTCGAGAAAACAGAAAGAATTTGAAGATGCACAAACCCTAGCAGGAGCAGCGCAGAGAACGGGCTTGGAGCATTCCATTTCGAACAATATCCGTGCATCTTCGGTCTGGTGGACAGAAACTTTCTCCTTCGTGGCCATGAAAAAGTGGTCGCCGGAGGCATTGAACTTGACCAGAGTAGCCTCCTTGTCGAGGCGCAAGCAGCAGTTGCGGCGGCCGCGGACGAGGTTGACGACGGCGAGGCAGTTGTCGCGGGCGACGGTTAGGGCGCGCTCGCCGGAGGGGTGCAGGGCGAGGTCGTTGATGGCGGAGTTGCGGTGGACGGAGAGCGTGGTGAGGTGGACGAAGCCGTCGGCATCGAATATGGAGAGGGAGCCAGAGGCGTCGGCGGAGATGAGGTTGCGGGGGAAGGGGAGGTTGGGAGGAGCGTAGAAAGAGATGGCGGTGACGGAGGCGGAGTGTTGGTGGAGGGAACCGAGGGAGGAGGCGGTGGAGAGATCGTAGAGCTGAATGGTGTCGTCGGCGCCACCGGAGGCGACGACGGAGCCGGAGACGGCGACGGTTTTGATGGAGGAGAGGTGGGAAGGGTAGGAGAAGAGAGGGGTTAGGGTTTGGGATTGGGGCTTTAGGGTGAGACCCCAGATGAATTTCTCGTACGAACCTGCCACCAAACTCATTCTTTTCCTCTGCAGTTCACGCACACACTCTTCGCTCTCCTTCCTTAAACCCTAGGGTTTTTAACATTCTTCTTCCTTCAAATATACCTCATAAAATCATTTTTTTTAATGGGCTTTAAAAACAAATATCTAATTTATAAGCAAGTTATTGGTATTTTTTCTATATTTTTATTTTTATTTATTAAGATTTGGTTATTTTTCTTAGTTTCAATAAGTTCAAAATTATAATCTTTATTTTCAAGTATATAGAAGATTATCTCACTATTGGTTAATTTATAAAAATATCATAACATAATTTTCGGAAAGAAAGTAAGAGAAAAGAAACTATGCATAACACACAAAAAGAAAGAAAACCTAGATCTTTTTATTGTTTGAGTATCACGGTAGGCATTCGTATATTTACGGAAAAAAGTTACAAGAAAATCATTGAAATCCTAAAAAATATAATTAAAAAAAGTTGTATAATTCCAAAAATACTTAATTGACTAAATTTTTTTTATGTAAAATAATATTTTTTAAATTGTATAACATACAATTAGATGTTTTATTTATATGTAACGTGTAAGATTAAAAAAATTAAAATTTACATTGGTTCACTTTCATTAAAGAATTATATTTTTTTAATTATTAATTAAGTTAATCATGTTAAGATTCGAACGATTTAGTATATGTCAATTAGTGATATCCTATAAAAAAAATACTAATGTCAAAGAATCCAATAATGTATAAGTACTTAAATAAAAAATAATTATTTTTAGAAACGTTTTTAATAATAAGAAGAAAACACATGAATAATGGTTATTCATAACACATAATATAAGAAAAAGTATATAATTTAGGACCTCAAAAAGAAAGAAATGATAATAATAACGTTTAAAAGACAATAAAAAAAAATAATTGAAGTTGGATAAATAGATACGAATATTTTACCTTTTATTAATAATGTCATTTTAGTTAACAATATAAAACACAATATACTTATCATAAGTAAATTATGTGATAATGGATATGATGTTGTACTCAACAAAGACCAATATATGGTAAGAAATTATGGTGAGATCAAATTATTTATAGCTAATAGACAAAGAAATTTGTACAAGATTGATATGAATGAGTTGTCAACTTAGAAGGTCTCATGTCTCATGCTCATGATTATAAAGGAAGATCATAGGATCTAGACAAAAAGGTGTGATTATGCGACCTTTAGGTTTATCTCAAAAATGAAAAAGAAAAATATAATCTAGTAAGGAGTTTGCAAGCAATATCATTCAAAGATAATTTTATTTGTGAAAATGTATAAAATAAAAGCAAGTCAAAATGTCTTTCAAAAGTATTAACGAAGTTTCTAATTATATGTCTCTTTAGACTTGGATTTATTCTATTGTACCATAATTGTGTCTCTCAATGGTGGAAAACAATATGATATAATCACACTAGACAACTAATTTAGATAGATATTGGTGAAATTCTTAACCCACAAAGTTGATTCTTTCAAAGTCTTCTTTAAATTTTATAAAAATGTTCCAAATGAAAATGGTCTATCTTTTTTTCACCATCAAAAGTTACAATGAAGGTAAATTAAAAAATGAAAAATTTCAAGCCTTTTAGTATTAACTTTTTAACTTCACGAACACTTCAACAACAGAATGATGTTGTGAAATAAATATTTAAAAGAAATGGTTAGAACAATGTTTAATGCAAACTCATCTTCTAAACAAGTTTAGGCAGAAGCAGTTAATATAACATGTTACTTATATAATATAATTTACAGTTGATAAAAAAGATTCATCGTGAATTATAGAATGATTGAAAGCCCAACAAATTTTTATCTCCATTATTTTGTAGTTCCATGTTTTATTCTCAACTCCAATGAGAGTGTTCAAAAGTTTTACTCTAGGAGTGATGAAGGGGTCTTACTTTAGTATTTAAAACGATTTTGAAGACACAATAGAAGGTCTGATTGAGAAACATGAACATAGTGGAGGAAATTAACTCATGGCAAAGAACCATCCAACTAATGTTATCATAAGCAATCTAAATGAAGAAGTAAGGATTAAATTATCTCTCAAATATCGGTTAGCCTTGACATTAAATATCTAACCTAAGAACATTAATAAAGCATTAGATTATGAAAGGTAGATGGAAGCCATGCAAGAAAAATTATTTCAGAAAAATAACATATCTCAACTAACAAGGTCACCTCAAAACAAGTATATCGTAGGATAAAAATAATTGTTCAAGAACAAGTTTGACGAACAACATAAGGTTTGTAAGAAACAAAGTTAGATAATTATCTAAAACTTATGCTCTAGTTGTTAGGCTAGAGGCAATTTACATTCTACTTTTATTTGCTATATTCAGTAAAATGGAGTTGTATCAAATGGATGTTAAAAGTACATTCATCAATTGTCTAATAAAAAAATAAGTATATGCAAAATAACCCCTTGGTTTGAGATTGCTACCTTTTAAACAAACTCTTCGATCTTGGTATAAGCATTTAAGCTCCCTTTTTTATTTGAAAATGATTTTACAAGAGTGAAAGTAAACATTACATTGTTCCACAGAGATTACTTTTCTGAATTTATTATTGTAATTTTTTTATTGATGACATCATATTTGATGCTACTAACAAACCTCTTTGTGAGGACTTCTTTAAGTTAATGCAAAATAAATTTAAAATAAGTATGATGGGAGAACTAAGATTCTTCTTGAGTCCACAAATCAAACAAGTAGAAGGTGTCATATACATATGTTAGAAAATTATGTAAATTAATTTTATAATGTGACTCATATGAATAGGTGTTAGACTTTTGGCCGGAAAATGATTTAATAAAATAAAAGGTCCATTGGTTGGTTAATGTGAGAAGTTATATATATACATTGTTTATTACTTTACACCCTTCTGATTTTACATGTGGTATCAAAGCATGGTTGCTCAAATTTATGATTCTCCGTGAATGATGTTTTTTCCAATTTTATGAACCCTAATTTTAAAATTATGAATATTGTTAAGAAAATAATATCTTTTGAGGATAAATTTTAAGGTTTAATTTATCCCTTTATTTATGTTGCATTATAAATTGATTTCGAATTAAAATAATGAAATCTCAAGTCTTCCGCTACATCATAAATCATGATTTTTTTTTGTTTTATTTAAATGCAAGATGAAAATATTATGATAAATAAAAGTAAGGGCATAAATATATACATATATATATGAGTATTTTTTTTTATGAATGATCTTATTTTTGGAATTATTTGTATGATAGATTTGTAATCACCAACGTGATCAAATCTTGGTATTTTATTTAATTCCATATTAGTGATGAATTTTATTTCAGTTAATGATATTATTTATGGAATTATTTGTATGATAGATTTGTAATCACCAAAGTGATCAATCTTTATGTTTTATTTAATTTCAAATTAGTGATAAATTTTATTTCAATTAATGATATTATTTTTGAAATAATTATTTGTATGATAGATTTGTAATCACCAAAGTGATCAAATCTTTATGTTTTATTTAATTTCAAATTAGTGATGAATTTTATTTCAATTAATGATATTATTTTTGAAATTATTTGTATGATAGATTTGTAATCACCAAAGTGATCAAATCGTTATGTTTTATTTAATTCCAAATTACTGATGAATTTTATTTCAATTAATGATATTATTTTTGAAATTATTTGTATGATAGATTTGTTAATCACTAAAGTGATATAATCTTTATGTTGTATTTAATTCTAAATTACTGATGAATTTTATTTCAATTACCTATAGAGATACTAGGTACATAAAAAGTATCCATTAAGTTTAAATAAAATTTAGTGTCAAGGATTAAACGATAAATCCTGACAGCTTCCATTGGAACCTTTACTTTATTGCCCATAATCCTTCATGTTTCTCATGGTTAGTTCAAAATGACTTATCGCAGAAAGATGTTTGTCATTGTTAATTTAAAATGATTTATTGCTTATTTTTATATTCATAATAAAATTTTATATAATAAGTTTGAATTTTTAGAAAATTAATGTATTTCTCCTTCTTAAAACTATATTAGAACCATGTTAAAATTATCAGAAATCTAACAAATATTTTTTGAATTGTACACTTCACTGATACGTGTCCTACAAGTGTTGTAGGAGTATCAATGTCCGATACATGAGTCCGACACAAATATACCATTTAAAAAATGTGTCAAAGCCTCATAGCTTTTTTGTCTAGAATTCTCATCCAATTTAAAATTCTGCAACATATTATTATTAGTATTTGATGAAAGAAAGCTTTCAGTTTTCATTTGATTGGGAAAGCAAGAACAATTTGCCAAAGTAATATACCATGATTGAAAGAGAATCCACAAGGTGGAGTTATTAGACAAAAGAAAGTTCCAAGTTTTCATAGATGTACTACTGGCCTCAGATTTGCATAAAAAATAGGTAGAATAAACTAACAGTAGCTTTTTCTTATCAGTTTTTTTAGAGCATGCACTTGATTGGTCCTTTCAAGTCCCTGGGTCTCTCCTTCCTCCTTAAACTCTCACTTAGACTGTAGAAGTATCTTTACATGTGCCGTCTCTATCTTTGATTGATGGATCCTGCGAGTTTTGGATGTAGGGTTTTTGCATCAATCATGCAGTCCAAAGATCACCCCTCATAGCAAACAGGAATTAAGATCAGTTTGCTTGCATTATAAAAAATTTGCACCCAATGCATGCAGTCAGGGAAATTATTATTAACCAGCCCTTCAATAGCGAGCGAGGCCATCCTAGTAATGAGACCATACCCCAACAATAGCTCAAGGTGTTACTCTTTATTCATTTGACTGCAACAGCGGATGATGTCTGCAAGCATTTCATGTTGATCCCTCCAACCAGACAAGAAAATTTATTTGATGCTTTCTAGTCAGTTACCTAGTAAAAGTTTTTTGACTGTTTAATACTATGCAAGTCAGATGACAAAAGAAATCTCTTCATGTACAGCACCACCGTAGAATCTCTGGACAAAGCTGATGCTTGCACTAGTTAAGGAGTTAGCTCAGTCAAAAAGGTTAACATTAGCTAGATCTACAAACTATATCAGCAGCACTCAGCCTGCCAATTTATATCTAATCTATCATCACGCAGCCTCTCCCATGCTCTTCCGAACAATGCTCAGATCAAAACTAGGAGAACCCTTTTGCTTCTCACTTTCAATCCAGCTCGTGCCAGGCATCTTCTTAACACCTCTTTCCTCCATCAACCTCCTGATCTCCAGGGCCTCATTCCAACGGCCAACTGCTCTATAAACATTACTAAGCAGAACATAACTCAGATGGAAGTCAGGCTCCAGCTGAATCATCTTTTTCGCAACACGTTCAGCTGTGATATAATCAGAACACTTAGTGCAAGCTCCAAGCAGAACCGACCAAACCGAATGATCAAACCTGCAATCAGCACCCTCCAACAAACGCTCAGCCTCCTCTATCAACTCAGCCCTTCCAAGAAGATCAATCATGCAAGTGTAATGCACCACTCCAGGCCTAATCCCATACTCCCTCTTCATCAAATCAAAATACCTCCTCCCACGATCAACCAAACCGTTATGACTACACGCAAACAGAACATTCACAAAACTGATCCCATCCGGTCTCACCCCCTCCTTCACCATCTCCTCAAACAACTCCAACCCCTCTTGCCCTCTCCCATTCTGCGCAAACCCCCCAATCATGGAGTTCCACGTGATCAAATTCCTCACCTCCATCCTCAAAAACAACCTATATGCAAAATCCACACTCCCACATTTCGCATACATATCAACCAAAGCAGACTCCACCACCACATCCCTCCACCCTCCCTTCCTCACATACTGACAATGCACCTCCTTCCCTTGCCTCACCGCAGCCAGCGCCGAACACGCACGAATAATCGTCCCAAAACTATAAACATCCACCACAGCCCACTCCCTAACAAGCCCAAGCACACTCTCAGATTCTCCATTGTGACAATAAACTCCAAGCATAGCAGTCCAAGACACCCAATTCCTCCCCTCCAACCCATCAAACACTACCCTCGCACACCCAACATCGCCGCACTTCCCATACATATCCAACAAACTACTCTCCACAACCACATTCCCACGCATCCCCAAAGTCACAACCTTCCCATGCACCTCTTTCCCCATCCTCAGCCACCCCAAGTGCCCACACGCGTTCAACAGTGTCCCGAAAGTGAAACCATCAACCTCCAACCCCAAACCCCCGTCGTGCATGACGGAAAACAACCGTACGGCCTCCCTAAACCTGTCGTTACGCGCCAACGTGGAGATAAAGGCCGTCCAGCAGACGGGGTCCGGGTGGGGCAATTCGTCGAACACCCTGCGCGCGTCGTCGACCAAGCTGGTCCTCCCGTACATGTCAATGAGCGCGCAGGAGACGACACAGTTGGAGTTGAAGCCACGCGTGGCGACGATGGCATGGAGGGTCTTGCCAAGGGGAAGGTTTGGGAGCTGGGATGAGGCTTTGAGGAGGGAGGAGAGGGTGAAGGCGTTGGGGCGGAGGCCAAGGCGGAGCATTTGGAGGAAGAGGCGGAGGGCGTGGGTGGGCTGGGCTTTTCGGACGTAGCCGGAGATGATGGAGGTCCAGGCGATGACGTCTTTGAAGGAAAGCCCATCGAAGAGCGTGCGGGCCTGGGCGAAGTGGGGGGAGAGTTTGAAGTATAGGGAGAGAAGACTGTTGGCGAGGAAGCGGTCGGCAAGGAGGCCCGATTTGAGGACGTGGGCGTGGATGAGGGTGCCCTGGAGGAAGGAGTGGGCTTTGATGCAGGCTTGGAGGAGGGAGGCATAGAACACGGGCTTCAGAGACGGGTTGAGGGCTTGGGCTTGGGCTTGGGTGGAGTTGATGATGACTTTGAGGTTCTTCATGGAGACCTGAAGTAAATGTTCATGTTTCACCTCCGAATGTTATTCGAATTTGGAAGCTTAAATAGTGGAGAAGGCGATTACTAGCATTATAGTATATTTTCATAAAAACATAGGATTATATTTCTTTTCATTTTTTAAATTAAAATTCATAATATTTTTTTAATAGAAATTTGTACCATCTTTCGGACAGATATTATAGCGGAATATTTATTATTTCTTAAAAAAAAACAAAAAAAACAATATTATAAAATTTTATTTTTAAAATAATAAGTTTTTTTTTTCTGTCAAGCAACAAAAAAAAGTCATTATCTTATCAATATGAAAAATAATATAAATTAAAAATATTTTAGCAATTTTTAACATAAACATATAGAATGGATTTGTAATTTTGTTTAATTTATATATATATATATATATATATATATCATTAAAATATAAACAATTATACTTGAAATTTATATTTTTCTCTTGAACAACTTAACCGTAATTTTTACCTTTTTATTCAATTTGAATACAATTATACTTAAAATTCAAAGGAAAGTAATTAATCTCAAATTCATATGTTAAAACATTTACAAAGATCATTTATAATTTAATAAAGTAAAAAAAAATGGCATGAACCTTCTTTCAGTTGGTAGTTTAATACACTCATAAATAAACCGCAGGACAAAATTTCCTTAATTTTAAGGTTTATTGTACCAAAAATATATCTTCACACCACTACTTTTTTAAAAACACCTATTTACAACTACTTTTCTTAATAAAATATTATATTACAGTAAAATAATAATTGATATAATTGTAAGATGAGTATAAAACAAAAAAGATGTCAAGAAATCATAAAAATTAAAATTCAATAATTTTCTAAAATTATTGTCACCACAAACAAAATACGTCGTCCAATATTTTACCTTCTAATTTTAATTTTCAAGTTATTAACCACACATTATTAGTAAACATTAAACATAACAATCAATACTTTTAAAATAATAATTAAAAACTAAGGTACTCAAAATTATGGATAATGACTTCTATAAAATATAAGGACCAAAATTACCGCCTTTAAAATTTAAAATAATATTTTTTTATTAATTAAATAAAATATTAAATAACTAATCTATTTTCATAAAGCAACTAATTTGCATTTTATTGCAGAGTAAATTGAATATTTACGTAAAACAGGAAATTTTCTTATATTTATTATATAATGTACAAAAAACTTACATTATATTTAAAATAGAAGCAAATTACATTTAGATAGAGTTAATTCTCTCTCCACCTCCATATTGTTTTTTAATTTTAACAATATACTTCTAACTATAGTGAAAAATGTGATGTATTCTTTTTTTTTTATTAAGTGGTGGTGATTGTTTGTGGTGAACTTGGTGGTTGAATAAGTTTTATGGTATTTTTACTAGTGATGGTTGTATTTTTAGTCACTTATTGTAAAATCTTGAAGCCACAAAAAAAAAAAATCAACAAGGTGCAAAAAATGGAGTACAAAACTCAAAAAAAAATTATCTTCACATGGTAAAAAAACTTTTGCAAATGCAATAATTATTTTCTTCATAGAATTTTTACGATGTGAGAAAAAACTTATATAAGAGACTCAAACTCTTATTTAAGTGTGAATTTAATATGAAGTAAATTAAAAGATGTCAAATGATGAAACTGATATCTCAAATGTTGCGGTTGAAAAAAAAAATGGAAGTGTTACGCTAGAAGGGGATATGCGGCTAGAAAGGAGGTATGGAGTAAAAGGTGCAACTGAAGTTATTTAAAAATGTGAGGTTATGCTTCGTTCAACGGTATTTAAATTTCTTAAAAAGTTTAAAACTAAATTTTCATAATTTATATGGAGGTGCAAGGGAATGGAATGTATGGAGAATTTGTCGTTAGATAGGGATGTTAATGCAAGGAGGGTCATGTGAGTTTGCCCGTGGCCTGCTAAGAAAATCACAGGATGGGTCGTCTATTTCAACTCATTGGATTGCTTATGCACATCCTACTTAACCCGCAACCAACACAGGATAATGCGGGATGAGGCAGACTGACTTGCATAACTCGCATATCTTAAAAATTTAGAAAAAAATTCCAGTATTTCCTTAATTTCTTCTTGCAGTCTCATATTCTAATTTTTTAAAAATTATTCATTCCAGATTATACAATATGAAATATAAATTTGTATTTTTAATTAAGCAATTAGGAATATTGTACAATCAATAACACAAATTTTAACTTCCAGATTCTATAACTCAATAAGTTTCTAAAAAAATATAAAATATAAAATATAAAAAAGTAATTTGAGTATTTTTTTTAAGTATGAAGTGGAATAAGAAATACATGAAGGTAAAAAAGCATCTTCTCTCGGTTACTAATTTGAAATACCTTTACAAAAATGGATAATAATTTTTTAATATTTAATAGTTTTTCTTTCTTAAATGTGTAAATTGTTAAATTTCAATCCTCATCAATGCAATAGTGAGACTTAATATTTTTATAATAAATTTTAGATTTGATATTATATATATATATATATATATATATATATATATATATATATATATATATTATTAATTTAAAAAAAATACAGGCTGAACCGCAAAAGTGGACCAAATCTTATAGGACGGGCTAATAACCCTAAACCTATTTTTCATGGCCCTCCCTACATTTGGAAAACAAGTATTTTTTTTAAATTAAAAAAATATGAATATGATCTAAGAAAATTTAAAAACTGCATATATATATACTAAATTTAAAATTAAATGAATAATGGCTTTAAAATTATATTTAAAATAAATATTGTACTGAGAAAAATTAAATTGAATTAGTAGGTCCAATTAATTAACTTGAGAACTAAAGAGATTGGGTATCAAATTTTGACAATTCGGCTTGATCAATGGATTAAAGAGTAAAAAGTAATTGATTATCTAATTTATATATTAAATAGATTGTAATATTTAGGTTGACACAAGGTCTTTTGCTGGATTAATAAACTATTTTTTCCTCTCTTAGAAAAGATAACTTGAATAAAAAAATTAAAAATATACACATAAACATATTAAAAAATATTTCCCATTAATAAAATCAATATAATAATTTGATATACAAATTAAAACATATTTTAATAAAATAGTGTCACCTTTAATTTTTTAATATACAATTATTAATATAAGTTAACTACATAAAATTAAAAGTTGGATTTAAGCTTATCCACTTTGGCTCGAACACTCCTCTTAAATGACGTGTCTGTGTCAAACACATATATTAGACACTGACACGATACATATCGGTGAAGTTTCCGATTCAAAAAAATATCTGTTGAATTTCTATTAATTCTAACATATTCTAACACAATTTTAAAAATAAAAAATATATTAACTTTTTAAAAACTCAAACTTATATAAAAATTTATTATAATTATAAAAATAAGAAACAAATATTTTGAACTTATCATAAAAAAACATTTTTTTACTCCAAAACATATAAATTTTTATTATTAATTTATATAATTCATAATTATATAATATACTCAAATCCTACATTTTAATTCATCATATCAGGGTTACATAACTTATCCACCTTTAAAAACTGTTTTTGCAGTTATAAAAATTGCAGATTTTTTAGCGTTACTTATTTATGATTCACTCAACTGATAACCTACCTTTGAAGGAAGCTGATATCTTAACACCCTCAACAAGAAAACATACACTTCACATCTTAATAAATTAATATTTTATTCATTTCATTTTATTTTTTAATTTAAAATTATTATTATATTATTTATAGACAGTGTCCAATGTATTTTATTCATAATTTTAACAACCTTTCTCTTCTAGAACTCCGAAAAGTGTGAAGGTGTGTGTTTGTGGTTTCCTTTTCCCAAGACACAAGGAGAAATGGTAGAGAGATATTGTAAGAAATATTGAATTACAAAATCGGTGGGGAGAAGGGGATTAAATCCCATATTCCCAAGTAATATATTTTCTATTCCTTTCAGTTAATTTTTTCCCCCTATATATGTTTAACCATTTATTTTCAATTTTGAGACTCTCTAAGTACATTAGTTTCCAAACAATAACAGTGTTGTTCTATGTGTAACCTCTGGAGTAATTTGAATCATAGAGAACATAACTGTCACCACTCACTCGCCCTGCAGATGATGCAAACATCTAATACTCAGTTTGGTACATCAAAGAATGATACAACAAATACAAAGAAGGTAGCATGTTACCTAAGTTTTAGATACAAAGGACCAAATTTTTTTCCATGCGTTAATAAATGTTGTATGAGCAGAAACATGTCCTTCCATCACACTATCAGCTGCAGGTCCCACTTCATGGACAAATTTGACAGATTCCGAAAGTCGATTCAGAAGGTTCATCAGTGCAATTACCTCATTCCTTTGCAGCTGCAGCTGCAAGATCGTCAAGTGCAAATTATAAGGTCTTGGTCACTGAACCTTAGTTTAAAGAGAGGAGGAAAAAAAATTCTGAGGTAAAATGTACTTACTGAGTTTTCTTGACCATCAACAGAGAAGAGAATCTTTAATGCAGTTCCAAGACCGAGAACCTGCAGCTTACCCCATAATCGACACTTCTCACATCCTATACAATCCATCAATGCACTGTTTCCATACAAAAAGTATTCCAATGAGACAAATAAATCAAAAGAAGAGTGTAAAATGAATTAGTATAACAAGTAAAAGGATGTCACTTAGTTGGGTTCATACAGTCAAAAAGTTCATAATCAGATGTGATCAGCACTAAAAATGTCCAGATAAACCCACTTAACACGCATCAGTATGTGGAAACTCAAAAGAGACTAAAATTCCAAAGCATGGAAGATGAAAAGAAAAATCATACTCATCAATTACAGGATTTTGGATAAAATCAAACTTATGCAATTTTGTTCCTTCCACAACTATGGTTTTGTGAGCATTACTATGAATCATAAGAATCAATTGTCTTTTCTGCATATTTGTTAGTAGTATGAAGCATGCTTACAAGAGACTAAGCCCTGCAAGTTATACATTAATAATATTTAGCTAGGCTGGAGCCAAGCCCACTGGTTTCTAGTAATACCTGATGTTTCTAAACTGTTGTTGAATTTTCTGTTTTAGCTCAGGTCCACTTTGGCCTTTCCACAAATTCGCTTCATCAAATGGAATTGGACAAGCAGTTTGAAGCTTGGGGTCAGAAAGTAGCTGTTTTATCAAGGAATGTGTCTTAAGGTCCTCATTATGGTTGCCTGTATCATACTCTGCCTGTTCCAGATAATTTGCAGCCTAAAGAAGAATGTAGATAGCATCAAGAATATAATTAACAAGTATTTTTAAATGAAGAATAAAATAGCAAGATTGATCCATTAATAGATGCACAGTTTCTGACGTTAAACCAACACATTTTATACTCACCTTGGTTACTGCTCGCAGCACAAAGAGAAAAGTGAAATACAAATTGCTGACACGATCAGGGTATTTTAGGACTCGATCATAAATCAAAGTAAGATTTTGGCCCCACTGGAATGATAAAAAAGAAAGAAAGAAGTTAGATATTGAAATATATTTTTCTTATGTTCACAGTGAAAAATATTAGAATAACATGGGTATGCCACTCAAAAAATGCAGGAGGCTTCAAAATGAGCTACATCCAAATTACTTTAGAGCATAGAAAGATCCATAACTTTTAGGCTCGAATATGCAATAGTTGTATTAATTCCTCAAAAGCGATGCAAATATTCTTTTCAAACAGAGAATTTACCAAATTTGTAGTTTCATCAAGTAGATACTCAGCAGCTATATGTATTGATATGGAGGAGTGAAGACCGGATATCAATTTATACAAAATCTTTTTCTCTTGACATAATTCTTGAGACGGATCTACAAAAGACAAAAAAAAATCAAATTAATGAACCATAGAAACCAGAGAAAAAAAAAAGTCCCCTTTTACTAACATTTCAAATACATCTTTTCAGTAAAAAAAGTGATAAGAACACGACTAATATCCACCCTATGGAAAGCAAGACATTATATAATGCATAAAGACAGAAAAATAGAGGGTAATTATTTATATTCAAGGTTACTGGTCTGTCAATGTTTTACAACATGAAAGGTACCATCAAACAACATTTCAAATACATCTTTTCAGTAAAAAAAGAGATAAGAACACGACTAATATCAACCCTATGGAAAGCAAGACATTATATAATGCATAAAGACAGAAAAATAAAGGGTAATTATTTATATTCAAGGTTACTGGTCTGTCAATGTTTTACAACATGAAAGGTACCATCAAACAACATTTCAAATACATCTTTTCAGTAAAAAAAGTGATAAGAACACGACTAATATCCACCCTATGGAAAGCAAGATATTATATAATGCATAAAGACAGAAAAATAGAGGGTAATTATTTATATTCAAGGTTACTGGTCTGTCAATGTTTTACAACATGAAAGGTACCATCAAACAACCTAAAATCCAAGGCCTTTACAAAATATTAAAGTTTATTCAAATTATTTAAGTGAATAAGCTTTTCAGAGAAAACTTACATTTGGGGCAGTTCTCAGAGTAGACAGCATCCCATATCCTTCTTGCAGATGAACCAGTGTAACCAGTATACCTTTCAGGATTCAGTTGAAGATTCACGTATGTC